>NW_028327182.1:10002500-10373750 GCF_987537825.1 Furipterus horrens
TTCTTCGTCAACAAAAAGGGTTAGGTCATGAAAGCAAGAATCTGAGTTTATTGTCAAAGAGTGGCAACAGCCACCAGCCATCTAATTGTGTGACTCTCTAAACCACCCTATACCACTGCTTCCCTTCCCTGAGTTCAGGTCCTAGCCGTGGAGGCAGTTGGCCTTGGGCACTGCCACTAACAGTGATGTAGCCTCGTTTCTTCCTTAGACCTTCCATTAGTTCACAAAAAGAAACAAAATTTTCTCCATAACCTAACAAGTACCATTACACATAGAAACAAATTTTTCGATTTTAAAAACAATCATCTGTGAGCTAAAAAACAAAACAAGTTGTTTTAAAAATACATTCTGATATATAGAGATCTAAAACTAAAATTTCACCCTTAAAGGCCAAGTCCAGTTAAAATCAAGGCACTAAATAAAGATTGTAAGGAGAACACATTTTTGAGCACTGACAGTGTGCTTGGATCTGCGCTGTTCTACATCCATTATTTCATAGCATCTATGCAGCCACGCTTTCAGAACTAATATCCCCATTTTACAGATGAGAAAGAGAGCCTCAGAGAAGATAACTAATTAACTTAGGTCCCAGAGCTACTGGCGGCAGAACCAAGTTTTGAAATCAAATGTCTATAATTCCAAACTCCAAGGTTACCAGATAGGTTGTTCCCCTTGTGTGTGAAAATGAACTAATACTGTCTTTGAAGCGATTATAAGAATTGATTACAATAAAAGCAGTTAAAATTTTAAAATTATAGAGCTCTTTTTAAAGTGTCCTATAGTGCCAGGATTTCATTTTGCCATATCAAGTTTATTTTTATTATCCCATTTACAGCCAAAAGCTACCAAGAAAAAGTTGTCTTCCATAAACTACTCTCTGTATCAACGAGTAGCCACATTTAAAAAACTAGTTGGTATATAAATTATCTGAATGAAGTCTTGGACTTTTTTTATAAGCCTATCCTCTCTGAATTATCTTCTTTTTAAAAAAGGAAATAATACATGTGTGAACAATGCATGTGTGAATAGAATTTCAATGGAAAGGCATTATCCCTCCTCCCCAATAAATAACATAAATATAAAAGGACCTTTAAAAGACATTCCAGCTTCACAGTTCTTTTCTGAATAAAATAAACAAGAGCAAAGGGCACCTTGACAACTACTTGGGAAATAAAATCAGAACACATGGAAATCTGTAATTCTAATCACACTTACACCTTCTCTCCTTTTTTACATTTCTCATCCAAACATCCTTAGGAGCTCAATGGGCTTAAAAGAAATGGAGCAGAGCAGAGAACAAAGGTGAGGGGAATCTGAGGAACAGCTTTGGTGGCCCTTCTCACCATTTTAATAATTTCAAATTAGGTAAAATAGTTTTCAGAAGATGTAAGTCACAAATGTAGGAAGAAACTAAACAAGTTATTCTACCAGCTTATATTATTTTTTAAAAGCCTTTTGGCTAGAGAGCTCAGAAATTAACCTTTTGTGAACAAGAAATGCAAGAAAGCACAAAGAAAACACTTTTGAGAAAAACAAATATCAAAGTTAACTGTATTAGCTTTTGTCAATGAAAGCCTATGTGCTAAATAAATGCATTTGTTACAGAGAATATTAATATTTGTGTTCTCACATGGAAATGACTACTCGTACATTAACTATGTTCTCTCTTGTGATTGAGGATAAGTTTAGAAAATAAGGTAGCCAACTACTATACTTAATTGAGCTAAATGTTATATACATGTAAAATATAAAAATAAAGAAAAGCATTTATGTAGCATGTGATATGTGTGGTTTACTCAATTTGGGAATGAGGTTTTGTGTTTCTTTTGTGTGGGTGGGATGAAGAGAAAGATCAATATTAAAAGAGGCAGTTCAACATTTAATTTAATTATTCAAATAAACAATGACCAACAACACAGAGACAAGAGAAATACAGAATTATATCAAATTCATATGTGAGTGCCTTTTATTGGGTGATTCTGATTTAGAATAACACCTTCCTGTGACTTGTTCTTAAGGCAAACATCAAAGAAAGTTGGCACTGCTTTCCACCAGCAGCACTGACATCCCAAAGAGTGCGACGCAATTCCTCCATCACCTTCTGCCACAGATCAATAAGGGTACTAGCAATGGGGAAACAATCCAGAATGTCTTAGAAAAGAAGGTGTTTGACATCCTGGCCGTGTGTGTGTGTGTGTGTGTGTGTGTGTGTGTGTGTGTGTGTGAGAGAGAGAGAGAGAGAGAAAGAGAGAGAGAGAGAGAGAGAGAGAGAGAGAGAGAGAGAGAGAGAGAAAGAGAGAGAGAGAGAGAGAGAGAGAGAGAAAACAAACCCAAATAAGTACCACTTCTCCACCATCCTGGCCATGTGTGTGTGTAACAAACCCACTTCCCTCCCTGCAAGGCAGAACTTCAGTCTCTCCTGACATACAGGTCAAATACTATGACCTCTGTCAAGTTTCGCTTCAAAAGAGATGAAACACGCCCAAGGTTCTAGAAACATAACACCTTTTAGATAATGTGTTGCATCCAGCAGGTACCAGAAATGAGATATGAAACATAGGTGAAACCAAGGCCTTACCTGGGAGTTGTCAACATTCACTGAACATATCAGCCGAAATTATGGTACAGTGGAAGCAAAATCTAATAATGCAGGTGAGGATTTCTGAGCTGGAAGCCCCCACCGCGCCCTCCTCCCCAACAAACCCTGATATGGGAGGTTTCATTAGCTACTGATAAGTGAGGTTTGTTTTTAATGACAAGAGTGCACTGGAATAAGAAAACAGGTTTAAAGGGAGTACTAGTTTTTGAGGACAGAAGAATTGCCTTAAGTTGAGAATCTCAAATATGTTGTTTCAAATAGAAAAAGCACCTAATATCAAGCAGATATTCAAATAAATATTTGTGTTTACTTAAAAGACTGGTCACATAACCTAAAATGGATTCAGTGTTCCCAAATACCTTGATTTTCCTTGTAGGACGACTCCAGAACTGAGTTCATAATCAGCAAAGCCATCAAGCAAAGTAGCCCCTCCATAGTGCTAAGAGCAAGTCTCCCTACACTAAAAACTCAGGCAGAAAATGAATTTTAGACCCAGGCGTCTTCCACAAGTTCTTTGTTAACCAATACGCTCACAGTACTAATTGTGTTGGCTTCGTCATCAGGGTACATTACTCCAGAAAGACCTCGGCTCCAGACACCTGCTATTACGTTTGGCAATTAAGATCTATTCTTGGAGACCTAATGCAAACTGGAGATTCCACCAGCTGAAGGGAATTTGCGCGGCAGGGGTGGGCAGCAGGAGGTAACAGTGCACTCAAAAGGCTTTTACAGGGAGGCGAATCTACACTAATCACGCTTACTGTATTCTATCCCCAATACGTTCTGTTCGATCGCCTGTTGCCATCACACCTTTCAGGAGTGGAAAAGATCAGGTGATTCCGAGAGACGCACCGGTGAGTTCGGTTCCGGCAAGGTGGGTTTGGTGCGGGGAAGCGGCTAACAGTCACGCCAAAGTGGGTGTGTGCACCAGGTCCGCGTACTGATTACAGAGGAGACCCGCTGCCCTCGGCAGTGCCCCACTCTCCAGCAAAGAAGTGTAATGCGGGTTTCTGTTTTCAGTACCAAACTGGGGGCGACCCACCCAACTCCTGCCACTACACGAGAAAGCAGCAAACGGGGGTCCCCGGGCGGGGCATTGGTGAAATTTCTACTCGGAACAGAAGCGCGGTCGGGCCGCGCTGGCCCCAACTGTGTGTTTTACTGGCCTGTTCCCACGCATCAGGGAGCCTGGCGGGAAGCAAACGCCCAGAGCTCGAATTAGCTGCTGACCCTTCCCATTGTCAGGGAGACCCCGGACCTGCTCTGAGCTCGAGTTATTTACACCGAGCTTCCCCTTGATGCCTCATCGAGATTCACCTTGCGCGGCCGAAGGACCTGAAAGGTCATCTTCCCAAGAAGGGCTAACACGGGAGGCTGGGGAGCGCAGTGGCGGCGCCCAGGATGCTCCGGCCCCGCGCCCAGGCGCACTGCCCTGCGCCGGCCAGCAGCGCCTTACCTGGCCTCGGCGAATCCGGCAGCCCCTTGGCCGCTCCCACCAGGCGCCACTGGAAAAGTTTCCGAACTTCTTCGCAGCTCTGCACGCCTTCGCTTCGGGTAAACCCTACGAGAGCCAGGAGGAGGAGACAGCAACAGCCCACGCGCCAGGTCGGTCCGTCCATCACCGGTGTGTCCCGGTCACCCCTTTCCCCGCGGTGGACCCCACTCTCCCCGCGCGCCCTGCGCTGCAGGCTCTAGAAAATGTTCGGAAGTCAAAGCTTCTTTGATGTCCTGGCTGGCGGTGGGCGTTCCGGGACCGCTCTGGGACACGGGCGGCACCTGCCAGCACCGAGCTTCCTCCCGAGGCGCCCGAAGCTGAACACCCGAGTTCTCCGGCACAGCGCCGCCGGGTCTCCCTCTCCGGCGGGGGCGAGCTGGCACTGATCGGGCGAGGAACAGGGCTGGAGGCGCCCGGAACCCGCAAGCCTCCGGATCAGGCTCCCGCTGCCGTCGCCACCCGCTAGGCTTGGAGCAGCCAACCTAGGACTCGCCCGCCCGCAGCGCTCCGAAAGCAAGCCCCGCCCCTCGGCCAAGCCACGCCCCTAAGAGCTCCGCCCCGCGGCAGGCCCCGCCCCTCTGCGCCCTGCGCCCCGCCCCCGGCGCGCTGCCTTGGGGGCACCCGCCCAGCAGCTCTAATGGCAGGAACGGAGCGGGAGAGGCAGGAGGGGACGCTGCCTGGAGCAAAGAAACAAATGAAACCCAAACCGGGTCCTCTCTCCGCCAGCCAATCGCAGGGACAGTCTGATTAGAAAAGAAAGAGCAAATGAACGGAGAGGCTCAGAGAAATCAAGCGATGAGAAACACCAGCCAGAATGGGGATGAAATATTTCCCTATAGATCTAGGTCCTCAATACACAGGACTTTGTGTTCAGATTACATGAAAAGGGATCTACGCACAACACAAAAGGCAAAAGCTGTTTATAGTTAAATACCCGTGTTGAGAGGCTTAATAGTACTTATCAGGTTTTTAAAAAGTGTACCTGAGAAGTTACCTTTTAAAATTGCTTATGTTGCTGCTTTGAAATATTTTTCTGTAATATTCCGATTTTCTGAAAGAATCTAAAGTCATAAAAATTACATTCAAACCTTATCACGTTCTTATTATCACAGTGAAGTCCAATTTATTCTCTTATCACCCTTTAGCATCATATTTTACTTCAGTAATTTGTATCTTCAAAGGCCCACTTCTGGAATTTCTTTAAAAGGTTTGTCAAAGAACTACTAAGGTAAGAGTGCTCAGGAGAGTTTCTCACAAGGAAGATAGAAAAATAAAGACTAAGTGATTTTTAAATGACAAAGGAATTTTGTCAATCTACAATTTACAAAAGGAATGCATGAGAAACCATAGTGCCAAGTGCCGGGTGCATTTTCTTTCTTTTTATTTTTTAACCCTTTCTCTTTTTGAGTGAGGTAACATTGGTTAATAGCATACGTGTTTCAGGTATACAACATTATAATTTGATATCTGTGTACATGATGACTTGCTCACTACCAGAAGTCGAGTTTGCATCCTGAACCATACATTTGACCACCTGGGCTCATTTTGCCCTCCCTTCACCCCACTTTCCCTCTGGTAGCCACCAATCTGTTGTCTATATTTACAACTTTTTATTTTGTTCATTTGTTTTATTGTTGTTGTCTTACATTCCCAAATAAAAGAAGTCATATGGTTTTAGTCTTTTCCCTCTGACTTATTTCACTTAACATACTATTCTCAAGATCCATCCATGTTTTCACAAATGGTGACTTTAATCTTTTTATGGCTGAGTAGTAATCCATTGAGTGTGTGTGTGTATGTGTGTGTGTGTGTGTACCACACCCTCTTAATCCATTCACCACTGATGGACACTTAGGTTGTTTCCACATCTTGGCTATTGTAAATAATGATGCAATGAATACTGGTGCATACATAGTTTTGCATTAATGTTTTCAGATTCTTTGGATAAATACTCAGAAGGGGAATTGCTGGATCATATGCATTTTCTAAATGTGGTTGCCTCAGTACTAAGCCTGTGAGTGACAAGAGTCTCTTCATCTAGGCACCTGAAGACAGAAGGCCTCCAGTAAAACAAAACTACTTAAAAGCACGAGGCAGAAGGGAACTATAAATGTCTTAACTACTTTAAGGGAATTTAGTCTCAAATGTGAACCCTTGCCAAGAGATAGAGAGGAATAATTTTAAGTCTTGGTTAAGTGTCATGGGACCTTTAACAACCATATGATATCAAAGGTAGTACTTTCAGAAGTAGATCTCCTGCTTTAAAACCATTCCAGGGTAATGGCTGAGATACATTGTGAAACGGTGCTCACTTGGCTTGTAACATCAATTCCATGAATACTAGACTTTTTTTAGAGGCTCTCTTAATAAGTGAGGATTTTAAAAAATAGCTGCTTTTAAATTAAAGTAAGGCTTTATACATGTATCCTGAGGGTGGGGTGGGGGAAACTTCCGCATGAATTTCTTCTTCTCTAGCCACCAAACATGGAAAGGCTGCTTGGAAGTCAGCTGTATCTATGAGAAGAAAAGAGGACCATGAGGATGTACATAGTGCTCGGGTGCCAGACAAGTGCTTTTCATGGATATTAATTCATTCCTTTAATCTTTATAGCAACCCTGTAAAGTAGTTATTATTATCATTGACTTATAGATGAGGAAACACAGAGAGGTAAAGTGACCTGCGTAAGGCCCACAAAGCTGTTAGGTAATGGAGCCAGGAATCAAATCCAGGCATCAGAATCCAGAACTTACGCTGTTAACTACAGGTTCTCCTCGCCATGCCAGTGAACCTACTGAGTCACATGCAGTAACACTGAAGGCCATTTATTAACTTATCAGACTTTTTACTAGTAAATATATATTATTTTATCTAAAGAATTTTATTCTTCTAAAATCCTTTCTATGTTACTATAGACTAATAAGTCCCCAGATGTTTCTAAAACTTCCTTTTTTCTTACTGAGATCTCTTTTTTAATCCTCACCTGAGGATATATTTATTGATTCTAGAGAGAGGAAGGGAGAGGCAGAGGAAGAGGGAGAGAGAAAGAGAAAGAGAGGGAAATGAACATAGGCTGTCTCCCACACGTGCCCGAACTAGGGATGAGAATTGAACCAATAGCATTTTGGTGTACGGGCCCCCACTCTAACCAACTGAGTCACTCAGCCAGGGCTCAGGACATCTTTTTAACACATTTGATCAGCATGGAGTATTAGCATTAAAAAAATTCTTAGAGATGACCTTGTCCAGTTTATTCACTTAGAAGATCTAAAACAATTTGTCCTGTAAGGGTAAAATCACAAACACAATGGAGAATTACTGATGGCGCAGAAAAAACTAACCAAGAACAAATACTGATTGCAAACATATTACCTTTTTTAAGAACCTACTATGTTAGGCATAATAAGGATTATAGAAACATGTAAGCAAGCTCTCTTCTCAGTGTTTCTGCGATTTATTTTAACAGAACAATGAGGTGGGAAGTTGTATAAAGAAATGGAGTGGGGTCTAATGAGAAAATAAATATAGTTAGTCCATATAAAATGCCTGAAAATACAAAAATAAATATTGTGTTTCTACCTCTTATTTCTTACCACTACCACAGTGGACGGGCCAACAGTGGCTTGGAAGGGCTTCTTTTCCTATCAGCGTCTCTCTAAGCAGCGGTACTCAACCTGTGGGTCACGACCCCTTTGGGGGTCGAACAACCCTTTCACAGGGGTCACCTAAGACCACCAAAAAACACATATATAATTACATATTGTTTTTGTGATTAATCACTATGCTTTAATTATGTTCAATTTGTAACAATGAAAATACATCCTGCATATCAGATATTTATATTACAATTCATAACAGTAGCAAAATTACAGTTATGAAATAGCAACAAAAATAATTTTATGGTTGGGGGTCACCACAACACAAGGAACTGTATTTAAGGGTCACAGCATTAGGAAGGTTGAGAACCACTGCTCTAAAGCCACCCAAACAGACAGTATGTTCTGGCTATGCTGGGAAGCTTCAAGACAGGTTTCCTTCTTCCAGTCAGAATACAATACCAAAGCGCCCTTTCTATGAGCATTTGAGAACGACCTCCACACACCGTACTGTAACTCATCATTTGTTCAATTTACTTGTAAATAGTACAAATGAAGCTTGGAAGGGATTTCCATAATTTGATAGTAATGGTACCTCATTTTTCAAACATTGTTCAATAAACATTTATTGAATGCCTTTTATGTAATAGGTGCTGTGTTTTTGCTCTTGAAATATCAATACCCTTGCATAGGAAAAATTGCTAAATGGTCATTATTTAAAAGACACCTCAGTAATCTTCTAAATGCAATGCTTCTAAGTAAACGTTTACAGTGTGACAACTCAAGACCTTGTAAAGAGAAATAAAGAGCCACCAGTATGGTTTAGGTGATCTCATGTTGCCCTTAACCATGACTACTGCTTTAGGCTAAGACCGGCCACTGCTTAGATCACCCTCAGAAGTTAAGATGGGGTAACTTCTGTACCCAAACAACAACAATAGCTAATACTAAGTGGTTACTGGTATTATCTCATTTAACATTTCAACCACCCCATGAGATAGTTACCATTATACTACCAATGAGGAATCAGACTTACAGAGATTTAAAATAACTTTCCAAAAGCTGCAGATAGATAAATGAGGCTGAGCTGCCTCCAACGCCCCAGCTTGGTTGGAAACTCTCTGTCCAGCAGAGGTATCATGACCACGGCGGGACAGATTTACCCAGGACACTATTTTGTCTGGGGAGAATGGGCGGTGGCTGATCTCTCTAGTGGAGAAGAGCACAGAATTTCCATCTCCCATGTCTTTTATTGAGGAGGGGATTCGGGAGATACAAGGTCAAGACTTATGAATCATCAATAAGCTTTCAGACGCTTGGATTACAGCCGACAGTTACTGATTACAGACATCACTACAGAGAACCCAGTGACGAGTGTGTGTCAGGGTCTGCGAAACATCCTGATGCCATGCTGCCGTCAGGTGCAAGGCTTCATGTGTTTTTAGTTACAGTTATTTATCGTTAACTAAGAGATAAGAAAAGCAGAGCAAGCTCTAAAGCATAATATGCATTCTTTAAACCCAATTCTGATGGGAACCCTCTGAGTGGCCTTCGGTCCTGTCAGCTGCACAACCTTTCAGTTTTCCGCTGAGACTTAAAGGCCTCCCGGAGCCGGGGTGGGGGTGGGGGTGGGGGGCGGGCGGGCAGGGGGTCCGCGTTGGCTAACAGCTTGGGCTACAATTCCTGAAACCACAAGGAGTGGTCCCCCACAGACACATGCTCAATTTTTAGCCAGGTACGCCAATTTCCACACTCCTTTAGCCTCTGACAAACCAAACACTTGCTCTGTGGCCCCTGACTCAGACTATCTTATATAGTAGAAACCCTGGTCCTCAGTTCTATTCCTTGTGACCGTCCAGCTGCATCTCATCTTTATAGTGTCCCAGGGCTCAAACCCTGGCCCAGCAGCACTCCTTTAGCAGCTGGCCAAAGTACTACTTGCTCCTCCATCCTCCCCCAACTAATCATGAGAACTGATTTGTAAGGACTAAAATTCAATGTACTACCTCGATATCTTTGAGCTTCATGGGGGCCTAAAGGCCTACCTTTGGGTTCTGCTCTTGCAAGATACGCATACCCCCTGCCCCAACAGGAAAGGATCCCCTCCCTCACTAGCTTCCCAACCAGCCAGATTAGCTCCATCCCACCTTATTTCGTCCTAACCAATTTCCCCTCCCTACCAGCCTGTGAAGTTATCCAGCAGGTCAATTACATCCTTCCATGGGAACCTAGGGCCACCTAACCCTCTTGTCACTAGAAAGCCTGCCTTCCACAGCCCTTTCTGGCTCATTTTTCTCCCAAGTGCAGCCCTGATGTGGCTCTGCATGACATGGGGTTTCCTCCTCCTCTGGACTGTGAGCATATGTAACTAGTAAACTGCTGTGCATTTCATCTCTCCATTGTCATGTGTTTGGCCATCTCATATTAATTAGGGATGGGGAAGAGGGATGGTTCCTCCTTCATCAATGGGGTGAACAGGAAGTAGTTAGAACAAAAATAGACTCATAGACTCGATATAAGTGCTTCCACTTGATTATTTAAAAAAAAAAATCCTGACTTTTGCCTTGCTAGACTTTTTATCTCTCCCAAGTACAGGCTTTATCCCCCTCGCTGCCCTATTAAAGGGAGCTGAATTGAAGGTCAGCCTCAGCTGACCCTAGAAACAAATTTCTGCCACAAGTAAGCAGGAGGAAATTGAGGGATCTTCCTGGACATCTCCTCAGGTCAAGAGAATAACAGTTGAGAAAAGTCTGCCTGCAGGAGACAGCGCATAGAAAATAGAACATTCCATAAAATACTGAAAACCAGACATCAACTTGAAATTTTACATGGAAGTCAGTGGGAAACTGATCAGCAAACACATTTTTAAGCAAATGCTCTCTAATATATACATATGCTAATCTATATTTCCAATTTGAAATCCTTGTTTGCCAATCACCAGTATGTGTTCATGTGTTTGCCAGTGATTTAAAGTATATTTGATGCACTTAATGTCATCTCGTAGTAATTATGCTGTAAGGCAAAGACGATGGACCTATTTCACAAAATCAGTAGATAAATAAACTTTCTGAGGGGAAATTTCATACTGGATTTAATTCTATAGGTTTTATCTTTGCAATTTTCAATAAAGACATTTTACTTCTTTCAGAGAATCTACAGAAAAAAAAATTAGTTGCTTTCTAAATGAGAATGAAAGTATTAAAAAAGACCAAGAAAACTCAATGGGTTTGCGAAGCTAAATTTCTTGAAATAATGTCCTTCAAGTTCATATCTAAGAATGTGAAAATAATGTCCTCAAAGTTGTGATATACATTTCATGTGTAAATTACAGTACATTATAGTACAAATAAATACTGTACAAATTTCTCTCATTTTCAAATATAGAGTTTGCACTAACTAAGTCCAACTATTTTTGGTTCCCAAATGGAACAAAATTCACACCCAAAATTCAATTCCACCATTAATCATATTATAATTATATTTTAAGGAAATAAAATTGCATGAACAAATAAATTATCTGTATGCAATACATAACGTTCCTCCATAAACAATGTTTTTCAAAAATTAAAATAAATCTAAAAACATTTTTTATATCTGTGTATTGCTGATCATGTGAGAAGTAGGGAGCCACAGAAGTTTAACTACCAGACTATAAGCCTTGCGACTTCAAGTGAGCCTGTCATACCTTCCTCTACAGCAGTGACTACATATTGTGAAGTCCCCTAACTTTACTGAATGAATTTGGCCCCCATAAGTTTGATATCCTCATCTTTCTTGTATTATCTTTATCAGAACTACTTATTTTCAAGCAGTAGTCAATTTTGAACTTCAACTAAATCATTAGATTCCTAAATTACTTTTAGAATGAAAAATATCATTATTTGATGGAATACTATCAATAAACATCTTTAAAACCAGGTAATAACTATCCAATTAAAATTATGTACAAATCATTGCATCATTTAGTATCAGGTTGGCCAAGAAGTCTATTTGGTTTTTTTCCATAAGATGGCTCTATTAGCACTTAGTTGTCTTTAACTTCATTCAAAACACTTTTGTTAGACTGTATTGTGACGGCTGTCATATCAGCGTGCATTTTTTTAAAAAAATTTATCAACATTGGTGAGTTTTTGTGTAGCCATTTTAATATTGAAGATGGAAGCAAATAAGCAACATTTTTGGCATATTATGCTTCATTATTTCAACTGAAACAAAGAAAAAAAGATTTGTGCAGCGCAAGGAAAGGTACTGTGAAGGAACAGACTGACAGGGACCAGGGGGGAGTGGGGAGGGGGAGAAGGGCAGGTAAGAAGAGGAAGGGTCTAGTCAATAAACTAGTGTAAATGACCCATGGACACGGTCAATGGGTGGGGATTGATGGTGGGAGAGGGGGTGGATGGGGTAGAGGGGAGCAATGGGGGAAAAAGTGGGACAGCTGTAATAGAAAAACAAGAAAAGAATTTAAAATAAAATCTGAGTGATTAAAAATTTTATCAAATTGATAAAATTTTGTATAGCCATTTTAATATTGAAGATGGAAGAAAATAAGCAATATTTCTGGCATATTATGCTTAATGACAGCAAGATGTAAAAATGCAACCGAAACAAAGAAAAAGAAGATTTGTGCAGCGTGGGGAAAGGTGCTGTGACTGACCAAACGAACATGTCAAAGGCTGTTTGTGAAGTTTCATGCTGGAGATTTCTCACTGGATGATGCTCCACATTCAGGGGCACCTGTTGAAGTTGATAGAGATCAAATCAAGACATTAATTGAGAACAATCAACATTCTACCATGAGGAGACAGCTGACATACTCAGAATATCCAAATCAATAAAGTTATTGGTGAAAATGAAAAATGTATCTTTTACTTTACAGAAAAAAAAAACATACGGACTTTTTGGCCAACCCAATATTTGACTTTGGGTGAGTCTCTGATGTCTATTTCACTTCTTTTCATTTACTTTTCCATGATAAAATGTGAAGTGGATGTCTTAAAAGTTTAATGCGATTTCCAAATTATTAATCAGAGTTAAAGAATTATTTTCCGAGTTATTTTCCTGCAACTTCTGATATTACAATATCTTAAATATCAATATCTTCAGATTAGTTTTAATGCTACATAACAAGTACCCTCCAGAATAATTACTCATTATCTGTGTCATCTCGGGCAAGTTGTTAAAGCACTCTGACACTTTCCATATTGTGTACACTGAGGGAAAAGGATAACTATGTTATGTTATTGATAGGGTTAACTGAGACAATTATATAAACACTCAATAAATACGTTGTTATTCTTCTCCATTGGAAAACTACCCATCATCAGCTCCTGATTTGTTAGTTATATCCTAGATGTAATTAGGATAATAAATCTGCTACTCTGAACCAAACCACTATTTAAAACTAAAATCTTTTGCTCTCCCTATATTAGTAGTATGGTTTCTTCATATTAATTAGCATTTGTACAACTATCAACTAATATTTTTAGTCATGGAAAAAATAAGTATTACCTTAAGTCAATGTAGGGACAGGAGAGTTTAAGTTGCCCAAGGTCATGAGCTAAAATTCATTTTTAAAAGGAAAGAGTCACTCCTCTCTGAACATAATGAGCACTTAGAGCAAGAACTGCAGGCTAATTATCATCAGCTTTTTAAGATTCAAAGTGTAGACACTCTACTAATGATAAAGCCTTATAATTGATAATTATCTTTGATTAACGAGTAGGAAGTCTTCCAGAGGCTCTCACTGCTGTGCACCATTGTCATAATTGATCTTTAATTATTCCATCTAAAGATCCCTTTATCATATGTTCAGTCTTTGCTATTTATAAATAACGTCCATGTACAGCCTTATTAACTATCCTTAGATGTGATATTACTTTACAAATGTCTGCACTTTAATTAACATTCAGCCTAATTCTTCATATTTGCATATGAAAAGGGATAAGCAGTTCATGCTCTCAAGCAGAAAGTATGGGCTCTGACCACTTTTGAATTCTCTTCTTGATCCAGATTTTGTGAGTAGAGAGAACAATCCCCTCTCTGGATGTATCTGTGAAGATTTTACATAATTGGAAACTTTTTGCTCCTGAAGGAGAATTGTATTCTGGTGTTTCCTATTTGGGGGAAGGAAAAAAAAAATTAAAAAAAAAAAACAAAAAACAACTCCCATCTGACCTATTTCTATACATCATCTCAGTTTTCCTCACTCTTCCTTTTACTTCTACATTCGCAAAAGATGATACATCTGCTCTCCTCATGTTCATGAGTGACATTAGTCCAAAACCTAGTGGCCAATTTTTGCATATATTCACTGCACCTGAGTTTGCTAGGCACTTTCTTTTTAAAGTCTCTAGCCTCTCCAGCTTCCCTGACAGTGTGCTGTTCTCATTCTCCTAGCTCGCCAACATCTCTTTCTCTATTTTTTTTGTCAGCATTTCCCTTTCTCCTGCCTCCTAATGGTTAGTATTTTCCAAGGCTTACTACACCTTACGCCTTGCTCTTCTTTTTTCTACGTATTCCCAGGAGGATGTTCTGAACTAAATAGTGCACCACACTCCCCAACCCCTGCCAAAAAATGGCATATCCACTCAGAACCTAAGAATGTGGCTTTATTTGGAAATAGGGTCTTTGCAGATGTGTTTCATTAAGGATTTCCAGCAGAAATCATGCTGGGGAGCCCCCTATCCTATGACTGGTGTCCTTGAGAGAAAAGGAGAGGACACAGATGGTGGAAAGATGGAGGCAGAAACTGGAGGGATGCAGCTACAAGCCAAGGAATGCTGAGATTGCTGATAACCCCCTGAAGGGGAGGAGATGTGTGTGTGACTTCTCTCTCAGAGCCTCCAGTGAAAACCAAGGCTGCTGGCACAGGGATTTCAGACTTCCAACCCCTTCAACTGCTACAGAAGGGAAATTCTGTTGTCTCAAGCCACTGAGTTGCAGTGATTGGTTAAGGCAGTCCTAGGGCATGAACACCTACTGGTTCTCATTACTTTACTTCTGACATCTGTGCTAACTATCCACAGGCCTCTCCCTCTCCCTCTTCTGCTTTCTAATTTGGGTATCCTACCATTATCCCAAGCTCTATTTTCACCACAAAGGGACCTACCAGACCTACTGGATTCTCCACAGTTCATATCTCCCTCAATCATTGATGTCTTTATTAATTTAACAAACACAATATCCTGAGGTCTGTTCTTTTAATTATTAATAAAATCAACCTTGGTAACTCAGAATGTTTTGTATTCTCTCCTCTGATGTCTCCATGTAAAATAAATCACAGGATGTCAGTTTAACTGCCTAGCTCTCATACTCATCTTTTGCATTCCAACTGCCCTTGCCTTTCTCTTTAAATTGCCACCTGATGGTCAGTTCCCATAACCTTCCTGATCTAGATCATCCTCCATCTGGGCACACACAGGTTAGTCAGTTTATATCAGAACTATACTCTATTCAATATATGTTAATTACTTGCAAAGCAGACTTGAGCATCTTCCTCTGTGTTTCTCTTAGTTCAGGACATACCTGGTGTATGAGAATTCAGGTTCCTGGGCCTTGTCTAAAAATAGTCCCTTGGTTTGGGATTCTGAGTAATTCTTATAAAACTCTTATGCAAGCTCAGTAGTGAGACTTAGTGAAGACCTTTTAGTTTGCTCTAAACCCATTCCCCTTCTTACATGAACCCTGTTTTTTTTTCAGAGGGGAAGAAATCCATCATTTATCCCATATACCTTGTTCATTTCTATTCATAAGTATCAGGTAAACCTAGAATTACTGCCCTCTTCCTCTGTCTTTCTTTAAAACTTCAACTTAAGTTTCTAATTCATCAGGAAGACTTTTCTAGCCTCACAACTCGCATTATTCTTTTCTACTTCTGGATTCCTGTAGCATATTACTGTGTCAATTATTATTTGCTGATCAGTTATATATAATTATTTAAGCTACCATGTGGTTCTGCTTTGTTTCCCTAAGAAAATCTTAAGCTAGTCCTGATTCCTCACAGGATCTAGGAACTCAGTAAATCTGTGCTAAACCAATCTTGGAAAGAAAGACTAAGTGTAGCACCTTGAAAGATTAACCAATGATTACAGGAAAATTAGATATATACTGCCTCATTAGAAAGTAAACTAATATGAGTGAATGTTTATATTCCTCCATATTTCGCTCAAGTACAATTATGAAGGCTGAAAGATAATTTAATAATGATATTATGTCTGATATTTATTCTTCAGAAATTTGAGTGTAGATAGCTAGACCTAACCTACCAACTTTGTCCTATTGCCTACTGGTCTAATAGCCATTAAATTAGTCTTAACACAACAAAATTTGGCTAGTCATCTGGGAAAATAATTCTGTTTATAAAAGTATAATTTTAAAACTACACCAATATTCATTACTCATTTTCAAATATAAATCATTCCATTCACCCTGACAAATATCTACTGAGTGTAATATATACTATGAAAATCAAAATATCGATTGCTTGGTCCATGGCTTACTAACCGTGGAAACTAAATGTAAAATAATCACTATTGCTCTTTACGAAGAGGAAGACTCAAATATGCTGCAGAGAAATATCTGCAGTACAGATTCTATCAGCCCCACTTTATCATTTTTAATCCAGTTAAATGTAAATAATCACAAACTATATTTTTAGAAGCTTTCTCTACAATCATAAGATGACATGTGTTTTAAACTATGCTCTGGCTTTCCCTAATTAGCTTATGCCTCTCAGAAGAAAAAAACAAGATTGCATTGCCACGTTCAGAACTGAAAACACATTTCTGTGTTTTTTAATTTATTCTTCTCACTTCTCAGATGTTACATAGGAAACAAACTGGAGAAGCAATCATACTAGATCTCCAATGCCACCCCCTGTCCACACATTTAACACAGTGAACATTCTGTCAAAATCCAGAAAACACTACCTGAACCATCCATTCAGAACAAATCCCACTGACTTTTTTATCAATACTCAGTATGCCTTGAATTGTTTCAGTATCCCATTTAAACCCCAAAGCCTCTGTCTCCCAGGCTCTTTTGCAAGTACTAAACTAGAGGTGCAGAGCTGAATCCCATGCAGTCCCTACCATCAAACAATTTACAGTTCAGAAGGATTGACAAGCATGTAAACAAATAAAGACCAAAAAAGTCATGGGCATCCTGGTCAGAGTGAACGAAGAAAGGCTACAATGGCTTCACAGAGCACGAGGCTCAGAAAGAAAGTTGTTTTTCATGTATAATTGTTTAACACATGTCCTTCTGAATATTTCCAAATGCAATTTAATCAAACAGAAATTTTTAAATAAAGTACAAACATCTCCTTTATGATAACTCATTGCATTGTAGAGGGCATGTTATAAATCACAGGATTCCAAAACCAGACCCAGGCCTTCATTCTCATTCACTCCACCTATCACATCCTCAGCAGGATGGAATATAATGTAGTCAATGAAAGGCGCACTTGACCTTTCCAATAACTTGAGAATGTTGGATGGGCAAACAAAAATGTATATAATCGATGAGTGCACCTGTGGGATGATAAAAATATACTCACTTGCCCTGGTCAGTGTGGCTCAGCTGGTTGGAGAGTCCCGCCGTAGCCTGGGAGGCCAGCGTTTGGTTTCTGGTTGGGGCGCATAGGAGAGGCAGCCAATTGATGTTTCGTTCCCTCTTTCTTCCTTCCCTTCCCGCTCTCTAAGATCAATAAAAAGCATGTCCTTGGGTGAGGATAAAAATAAAATAAAATTACAAATACATATGCACGAATTGCTTATTTCTGGCTCGTTTCTTTCTTTTCCAGAGTTTCAAATAATTTCCAAATTTAGAATTGTTACCTGAAAATAAGCATTTTGTACAAATGAAATTCCACATTACCTTAAAAAATAAGAAGTCTATATTCCCCAACATCAGGGGGAAGAAAAGGAAATACACTGAAAGAATATGGAAAAAAGGAAGAGCGCTAAAAAGAAGGCTTGCACTTGCCTAGCATTCCTGTCACAAGAGAGTTTCAGATATGTAATGGGCGTTTATGACTGCTCATTTTGCAGCTCAGTAGATTTTTATGAAGTATGAATCTTTATATCCAAATACATTAATGGGCCTTAATGCGATTTTAGGAGCCTAAGTCAATGGGGCAGTAGTTAAATGGAAGCACACCAGTTCCTCCACGTTATTAAAAATGTACCAAACTCCACTCTCTGCCCTGCTCCTCTGGGGTTTCCACTGTGCCCCACGGCCCTTGCTTCTGTCCTAGGGCCTCAGCACTCCGCTTCCCTCCAATAAGTTGTCTGATTGGGAGTCAGCCAGGTGGCAGAGAAGAGGCAAAACCAAGTCATTCTGAACAGTCATTGGTGGGAATATAACCATAAACAGTAACTCTCCACAATACAACAAGGGCCAAAGTATTACTGACATTTTTGAGCTTTGAATGCTAATCTGGATAATGTTACAAATAAAATGTTGTTCCTGTTAATTTATTATTACTTAACCAGAGAATCTTTATAAGTTTCTTTGCAGTATTTCCTGTATTAAGTTTCTTAGGAAGAAAATTACTTTTAATCACATTACTTTTAAAAAAAGCAAGATGCTGAGAGAGAATCATCAGCCCCTGGATCTGATCAAAATTTCTCTTCATTTTTAATATTCTGTTACCCTGAACCTATCTATCATCAGGCCTCTCAGAGCTTGTAGTTTCTCTTGGGGGGCTAAGCTAAAGAGTCTGCTACCTCTTATCTAGCTCTAAAATTCTATACTTTTTTAATGTTGGGTTTAAACAAGGGCTCTTGAAAAACAACTTAAAAAAGATTAGACTTCCTCAAATGAATTAAAATACTTATTTTCATCACTTAGGTAGATTTGAAAATTTTACACATAATTAATTTTTTAGTTTCCATATTCTACAAATACATAAAGACAGCACTAAAAATATAAATAAAAACAAAACAGACAATCTTAGTAAAAACAGAAAATAAATCTAGCTCTGCAATAGCATTGCAGTGTGTGATGTTGCCTCATTATTTGGCTAATTCAGAGATTGAAATGATTTCACATGATGCAAAAGTCAAGGCTATCTTATTATTATAGTTGTTAGCATTACTAATATTAGCAACAGCTTTTTTATTTTTTTAAGAGAGAGGGGAAGGGAGAGAGAAAGAGATGGAAATACCAATGTGAGAGAGAATCGATTGGACTGGGGACCAAACCTGAAACCCAGACATGTGCTCTGGCTAGAATTGAACCAGCGACCCTTCAATTTATGGGACAACACCCAACCAACTGAGTCACACCAGCCTGGACAGCGGCAGCAATATTATATACATATATATATATATATATATATATATATATATATATATATATTTTTTTTTTTTTTTTTTTTTTTTACCACTTACCGTATGCCAGGGTCTGTGGTGTTTAACTCTCATTATTTTTACTTAATCCACATTATAGACTGTAGGTACAATTAGAATCCCTGTTACTAAGATGAAAGAAATAAAGCCTCAGAGAAGTTAGGTTAATTTTTACTAAAGCAGGAAGAATAGAGAAAGTAAGTCAACCTGAACCATCAAACTCTAGGGCTTCCTTTGTTTTACATTTCTGACTTTCATAATTATTGATACCTTGGATAAATATTATATCTAATAATTTTTAATTTCATAAAAATAATTTAATATTCTTACCCTTACTTTTCTGTTTAATCTGTAAGACTTGAAATAAAAACTGTAGCAGTGTCTGCACAGTAAAACTTATACATTTACAATTAAAGTTAAAACTTGTTTTTACCATGAGATTTTAATTAGAAGCAGAAAACATGGATCGAATAAACTTTGAAGGTACTTATAGAACTTGTCTGCCCTCTCAGGCTATGGAGTTCTGTTGTAGGGAGCTCCCTAGCAACTATTTATGGCTCATAACAGAATGTTTGCCATCAAACACTGCCTTGGCTTTGTTTTCTGCTTACAATGTATCTGTTCGTCCTTAATTGTCTGCTTCACTTCCTTAGAAACCTCTTCAAGACCTGAATCCATCAGCCTTCTTCTCTCCAAATAATAATACTCTCATCATCAAGAAAATGAAAACCATCTCGTCCAAGTGCCTCAGTTTCACCATCTTTCATCACAGTATTTCAAGCCGAGTCAATAGCGTCTTATTGTATTCAGTCACTGATAGTTCTTTCTCTCTTAGCGTCCACATGTAGGCAATCATTATATCATCAATTCTCCATTCAAACATGGTCTGAGATTTGCTCTTTGTCATTCTTACTACCTTCAGCCTAATTCAAGTTTCAACTTCCTCATAGTCCATCCATTCTCCAGAGACCTCTGTGAGCTATAGTTTGAAAGTCAGTCCCTTCAAAAAACATGGTAGTTAAATACAAAAGAGATCCAAATATATAATAAAGAAATAAAGTTAGTTAAAAGACCTCAGGTGCCTATATATTGTAGGCACAGAATAAATACTTGTGGAATGTAGAGATATAATCTATTCATAAACATTATAAGAGATGGAGAATTAAAACATAAATATGGCATATTCTTACTGTACAATTACATATTAAGTTATTTTCATCATGTCCTTCATAATATGTTTCTAGCTCCTGACTTATTTCAAATTTTACTGTCCAGAAATAGATCTAACAGCTGTAGGCACAGGTGGTAAATGCTTATTATTTGAAAATCCAATATACTAATCATTACACAAATATTTGTCTAGTAGTAGTTGCTTTTTGAATTATTTCCAACTTACTGTTTTTTTGTTTCCTTTTTCTCCCTAAATCATTATTCCTGGATTAGACTATAGCACACAATACAGATGACTTATTTTTCCAGATGTTGCACATTGAGGTAAAAACCTCAATTTACAATAAAGGAAATAATAAACATTCTTGACTAGCTTGGAAATCATGTTGAATTTCTATGCATTTAAGTAGAAAGTCAGATTTCTTCACCAAGAACAAAGTTACTGTTCTCACACTTTTTAAATGCCTCATTTTCTCTAAGTAATCCTGATATATCAACTATTCAGTATTTAATTCAAAACCCTACTTTCCAAAATGCAGTCTAGAGCATTTTGCCGGGTCTGTGGTGTTTAACACTCATTATTTTTGTTTAATCCACAGAATCCCTGTTACTAAGATGAAAGAAATCAAAGCTCAGAGAAGGTAACTAACTTGACAAGGTCGCAGAACCAGACCTGGAACACACGTCTGTCTGATCTGCCTGTGCTTCCATGCACCTCAGCTTTACTCTCTTCTAATATATCAAGGGACCAGTGACTCTAGAGGTACAAAAGTCCTTCCTCACCACTTTCCTTGTGAAATACTCACAAGGTCCTGTCTATACTCAGAGGAAGGCCGACCTAGACTTTATTTTATTGTTATAAGTGTAAACAAGAGGCATCTTTCAGTGAAATCCCTCACTCTACAATAAAGAATAAATAAAAGTTGTGTATCAAGTTACTTTATTTTGTAAAATATCATAGAATCAGTGAGAGAGGACACTGGTACCTTTCACAAAATCTAAACGATGGATTAAAACATACGCAAGTTGATGTTGATTGTGTATTAGATACCTAGGACTAACATATCTTGTTTAATCTTCACAGCAACTCACAAGCTAGGTAGTTTTACTTTCTGTAATTTTAAGACATCAGCTGAAGCACGGGGAATATATAGTTGGTCCCAGATCACATGACAAATTAGCGGTGAAGCCAGAACTCCAGCTCAGCTAGTTTGAGTGGAGAGGCCACGCTCTCTACAATCTGGGTGTAAACAGCATCCAGTAAAGGGCGGCGCAACTACTGAGTCTGAGCAGACTTGGGAAGTGCCAAATAAGAGAACGTCAGGAGCTAAATTCGGAAACTGGGGACGGGGAGAGTGAGAAATGGAAATCCAGCATGGGGGAAGTTTTACTCTCTTCTAATATATCAAGGGACCAGTGACTCTAGAGATACAAAAGTCCTTTAGTAATGAAAAGCTCTAGAAATGCCAATAACATTCATGAAGATGCTGCTAAGTAAGCCACATATTTCATTGCTGGCTCATCAAAATTGTGAGCCAAGTCTGCTGGATAATTTCCGGTATGAAAAGAGTTCCAACCTTAGGCTCAAAATGAGTGAGAAAATAAGACTTCCTTTACAAAATTAATTTCCATCCAATATTCATAGATCGCATCTAATCTCGAGAGAAGGGCTGCCCTTCGTTACCTTAGACCTGAGCTCACCAATTACAGTCGCCGCTAGCCGTGTGCAGCTATTGAGCGCTAAAATTGAGATAAGTTGTAAGTATAAAATACACATTGGGTGCTGAGAGAGAAAAAAGCACGTAAAGTAGCTCTTTAGGAATTTTTATATTAGTTACCTATTAAATGATAATGTGTTATGTACATTGGATTAAATATATTATTAGTTTCACCCACTTCTTTTTATTCTTTTTTATAATGTAGCTACTGGAAAATTTTAAATTACATATTTGGCTTATATTATATTTTTAGTGGGATATATATATTTTTTAACCTTTAAGTGCACTTACTGTATGCACTAATATGTATTTACACTATATTCATGTTACTATCAAGACTTTTCTTCTACATTCATATCAGATATAACTTGTAGTTTCTGATTAAATGCACCATATTACTCAAATGTATTTGTTTTCAAATTCTGCTTCCACAGTTTAAACAGGTCTCTGATGTGGCCGCCACACTGCCAGGACAGTTGCAAAGCACTGGGGCCACCAGCTGTTCAAAAGTGGCAATGCTTCGCCCGTTTGCTCCTTCACAGAACAAGAAACACACCTCCGTGAGAAAAACAATTCTGTGAAGGAAAAAAACGTTGAAAATAATATAGAGACCATATGTATGATTCCTGTTTGTCCAACCAGGAAAAATATATGGACTCACATTTCAGTAAATTTTATTTGGAGAGCAGATGGAAACATTTCATGAAAAAAGGATATTGAAAAATATATAGAAAACTGTATACAAACTAAAATATTTTAAATTAGTATTTATGAGTCATATATAACTATGCTGTTTAAAAATTTTAATTGGAAAAAATCAGAAAGTAAATATTTTATGGAACATAAAATAGAGGTTATGCATATTTTTTAAAATAAATGTTTGTAAGTTTGAGAAGTTTTACATGAGTTAAAAAAAAAAGTATCAAGTCTTGGCCAAGTAGCTCAGTTGGTCAGAGTTTGTCCCGATATGCTAAGGTTGTGGGTTCAATCCCTGGTCAGGACACATATAAGAATCAACCAATAAATGCATAAGTAAGTAGAACAATTAAATTGATGTCTCTCTCTCTCTCTCTCAAAATCAGTTTAAAAATGTATCAATAACTATGAGATATGGCTCTGTGGGGTCCTTTTTCATGTTGTACTATTGTTAATGACAAGCGATTCTCAATTTCCCAAGTGCTGATGGATGTTTCCTTCAGGACCAAGTGGCTTCCCTTAGATGACATCCCTGGCCTGATGGACCCTCCCACCAGAAACCCACAGTCTCCTGGATAATTTAGTGAAAACATTTTAGGCTTGATTGGCCTGATGATTAAGGAGGTCCAAGTCTTATACCTTGGACTAGATCATAAAGGCAAAACAACCAACTTAGCAAACTTCAACTTTTAAATGCCCTGCCTTAGGCATACATCCAGCCCAAGAATTCAGTCCCTCAAGGTGCCTTTCTTAGGTGTTTGACAAGCCTTCTACAGTGAAGGGCAGGCTGGGGCTCCATCTGTGATGGTCATGGTTAAAGAAAACCCTGAAACTCCCCAGTGTCCTTCACCTATGAACTACTGAAAAATACTCATCTTATTTTTTGCTAACAAAATGAACCTTTGAGACCTGGTTACATCGGTAAGAAATGCCCCAGCTGCTGTGCTTAGAGAATATCAGAACGAAACGTGGCCTGTCTGTCCAGGTGACAGCACTGCAGGTGGCTCGTGAGGAGACAGAGCCTGGCTTCACGAGCCATTTGTGTTTTCACATCTTTATTTTGAGACATATTCATCTTTACGCAAACTGAGTAATTTTAAGGCTTAAAGAGATTTTCTGCAATTTAAAGGATTTTAAGAATACTGTACAATCTTCTGTTTTCCCCTGCGGACTCAATCAACTTCCTTAGAAATTTAGCATTGTAGGTTTTCTAATTCTGGCCTGAATTTTATGAGTAATAAATCTTCCCTCAGAAAACTTCCTAGAACCATCACTTTGTTGTTAAAGGTTTATAATGAAATGTACGTAATATGTTCAAAGCTTGATGCTATCTCAGTTTTATTCTGATTTATCATCTTTTAAGTGTGTCTATTTGAAACTGTCTCATTTTAAAATGTTTTGTTTGTGGTGTAATTTCACATTAAGAATTATTCCTATAAAAATACCTTTAGATGTTTATGTGTAATACTGTAAAAATTTTATAAACTATAACATATACTATCAATACAACTTCAAATGGGAAAACAGTCAAATATAAAAGTACATGTTACAGGCAGAAGAGAGAACCGAGCTGTTTAGTGTTACACAGAAGAAACGGAGGGAGACCTAATTTCTACCCTGATGGAAACTATAGACTAGTCGTGGAAGCAAGAAGGACACAACGGCCGGGGAAGGGAAAACACACAATAAGCCTGGGTTAAACTTTGTCATGCACACCAGGGGCTCAAGGGAGTCTTGATGCGGCCGGGACGGCTGCACGAAGAGAAGAGCCCCCTGAGAGCTCTGCAGAACAAAGATAACTTGGACAAATAGAAGGGAAAGAAAGAGTTTCAGAAAATGGGAACAAAATGAAGGAAGATTAAAAAAATAAAAAAAACAGCTATTTGATTTGCCTCTGGGATAATGAGAACATGGGTTTGACTAGATTGGAATGGGATGTTGAGAAATAGCAATAATAATAATAATAACAACAACAACCACTGGACAGCCTTAAATGGAGTCAGGATCTGACCTCAAGCCTGTGCGCCTTCCACCACATTAAAGTAACGAATAGCTTGAACTAATCTAAATAGAAAATCAGTCCCCCAAAGAAGAAGAGGCAGCAAAAGTGTTCATCTTTTTTGCCAAGACAAAAAACAAGCATGACTTACTCATTAATTCGTACACCAAGTATTCTTGAATGGCTACCATATACCAGGTTCTGTGCTAGATGCCAGAAAATTACAAGTGAAGAAAATATGCCTTTTGCCCTCAAGGAATTCATAGCCCAGTTGGGGAGACTGAAAATAGAAAAGTAGGCACTGTTTCATTTTCTGAAAAGAGGAAGACTACCACTTCCTTAAAAGACAAAGTTCTTTTTCCTTTCTCTCCTCCTCTCCCCTTCTCCCCCTCTCCCCTCTCCCCCTTTCTCCTTTTCCCCCTCTTCCCCCTCTACCCCCCCTCCTGCCTTCCTTCCTCCTTCCTCCCCCCCCCCCCCCCCCCCCCCGCTTTCTCCCCTGCTTCCTCCCTCCCTCCTTCCTGTCTTCCCTCCCCTCCTCTCTCCTCAGCACTTGTCTCAACTCTTGTCTTATTTCAGGGAAGACACTGTATCAACATGTTTAATACCAATACAAAAGCAAATTTTCAATGAGCTGGTCCTTATAATGACCTGGTGTAAACTTTAGAACATGACACTTAAGCCAAAATTAAAGAAAGCAATTCTGAAGAGATGTTATGATTGATATTAGAAGGATAAACATAACCCTCAGAAGCTTGCTAATTGTCATTATTTATCATCAAATCCTTTGTAAATGCTGATGCTGCTAGGAGAATACCAGCCTTCTAAAAATATCATGCTTTAGTAACTTATAAGTAACAGGAATTACACTACCATAATCATTAAGAAGGAATTAAAGATATCATTCGGGAGTCAATCTCCCAGACATTTACTACTGTAGGTGAAACTGTTGGTTAAACACCAATGCATGATTCAGAACCAAAGATCATATTCAACAATAATATTCTCTCTGGAACTTTGACAGTTCTCTTTCTTTAAACATAACTCATTTGTTTCTGATCACAAGATACAGGGGAGGTGCCACGGCAATGATGCCCGGGGCTCCCTGGCTGCCCACCCCCGTCCTTGTTACTGTAAATACTCCCGTGCAACGCCAGCCTCATCCCGCCCCCGAGTGTTCTCTCACACCCTAACAGCTGCGGAGTAGCTGATCATGGGGAAGTTGAAACTTTGTATTTGGAAGTTTGACAATTTAACATAAGCTAAGTAAAGTGAGCAACTATTCCAAAATGATAGAGTACGTTTGTCATTTTTGTATCTCAAACAAATTGAACATCCTTTTATATTTACATGAATATAAAATATTCCTGCTGATAGAGGCTATTAGAAAAAAATATCACATTCTCTTTCAAAGTAGCTGATTTAAAATTATTGTCAAATTTTGGCCATCTGTTAGATTAAATGTTTGGTACAATGCTTAGTTCAATTCAGTCAAATCACTTTGTGTGTATGTACATCATAATCAAAATAAATTCTAATAACTATATTTATTTGAATAAATTAAAGTTTAGTGCCAGTTACTGTTTTTTACTTTAAACTTACAAAAGGATGATGAAACAATTAAATGTCAGTGCAGGCAGTCCCTCATATTTTTGTTCATGGTGTTCATATCAATATCACCAAAAATGAATTGCCACCCGACTGGTGTGCCTCAATTGGCTGGGCATCATAATGCAAAGCAAAAGGTCACCAGTTCAGTTCCCAGACAGGGCACATGTCTGGGTTGAAGACCAGTCGCCGGTCGGGTGCATATGAAAGATAACAATCAGTATTTTCCTTTCACATCAATGTTTCTCTCCCTCTCTTTCTACCTCTCATCTCCTCTCTCTAAAAATGAATAAATAAAATATTTTAAAAAAAGAATTACCAATTCGGTATCAGCATTGCCAAACTTTGCCAAAGAAAATTCCAATTGGAAGAAACATCCTACTTCAAGCACAGATGATCACCTATGTAGTTGGAACGGATCTGGTTTTGTGGGTGAGGGAAGAAAGAAGTCCCAAATGTCCCTGGGACATGGGATCACAGCTTTCTACATTGGTATGTTTGCTTTAGTTGACAACTAAAATGAGGCTTTGAATTGCTACCTCTCAAGAGGTTGGTTCTGTTATAACAACAAATATAATATATATAGCTAACTTTCTAAACCACAAGTCTTTGTGTACTTAAATGACTTTTGCAGAGGTGTTTTCTCTCTCTCTCCCCTTCATTGTCAAAAAAAAAAAAAAAAGGTAGAAAGAAAACAAGTGGCCACCCCGTTTAGTAATCCCAACAGAAAGACACAGCTCTTCCCCTGTAGTTATCAAAGGACGCTCCAGTGGACTCTCGGGTCAAATGCTGATCCTGCTACCCATCATTCTCACTGAGACGGGTCAGGTGGCCACTTTCATGACTAGAGACAGGTGGAATGATCTCCATTTAACTCACTGCCCACAAGGAAGTGAAATTCTCTTACCAGTAATAGGGTATAAAAAACGGAGATCTATCCATTGCCTATCTAGGAAAAATGCACTCTTTATGTCATAGCTGTAACGTGGGACTGGTGAGTAAGCATAACACGAGAATTGGGACCACAGTGACAATTAAGTCATGTCTCTTACCTTGGCTTCAAAATTGATTCCATTCAGGTAATCTTCCCTCCCCTTGAAAGAATATTTGGACACGCCCATGATTTTTTGTGGTCACTCATTTGCAGAAAATAAAAGTTCTTCAGGTACTATTAGTGGTAAACACAGTTTCAATTTAAACATTAGGTATATAGTACAAAATAGTAAGCAAACTGTTAAACTTGATTTAGCATCAAATATTCTTTCATCTTAAGCTTGGACCTATTCTCTCTAGAGCCATGCCATGGGAAAGGAGAGTTGGGAGGTGGCATGGGGACAAGGTGTGTGTCCTGTTCTCACCTTCCACCTATTCTCCCTTCACTGATTTCTTAACACACTCTCTCTCTCCCGCAGTGCCCTTGACCAAATAAGGCAGTTACTCTTTCTTCCAGGTGGTCGTCTACCATTTTTTCCACACCTGAGGTCTATATGTGTTCACGTTAATTTTTTTCCCCCCGCAAAGGTTTTCTATCTATTAGAGGACAAGATCCATGACACTGTATACATGTGCCACCTCTGACTTACCTCTGCAGGTTTGTTATCATAACCTAGCCCAGGCTCTCCTGACCAATACACATGTCAACAACATTTTCCAATAAAATATTTTAACTAAACTCTTGTTAAGCACAGACTCATTTGTATGTTCCTGAAGGAACAGGCTTTAAAGCTGGTTCCTTCCTAATTCTCCATATGTAAGCTTCACGTGGGCAGAAAATTGTAACTGCATTGTCCACTGCCCTGTCCCCAGCTCCTAGAATAACAAGTGACACATAATTGGCATTTCATGTTGAATAAATCAATATGAAGTTAGAATCGGTCATTTAAGTAATCTGATATGGTCACTGGTGCCTCTGTCACAATAGACACAGAAGAGGTTCAGTTATAACATCATTTCAGACAGGCAGAAACTATCCCCACATTTCCTCTGCCTGAGGTAGTAAATACAGTCATCCCACTCACAACTGAAAACGCACCTCCCCTTTCCCAGAGGCAGAGAACACAACATCAAATCCAGCTACTACGTAAAACGGCATGCCCAAAATCTCTTAATAAGCATACATTTCTTAGTCTGATCTGATTTGTCATATACGGCAACATTTGCCTAAATTATAAGTTTAATCATCTGATGTTCGGGTTATCTCTTATTGAGTCACAAACCAGTCCAACACCTAATGGATTTAAACAGTGACATTTGTTGTGTTCATGAGTCTGCAATTTGGGAAAGACTTGGTGGGCACGTTACCCCTGCTCCTCATGGAATGAGTGGAAAGGATTGGAAGGCTGATGGCAGGCATCGTCTGAAGGCTGAGTTACTCACGCTTAGGTGATGCTGACTCTCAGCCCAGATGGTGGCTGAGATACCAGTACATGGATTTTGTGCATGGGTACTGAGCTTCCTCAAGGCATGGTGGTTAGTGGGGGTTCTAAAGCTCCGAGAAAACAAAACTAGGAGCATTATTCATCACAGTACTTTCAGGATCCAGACTTCTCTTGAATTACCTGAAATCTGAGTCGTTGGCCAATTACTTTTCTGTTAGTTCTACCAGTTAGAGAGCTGGTCCATGGCCTGCTTGCCTTCAGATGCACTCATTATCCTTCTGCTCTTCTCACACTCTAAGGGCCATTTCTCATGCTCCGATCTGATCCACCTTTTGTTAGAAGGAAGGAACCAGATGATTTCTCCTTCTACCTTCAGGGATCTCTGCCCACATTTCCTTCACAATCGCATCCCTTGGGATAGGAACACTTCATCATCCCTTTGTGCTTCTGGTCTAGGGAGGTGGTACCCCCTGCTTATGCTTATGTCTGGGTTGAACCATTCAAATTCTCTCAACTGTTCCATTATCAAACTAATTCCACTATTAAACATCCTTTGTTTCAAATACTGAAAAGTATTTAGTATTATTTAACTGACTATTATCGGACTGTTTCAGTTATAGCAGCTGTGTCCACAAATTTTTACAAATTGAATTAAGTCTACGGAGTCTGCTCTGTCCAACCAAACTGTTACTTCTTCTATTAAAAGTTTATTAAAATAAGCTAATTGATTAAATTAGGTTGTTTTCTTCAGAGAAGGAAAGTATTTATTTAATATTTATTATAGGCTATATATTTGATAAATCATTCAACTCTCACAAATCAATAAAATTGGAGGATCACCCTGCTTTTATAGTAAAAAAAAGAGAGACTCAAATAAGTAGTTTATCCAGTGTCTAATTTTTTTTTTTTAGTGCATCATTGCATATTTTATTTTCTATCATTGGTCTTTATCCTAATTAGAAATTAGCCATTTGATATTTAGCAATAAATTTCAGTATTAGTAAGCACCTCCTAATCAGGCTTATTCATGTTCTTTATAAGTACCTTTTCACCTGTACTTTCAAAAATCAAAACTTTTGGCTTAAAATTAGTTACTATAAGAATACAATTAATTTTAAAAAAGGAATCTATATTCCATATCAATTGTTTTTAGCACAATAAAAACACCTCAACCTTAATGTTTCCAGTGGAAGAATTCTACTATGAAATAATGAATGATTTAATGTTAAAAAAAATGTATGTTTATAAATAGTATGAAAAAATGAAAATGTTTTAATGCTAAAGGAACTCTGACTGCATAAATATATACATGATTAAAACTGTTTAAAATAAATCTAAAAATGTACCTATATATTAAAAAATCCTTAGAAGAAAAGAACCCAATTAATAATCAGACCCAGAGGGGAGACAGGCATTTCAGGGTAGGTGGACACAACTAAGTCACCAAGAATTATCTTAATTGTTCACTATTGCATACTAATCTCACAGAGTTCAAAGAATACAGTTAACTTGTAGGAAGAACATAATGAAATCGAATTTATATTGCAATAAACCTGTTACTTGTTTCCACAGTAGGCCTGTCATTAGTTGGAAAGAACCCCAATTGAATTAATACAATCTCCCCATTATTATAACCATATTGTCAGCTACTGCAGTGTCACCAAAGTGCTGCAACATAAAGTGATGGCCTAGTTGAAACTGCATTTGCAGGAAGAAGGATGGCTAGCATTCTAAGCTTATTTGATGTCACCTTGAAACATGTTTGTAAGCTCAGGAATACACATCCTTCATGTATATTTTATTACATGTAGTCTAATTTTACAACAATTTGATTTTTTCTGAGTTCTTTTTGGGAAAAAACGTAAGAAAAAAAAGAAAGGGAAAAAAAAGGTTTGGGTATGAAGTAAAAAAATAAAGTCTGTAAAGCTGAAAGTGAAAGTGATGGAAGTCTGTATGGTAGGAGGATTTTAAGAGGCCCCCCAGTATTCCCTGTCCCAGGTGTACCCACCCTGCATACTCCCCAGGACTGTTTTGTTACTGCTATGATTAGGTGATATTATATGCCACCATTAACTGAAGACGGGGAAGTCACCTTGGAGGGCCTGGCCCAATCATACAAACTGCCCGCCTTTGAAACCAGGGGATTTTCTCTGGCTGTTCACAGAAGAGGAAGTTGAAGCGATTCGTAGGACAAGTCTCCATTGCTGAGATAGGGAGGACCTCACAGGAAGCAACTGGGAACAGCTTTTAGTTCAGAGCTATTTCCGACTGACACCCAGCAAGGAAACAAGGGTGTTGGTCCCCGTGACAGCAAAGACATGCATTCTTCTGATAACAAGAATGAACGAGGAGAAGGACGTGAAATGCACACGGGAAGGTGAATGGCTGACACCCTGATGTCAGCCTGAGCTCAGCCCAGCCATGCCGTACTTGGACTTCTGACCTCCACAACTCTGAGTTAATAAGTGAATGTTGTTCCAAACTGCTTCATCTGTGGGAATCTGTTACACAGCAACAGAAAATGAATACATCTCCAAAGGTGGCCTCAGCAGATCCCGTTTAGCACTCTGGGAAAGCATGGGGTTGATGGAGCATCGAGGGACTTTTGTGCACAGACTTGCTCTCACAGTCATGCTTGGACTCTCCACGGCACTCTAAACAACTGGAGATGGTTCATGGAGTATTGAGGTTTCATTCCTCAGCTTTGGTCTGTGAAAAGCATGCATATTGTCCCAGCTCACCAAGCACATTTGATCTGGGCAAAACTCCAAGAATTAAATGGGGTTGAAGCTGGACTCCATCCAGCATTTTGGTTCATAACCACATTTGTAAGCAGATAGTAATCCAAGACGTTGGATGATAGAAGAATTCTATCATAAATGCTTTGTCTCCAAAACCAAAACTACTGCCCTTCAGAAAGATGTGTCCTAGTCAACAAAATAAGTGCCTTATAGAATGATCTAGCTTTCTTGTTGTATTATCTAAAAAACATAATTTGAACTATTGAGAGTTCTTGCTTAGAAACTGATTTATAGATATGCATAAACATAAAAATCTAAAATATTGTTTAATGTCAGGATGACAACTATTTTCTTACCTCAAAAATAATTGTAAAGTATACTATTCAATAGTTTTGGGCAAAGGAAACATTCCTGAAAAGTTGAACATAAAAGTTTTTTTAATAACATAATTGCTACTGAACATATTTAATGTTAAAGATACAATTCATTGGCAGCCTCTGCCATTTGCCTTTCCCTCTGTAACTATGGTAAATGTGAAGTTGGAGTATGTAGTTATTTAGATAGTGATATTAACCTTATGAAAACCAGGAAATTGTTCTAAGTCACACTTCTGTCTAAAATGTGCTCTAGGGTTTACTGTTTTGCTGAAAAACTTTAATATCTTAAGTTAATGGAAGACACATACTTATTATTACCACTAATCCTGGCTGATAGGGCATGAACACACGTTTGACATAATGAGATGTTTAAGTATAGCAGATTTTTATATTTTAGTTATGCCCTGATTACTAGAAGAATTTCATATACTGAAATGCTATATCAATCATTAACCAAAGTGTGCTATGCAGACCGTGTGATATGACTTTAGCACAGCAAAGAACAGTTTTTACTTAAGTAGATAGTTAAAAATATTATGTGTTGAGTACATTTATGGTATGTAAAACCATAATGTTGGTTTTAAAATATTAAAATATTAAAGTAAAAGTGGAATGAAACTATATTTTCAAAGGCATCAATTTATCGTCAGCAATTAAATACATTTACTTTAGAAATTGAAAGCATTTATTTTTAATCACTTGAATATTTTTACTAAATGAGTCACAGACAACTTTCTTCTATATAAAGGGTTAATATCCAAACTTCTCTGAGTCTTGTGATATGGTCAAAATCCACTCAGAACAAACTGTTTGTGAAGTAAATTATGAATTTATTTATGTGTGTATGTATGAAACTTTGCTTCATATTAGTTTGTGTTGAAATAAGTATATTTGAATTTAATCAATAGGAGTTGGCCATCATCAATCATTTTTACAATGATTGCTTTTGTGTGTATATTTTAAAGATTTTATGTATATATATGTTTAATCAGATTTTAGTGTATTTATATATTGAAGAATTTTCATATATGTATATATACAATTAGTTGTTATAGATTACACAATAACTAAAACCAATATCTATACTTTGGCTAGTATTTGTGATTTGATAATAAAAAATACTGATATTATTGTTAATCATGACATAATGTTCAGCATAAAACAGAATTAAGCCAGTGCTTTTGAAGATGAACAGAAATACTATTTCACTATGAAATACTCTGCAGACCTAAAAAATAAATAGAATTCTCCTATCCCACCCTTAGATCCTCCATATTATCTGGATCCTCCTCAGAGCATCAGCGATGAAAAAGGATAATGTTTTATATTGTGGTCTGCCTCATTCAGTGTTTGTTACGACAGCTATTGCCTCTGTCTCTTCCTTACTGTGTGACTGGCACCAAAATCCATCTTAAGTTAGAGAAACAGATACTTCTTATTTAGGCACACCCTGGAATCCATTATAATTATATACTCAAGGGTACTTATGCTGAGCACAACTTTACATTTACGTTATGGGCTCTGCCTGCAGGCAGTGACAGGAAAGAGTAATGGGATGAGGTCAAAGTTTTCTGAAAACTCTTCTCTGCAAAATATGGAAGGGGTAGATTCAAGGGGAAAAATGCTGTAAAAATTCCATGATAGAAGGAAAATAATATATTTAATGTGAAAGGAATAGGAGAAAGAAAACTGCATTAATTAGGGAGCAAGCTAAGCTGTTGAAACAAAGAGACCAAGCATAAACTAGCTCACAAAGGCAAAGAATTTCATTTTTCTCCCACATCAGTCCAGAAGTAAGCAGGCAACCGAAGGTAGGCAGGAGAGACTCTGCTTAACAAGAACATTCAGACAGAAACCCAGCTTTTCTATGTGGGGCTTTCAGAAGCCCTTGACTACATATTCAAAACCGGCTCTACTGTCTTTATTCAAGACTAAGCAACAGAGAGACAAAGAGCAGACACCCAATTAGGCTAAGAGCAACTGGGATGTTACATATACCCAGCTTCATATATCTGCAAAAGAGATGGGAAAAGTATAGTCTCCAGCTGGACAAGCACTTGCCCAAAACTCAAGTTTTATGATTGAAAGGAAAACGGGGAAAGAACATTGAGAAATGGAAGTCTCTGCCTTTGAGACCCGTGCCGCTGCTGCGGAAGGCAGTATGGAGTTACCTATAAAAATTAAAAATGAGACTGCCTTATGACCCAGGGATTCCATTTCTGGGAATTTATCCGAAGAAACTGAAACGCTAATTAGAAAGAATATATGCACCCCTATGTTCATTGCAGAGTTCAGCTGTAAAAAAAGAAGGAACTCCTACTTTTTGTGCCAGCATGGATGGACCTGGAGAACATTATGCCGAGTGAAATAGGCCAGGCAGAGAAAGGCAAATACCGTATGACCTCGCTTATATGTAGAACCTAATGACCAAAATAAACGAACAAACAAAGTAGAAAGAGACTCATAGATGCAGAGAGCAGAGTGGCAGCTGTCAGAGGAGAGGGGCAGTGGGGCTGGGTGAGAAGGGTGAAGGGACTAAGGGAAAAAAAACTCACAGACAAGAGCATGATGACGACCAGAGGGAAACGGGGCTGGGGGAAGTGGGAGAGGGTAAAGGAGGGATGAATGATGATGGAGGACATGACGCGGGTGGTGCACACAAACAATATGCAGATGACGTGTTAGAGAACGGTAACCCTTCAACCTATATAATTGTATTGACCAATGTAACCCCAATAAATTCAATTTTAAAAATTAAAAAAAAAGAAGTCTCTGCCTTTGGCTTCTAGCTCCCAAATAACTACATGCACCAGTCTTCCTATACAGAAGACAGGCCCTTCCCAAGGATGGAAACTTAAAGTTTGTCCATTATTGTTCCCAATTCAAAAATATAGGATATCTGAGTAATGTTTCTTTCTTTCTGTGTGATCTGGAGGTGGCTCTTCAAGGACTAGCAATTTCTTATCTAACAGACAAGTTACTTGTACTCCCGTACTTCTCAACACAAAACGGTAAAGTAGGATTAAGAGGTGCAATAAAAACTACCATTTTCAAAATAAAGAATGAGAAACAGCAATCTTTATATCCTATTTGGCAGGAATTGAGACAATGTACCTCCCAGACAATAAAGTAAATTCCTTGGTTAGGTTCTGGTTCTGATCTCTGGAAGGAGCTCGTTTGTCCATCGCTCCCCACTGCCACTGGTCTTACCTTCTGGGAGATCCATTCTTCCCCATCATCTCTCTTGTGGTGTCATCTTATATTAGTCTAGGGCCAAACAGGACAGGGAAGCCATATAGTAATTTGAACAAGGAAAGTTTAATATAAAGAGTCACTAACTAAACAGGGATTTGGAAGAACAAGGACTTAGCTACAAGAAGTAAAGGGAACAGTAAATAATACAGGACTAGCAGATTTAAGGAGCAGTCAGTACTACCCCTTGGACTGAAACAGAGGCCCAAGGAAGAAGTCCCCGCAAGAACTGAGGTCCAGATCTTGTCGGAGGTTAGCATTGCTGACTGAATAGCAAAGAAGTCACTGTGGGGCAGAGCCGGAATGAGCTGCTGTCACAAGGGTGTGACTTATTCCAGCAAACCTCTCACAACATGTGCCTGCTGAGATTGGGACCAGTCCTTCAAGCAACTCTGTGATGGACTGGGATCAATGCAGGACACAAGCAGCCCTGAGTGGGACAAAAGGCGTGCTGCCGGACACCTTTCGTGCACCATTTAAAATCTTCTTGATCACACCTCTTAGCCCAGGCACTTCTGAGGCAAGCAGATCTATGCAGACTAGCTTGACGGGTCACGCAGACAAATGTCTCACCTCACGCCTGTGCAGTATCTGCATTTCTGCCCAAGGGAGTCCAGGAGAGGAGTAGATACCTGCTCTTCATGAGTGGGGTGATTAACACCCAGAGACACACACACATTTTAGTCAATAGGTGATGAGACCCAATGGGAAAAATCATTCTCTAGGCAGTTTCAGAACGGATTTCATAAGGTTCCTCAAAAGATTTCATGGGACAGAATATCAGGTGATTTTAGTAGTGGCCAATTTGATAACTTCTTTTCTGTTTCACTTCCATCTCCCTCATTCCTGCTTTTGGGATCAATTCTGAAATAAACTCCCTCAGCGTAGGCCGTCGTCTGAGACGTCTCTGTCAGAGCAATCACAGTTAAAGCATAAGCGTCTGCTCCAAATGGTCACCAAAAGGCCGTGTGGAGATCCAGATTCCTTTCACCCTGTTGCTCTCAGCCCCTGGGGTTCCACTCTGCACCTCTGCAGAGTCAAAACGGATGCAGCCCCGTTCCGTGTTTCATCAGAAAGGATGGGGAAAAGAGAAAGAGGAAGGTAAGTACTGTACATTGTTTTCAAGGAAGCAATGTGGAAGTTGCACATATCACTTATGTTTATTCTTAATAGCGAGAATTTAATCATACAGCTACTTCTACTGCAAAGGAGCCAGCTGTCCCTCGATGGGGGATGGGAAAAACAGAAATTGGGGTGAAATAAGCAGTATCTGCCACTAAAAAACAAATAGAACATGTAGTAATGGATAGTAAGAATATTCTAAAACTGTTTTTTTTGACCACCTGGTAAAAACCCATGGGTACTGGGTCTTATACATAAGCCCCAATACTGCATATATGCCTGGCACCAATTCTGCCTTTCCTCTCAACCAGCACACACTATAGTTACGTCTTCTTTTTCATTTTTCTTGAATTATCAACACCTATATTTTACCTGTTCATTTCTTAGAGAACTTTGTAACTTTTTATTATAATTGCTTTTTTTTTATCCTCACCTGAGAACTTTTTTTTTTTTTTTTTTTTTTTTTATTGCTTTTAGAGAAAGGGAGGGACCACGATTGAACCTGCAACCTAGGCTTGTGAGCTGACCAAGAATTGAACCTGCAACCCTTTGGTTATCAGACAATGCTCCATCCAGGGAGCACACCGGCCAGGGCTGATTATGATTACTTTTTATGGTAAGAATAGTAATTCTATTTCCTACTTTCATTTCAAACATTTTCCTTAGTGTAGTACTTATATTTTAATTTTGGTTCTGACATTTTCTTTATTATATATTTTGGGGTTCTAATATACAACAATGCCTGTTGCAGACCTATTTGTTTTGTTCCATTGGTTTGTCTCGATTATTGCCAGCATCTCCTTTTATTAGTGCTAGCTTCATAAAACAGTTAGTACTTTGTATATTTCCCATGTTGTTCAGCTTTTTGTCATCTCACCAGTTTGTTCTTCCAGATGGATACTAAATTATTTAATTATAAGTGTGGACAGTAGCAAAAGGTATTCCCTTGCTGTGGGGGTCCAGGTTCCAAAGAATAAGGAGGCAGCTGGTTTTCAGCAGCATCTTTATTTATGCCATCAGTGGAGGTCAGTCATGGGCTCCTCTTACTTCACTGCAGGCTCAGAAGTTAGCGCTCGTCAGCCACAGACTCTTTCTGAGTCAATCCCATCTCATTCTGTCTGTAATGACCACCTCCTCTTTTCTAAACCACTTGCTATACACTCAACGATTCTAGACCAAACTCTTTCCATGATGCTTTCTTAATATTCTGTCTCCAATACCTGGCACAAATGTCAGCCACAAATTCTGGGTGGGGAGCAGCTTTTTCCACACTGGTCTCTGTATATCAAGCCATGGCCACCATGGTTGGGTTGTTCTTGTTCGTGACAGAAGGCCCTTTCAACCATGACTTTCAGGCATACAGGGACCCTTCTGACACTGCATTCCTCCTTAAGTACACACAAACCATTCTACCGGTCTTCTGTGCCACAGTGAGTGGTGAGAAATCTGGTGAGTCTTTCTCAGGCCCGTCACCTAAGTGAGGTGATATGGCTGGCCTCGAATTCCCAACATAACCGTGATTTTTAGTACAGTATTCCCTCACTTATCATGGGTATTACATTCTAGACCCTCCCATGATAGGTGAAAATCCATGAAGTAGGAACTTTATATTTATTTTAGTATTTATATATATTTTAAGGCTTTATAAACCCTTCCCACACACTTATAAGCCATTCCCAGTCCCTTATTAACCTTTCCCACTCCCTTATTAACCTTTTCCACACTTTTATAAACACTACTTATGTTCTTAAACATATTCTACACTCTTAAACCTACGTAACTTTAACAACATACGTATACAGTACCGCAAAATCCCACGATACAGTGAAAAATCCATGATAATTAAATATAATATTTTTTAAAATCCCACAATACAGTGAGGCTGCGATAAGTGAACCACGATATAGCGAGGGATTACTGTACCTTCTGTGCCCAACCCCCACATAGGACGGGAAAGAGCTATGATGTTTCTGTACTCTGCTCTCCTCCAAGCCTAGTTGTCTATATTCCAGGAAATATTTCCTGGCCTTGAAAGACAAGCAGTTTTCTAGACATCATTATGCAATCTTTTAAACTCACTGTTCATTTGGGCATGGGTTCATGAGATTTAGAAAATCTTTGGAAGATGTTTATTTAACTCTCAAAGATGGCATCAAGACAGATTAGACACCATGCAAATCCCAGGCATTTTGAAATTGAGATCACTAGGAAACATGAAATATTGTTATGATTAGGGTCCAAGAAATAGGCAGTTAATTCATGTGGTGCTAAGTTAATAAATTCAGTAGAAAATAATTTTGGTATTGACCATGTTTCAAAATATGAGGTCTGCCTGGGAAAAGCCCAGCCATTGTTAATGCAACAAGAACTATTTGTGCAACATCCATGTAACTTGACAGCCAAGGAGTGGACTGGAACGTGCATGCATGAACAATGATGACTTCACAGTACTAGTCAGTGGGGGCGGTAGATGCCATTGTGAGCATGTGTACCCTGTGGCCATCACATTCAAATGACTGAGCGAGTAGAGCAACAAATCTGCAACACATTTTGTGTTAGGCTTGAATATTCCTCCACAGAAGGTGTTTGGTTGATTCAGAGGCCGCAGCTCTGGGCGACTGGTGATGGCAGTTTCATCACAACAAAGCGCCCACTCATGCTTCACGTCTCACGCAGTTCTTTTGCAAAACATCAGGTCGTCCAGGTGACTCAGCCGCCTACAGCCCAGATTTGGTGCCCTGCGACTTCTGGCTTTTCCCCAAACTAAAATCACCTCTGAAAGGGAAGAGATTTCAGACCATCAATGAGATTCAGAAAAACACACAGGGAAGCTGATAGCAATTGGGAGAACTGTGTGAAGTCCCAAGGTGTCTTCTTTGAAGAGAACAGAGGTGTCATTGTCCTAGGTACAATGTTTTGTGTACCTTGAATCTTCTTCAATGTCTCTATTTTTCATATTAGGTGGCTGGATACGTTCCAGACAGACCTTGTACTATTATTTTAAATAATACTTTTGCCTCTGAGTTTTCCGTATGAATGTAAAACATCCAATTAAAACCAAAAATATATTCCAGTCACCTTGATAGGTCCACAAATACTTAAAATATATATATATATATATATATATATATATATATATATATATATATATATAATATGGTTAATATTTACCAGCTAATACCCTTAAAATCATATATATATTAACCATATATCCTTAATCATTGTCCACCATTGATGAATGATAAATAATGAACAGATAAATAGAAGAAGGGAAGAAGGATAAAAAGGAAAGTAGAGAAGGAAAAGAGGGGAGAGGGAAAAAAGGGGGGGAAAAAGGAGGAAGAAAAAAAGGAAGGAGGGAGGGAAGAGAAGGGAAGGGAGAGGAAGGGAAAGAAAGCAGAACTCCAACTCTAACAATTCCTGGAACAAGGAAAACCTCCTAAAAATGTAGAAAGGGTAAAAGTCTGCTGTCATTAAGTAAATTTTCTAAAAATCAGTTGATTCATTTTATCCTGTATGGTCATCTCAGCGATCAAATTTGCCAGGGAATTGCTTAACTCCACTTCAGTTTACCTTTGCAAACAAAGTCTTTGGGTCAACATAAAAAACTCCAACAGTTTCAAAAGTGAAATATTTTGAAAGCGTTTTGTTTGCTAATACAAATATGCTTTATGGTTAACTATTCAGTAAAGATTGATTTCCTCAAACTTGACCCAATTATTTGATGAGTTTAAGACAAAACAGCGTGAGGAGCACTTAGACGGTTAAAACATGGTTAAAGTGTAAAAATCAACCATTAATCTCAAAATTTTCTTCAGCATCTTAGTAGCATGTTCTCTATTTGCTAGTATCATAGTAAAAAGTGGGCAAAGGTCATGATTCATTCTGTTATTTAAAATAACGGCATTATATAACATACTTATTTAATTCTGCACTGTAACCTCACTGAATTATTCAACTACTTTAATGTTTTCCTTATTCTAGATCCTATGGTCTTCCAGAACTGGGTATGTGTAAGAAACCTGTAGTTTAAAATTGAAATATGTGACTGTATAAATGCCCCTTTATGGTTTTTAAAAAATAAATGAATGCAAAGTAATAACCCTATACAAAAAAAAGTGAAAATTATTTTTGGATGGCATCTTTTTGGAGACAGACCTCTTATAATTAAAATACTACAACAAGCTTTAAACAGCGGGGTTAAATAAGTCTTTAAAATGAATAGACAGTGTGTTTGGGGTCTCAGATATTTTAATATTCCATCACCATTTTAAGAAAGCAAAACATTTCTATAGCAATGAAATGTCTCAAACTCTATAAAGCAAGAAAGGCAGGAATTTATTTTCTGACAGTAATATCAACTATGGCTAAATTGTTTCACTTGGGAGTATTGCACATTCCATTTTTAGCTTGAAAAATTTGTAAAATATTAGACTCCTCATATTAAGGATCAACAACATACCATGGCCAAATCAGTAAAAAAAAAGCTTGATTATTGCATTTATGTATGCTAAATTAATTAAAACCTGCTTTTCTAATTTCCTGTGTTTTATGCATGCCAAATGTGCATGCTGCATTCAATATTTCCCCTCTGAACTCGAGTCACTTAACTTTCTGAGCTTTCCATTTAGTGTTAGTTACTTCATTTTACTAATTCCAATTTACTCGTGTGAGACATCTCAAAATCACCTGTGACGTCCTTGAGGCCATACAGCCTTTAGCATAGGGTGATGCCTATATGTTCTCAAATATTCTGTCAGTTTATTAATCATCCTCCTTTTCAATGATTACAGTGACCTCGTGGGAGAACACTGGCCCAAAAGTAAAAAAGAAAAGGTAGGGGCTTCAAGGTCATGGACCCACTTCCCAAGTTAACAGAGCAGCAAAACTGGTTACTTCTGCCTGATTACCTGTTCGGAACTCTTATCACTGTATGGCCCACTAGTAAAGCTCCCAGAACCCACCAGATCACTATCCCACTCCATGCAGCCATCAGTTGACTGATATAGTTCTACAAGGTTTTTTTCCCATTCCAGAAAAGGTTTTACTCAGACAAGGATGACAAGTGCTTATTGTATTTATGAGTAATTATTCTTAGAACTTCTATAAACTGGCAAGCAAGTAATGCAGGGGAAAACCCAAGATAACCTGAGTTTGTCCTATTTTTTCTCCCTGGATTGTTAAAGTATCTTTCTTAATTTTACTTAAACTCTGTATGAATAAAATCCCTTAGTAGTAATGCAGATGTGGGACATAATGTCCCAAAGCAACATTAATTCCAGAAGAGGTGTGGCAGGCAGAATGACCTCCCCCCGCCAAAATCTTTTCTCTTATTTCTGCAAATATAATAGTTTATATGGCCAAGGGGAGTTAAGGTACCAGAAACAATGAAGGCTGCTTAATCTACTGACCTTAAAATAAGATTACTCTGGGATATCTGGGTGGACTCAAATCCCAAATCCCAAACCCTTACAAGTGGAAGAGAGAAGTGGGCCAGAGGAAGATGGGCTGGCAGTTCAGAGCACTGTGGCGCGCAGACTAGACCCACTGTCGCTGTACCTGAGACGGAGAAAGGGGCCATGGGTCAAGGAATGTGGAATCTCTCGAAACTGGAAAAGGCAATGGATCCTCCTGAAACAGTTCTGCGGGCAACTTAATTTTAACCCAGTGTCACCTGTCAAGACTCCTAACGTACAGAAAGTAAGAAAACGTGTACTGTGCTCCAGATGAAACAAAGGGCAGAAATGGAGACTGGAATAGGGTAGCCAGAGGCCTCTTTAAGGAAGTGACCTTTAAGCTGAACCCTAGAAACCGCTAAATCCAGGCCAGGTGCGGGTGCAGAGCATCACAAGCCTGCTAAAACTCTCCCTTCCCCTCCTACCCTTTTCCTCTTCTGAAATGAGGCTGTTCAGGGCCAGTCCAGCCAGATGTACACCCCAACCCTAGTATTCTCCTCTTTTATGTAGCTTTCCTTTATCCACTCCACCGCCTGGGTATCCTCTGCGCTCCGGGAAGAAAAGCTGACTTTGTCACTGTTCCTGGTCAAACTCGGTGCACACGGATCAGGCCTGAAAATGACCTTGTCCCTCAGGCTAGTTCAAAAGGGTGTGAGACCGAAACTAGTCCAAGAGTGAAGCTGGCACTTGGAAGGCAGAGAATTGTTTCTTGCTGGGCACGGAACTGGGGTTGCTGACAGGTTATCTTGCTAAAATAGGAAAACCGAAGACAAGGAACGATACTTATGCTTGAAACCAGCAAGTTTCCCTCAGCCTTCGATATCTTAGGCTTTGTGGGAGGAACCAGTCTACTATCCATCTTTCCTGTGCCTTTGTAGGTATTAAAACGCATTATGCATAAGAATCCTTTAGATATGTTCTCATTGTTTTTTAAAAATTTTATCTACCAAGAATAGAATCGCCAAGTCTTCCAGTGCTTCGGCCAAACCTCAGATGCGAGGCCTTCTGGCCAAGCGCCTGCGAGTTCATGTTGTTGGAGCCAGAGCCGTCCTTGTGTCCCTGGGGGTTGCAACTGCCTATGGAGTATGTATGTGCCACTTTTACTTCGTGCTTATGGTCCCAAACTTCTCTATAAACCTAATTAGTTCTTCAAAAATTTCAACCAATTGGACAAGTACCTTGTGGTAACTCAGCAGTCTTGAAGTTGGAGTTTACATATTCCTGGGCCCATAAACTAGATGAACTTCACAAAGGCTATGTAATTTAGACTGTCAGTTGCTGTTGCAATTTCTGTTTTTTAATTTTGACACTGTCAGTTGTTGTTGCAATTTCTCGGTTTTTTCCTCAAATTAATCGGAAGGTACCTGGTTACTATAACCTTTCTCTTACCAATATTCCTCAAGCATCCTGGTTTTCCTGGTCTCTGTCCCAGGGCACCGAAGACACAACGCAAAATTTATTCAAGGCGCTGTATAATCAATATGGAATTTCTTAAGTTTTACCGCCAGATAGCATTCTGGTCAGCGCTGTGATACTTCAAGAATGCCAAGTTGTTGTTTGATAATCAAAAACTGGGGATTCGAGACAATGGAGAAAACAGAAGTTAGGAGACAGGTTTACTTCACCCAGGCTACAAACTATATCCTTGCCACTAAGTCCAACCTCTTGCTTACCTTCCTCCTGCCATTTAGCAAGTTCACCCTGGTGATCTGAATGTCAGTTGACCATTGACATCTGGAGTTGAATTCAACAATTACTTCCAACATACCACTACAGTGGTTTTATATTTTCTTGACCCCCACATGTACTTACGAACTGTCAGGTATTTGATCACATACTTTATTTACAATGATGCTGAGGCCTGAAGTCCCAACGGAGCAGACCAATGGCTTCCCTTTTTTCCTGTTACCTGCCACTAAGGCTGCCTCATTCTTGTAATCATTCACCACAGCAGTTCCACTCGTTTATACAGGTGTTCCAAACACCTCTCAGGTACCAGGTTTTAGTTGAATAGGCGTAAATGAACCAACCCCCTTCAAATCACTACCTTCCTAGAGGGGAAGGCCCACAGATCCTGCATTTCTAACACGGTGTCAGCTGCTTCTACTAGACAAAAATCCCGCAGAGGACCAGTATGGTGGGGACAATGGAAGAACTCGTGCAACACTTCAACGGTCATTGTATCAAGAGGACTAAGGGCTCAGCAAGAATGTCACTTTAAAAGCAGTCTTATGTTGTTACCAACAGCACAATCCAGGGCAGAATCAGATAAGTGTTTAGAACATTGCAGAAACTATCATTTCTATTTAACCTTAAGAATTTTTGGTATCAGTGTAATAAAATGTGAAAGTGTACCAGTCTCATAGTTCTTTTGAGGCAGAGGGCTGGAATTATCACTTGTCCAGAAGGACCCTATAGACCTGTGACAAGAGCAAGTCCATAAAGAAACCCATGCCCAGCAGACACTTGCACACCCAGTGTATTAGGTGTTATCAATTCTATCATTGGAGAAGAGGAGCCACTATTGCCGTAAGCTGGGAGTGAAGAAAACTGTGTATTCTGCAGCAAAGACGGGCTCCAGCTGACATGTATCATGGGAAAGCCAGCCCCCTGTACAACTAAGACAAGCTTATGGAATGGAATGTCTGCTCCCCAGTCCTCCCCCGGCAGTCACTTACCTCCACACAAAGCCCAACTGCACTGTCATTTCTGCTTTCCTATTGCTTATCATTTTGGACAATTTACAGCAGCAGTTATATTCTTAAATACAAATGTCTCAAAATGCTTGTCTCTAGCATCCAGCCCTACTCAGGCCCCAATGGTTCTAATGCACGTGGGTTCAAGTTCCAGGACTTATGCTTTGAAAAATATTCTTGGGTAATTTTAACACCTAAGTTAATTACCTTATCTTGTAAATGTACAAGCATTCTAGAATCCCATCAGGAGTCTTCACTGGATCTTGACCTCTGCATCCTTAACTTTGTACTGAGGGGTAATACTTGACTTGATGTACCAACTGCGTAAGGCTACTTAGTAGCTCAAAGGACATGCTTACTTGCCTTAAATGTAGACAACTGCCATCTGCTCTTGCTAAGTCCCCCCACCCCTGCCCCCAGTGGTTTTCCCAGGTGATTAAAGTATTCCCTCACTTATCGAGGGTATTAGTTCTAGACCCGTCCCGCCCCCGCGATAGGTGAAAATCTGCGAAGTAGGAATCTTACTTATTTTATTATTTATATATATTTTAAGGCTTTATAAACCCTTCCCACACTTTTATAAACACTACTTATGTTCTTAAACATATTCTACACTCTTAAACCTATGTAACATACGTATATAGTACTGCAAAATCCCACAATATAGCAAAAAACCCGCAATAAATAATTATGTTTTTAAAAATCCCGTGATACAGTGAGGCCATAAGTGAACCGCAATAGAGAGAGGGACTACTGTACATCTCAACTAAATACAGAAATGATTCCTTTTAAAGTTACCAGTGGAATTCAAAAAACCTTTCAAAAGCTTTTAAGCTCACGTAAGACTTAAGTTGAAGTCAAGTTGTTTTACCTATTAACAACTTCACAGTACAGATTACTAATTTTATAACATGTAAACAATAGGTACATACTCATTTTCTCTTGTTTAGTGTACTTACTCCTAAATTCAGGCTTGATATAATCATGCGGTTAAGAATGGAGACATTGCACTGAACATTTAGTACTACCTTGATACAAACATCAGGTTTCTATTCACCTCTCTGCCATGTTAAACAATTGTTGCATTGGCGACCAAACCTGCATTTATGCTGTCCTTCCCTTTAGTACTCAAAACTGCACGGGACTGGAACTGATAGTTGCTTTATTTTCCATAAGTACATCTTATTTTTTTAAATATTTACTATGAATTTTTCAAATACTCATATATCACTGAACTGAGAGTTGTTCAGGATACATTCAATTTATTTTAAACACAGTACAGCTCCATTAAGACACATTCAATCCTAATAATAAAAAAACTGAGTATGTACTAGAAGTCAAGTGTTGTTATAGTTCTTACACTTTTGTTTCCTCTTAGCTTAAACTTCAGTGTATCAATAGAACACACACACACACACACACACAAAACCCCAACTTGATTAAAACGTGTACAGTATTCCAGTACCAAAAAGGAGATTCATCAGACTAACTACCTTAGTATGATCTCGAGTGGCTGGATTTTAAGCGCCCATGATCTATAATATAAGTAAATTACTAAACAGTATGTACTTGGAACTCTTGTTATTGGCTTTTAAGTTAACATACTAGGAACCCAAATCAATCTCCAAATTAAGTAAATTCTGGTGTAATTTAAGTGTGTCAGATTAGAAGTTAACCTTTAAACAAACGAATTGACATAAATTTGAATCCAGAGTCCATTTACCAATTTTTTATTCTTCTTGTAAAAGAAATTTTGCTTATCTCAGGTCATCATCTGTGAAATTAGGGTACAAACACAGATGCAACAGATACAGAATTGGGATAACACGAGGGAATCACTTTGGTATTTATTTGTCCCACCTCCCCAGTTACCTCAGTGAAGATGCCAGGCACATTTACTTCAACAACAACAAAAAGAAACATGAAAACTGTGACAACTAAAAATAACCTTAAAATTTTTTATTTCAATATGCGCATTCTGGACAATTTCTTAACAAGCGGTTTTAAAACACACCATTTTGTTTACATTAAAGGCACTAAAACAACTCAAAGAGCGTGACTAAATCACAAACAAACGTATTAAGTAGGCATCTCAATGCTGTGTCTTGGTTCAACTATTGGGAAAACTTAAGTTTTTTAAAATAAATTTTCTATGGTCCTAAAATTGATGAAATACATCCATCTTAGTCATCCTTTCAAACTCACTAATATTACATTTTATCAATATCATCACTAACAACAATACAAAGGATATTTACTTATAAAACAGGAAAGTACATTCCGACTTTAAAAGCCAAGTCTCAAGGAGGCGTATTTCCAGTCACACACCCAAAACTTGCCTCACACTGAGCTCCCCTTACCTTTACTGCTCAGCCCAGAGGCACCTAACTCTTCCTTAAGCTAGACAAGCCACACCAGGGCTGTCAGTTACCGACAGGTTATTTCATCAGCACCTATGAACTTGAACAGAGCAGTGCACCTTCTCCAGGCAGCTGCAGGTCGCATTGGTGGGCATCACCCCGCAGGACTCTTCCGGCTACAGGAGAGACCCAAGTCTGGCTTGCTTGTTCTGCTTAGACAAATTTGCCTGTAAAATGAAAAGCTCAAAAGTTTTTAGTAAAATCATTACACTTCCCAAAAGATAATGTGTAAAACTTTAAGTGCTTTCCGTTTAGATACAGGCTAGAGGTTTGTACGTGCATGCACAACATGCAAAGAATAGGAAGAGGTCTTTTTCCTGAAAGCTTTACAGATCTCAAACCCGACATGATGTTCAGTATCTTCTTAAGCAAGTTCAAGGTTAAACACTAAAAGGCCACAACTCTTTCCCCCCAGGTGAATCTGTATCTCAAAACAGCTAAATTAATGCGAATCTTTGTCTGCATAACTTATGGTTAGTGCCTAAGAAAGTCTTACAAGACTACCAAATCTGTCACATATTTTAAAGCCAGAAACAAATCAAATTCAATTCCTATGAAATCCTATATAACCTCAGCCCCCCTGAAAATCCCACAAGAAATTATACACCTTATTAAGTTGTTTACTAGATATTAAGTCTCAGTTAAAGTCTGATTACATTCTGAACACAAGTACTAGAGGTTCAGCATCTAGGGAGAAAGAGTTACCCATGTTAAGATTCTGTTATTAAAAATTTGAGTTACATTTTAGCACGTTAAAGGAGTCATCTGGCAGCCTTCTTACCGCCGGTTCCACTTTTAAAAACCATCATGCTAGAGGTATTTCCTCAAAAGGTATCAATATAAGTTTACTGCGTAGTAGGTGTAAACATCACTTTTCTCACTTGAAACCACAGCACATTACTTTGCAGTCTATGATACGTCATGTTAACATTATGTTACCTTTAAAAACACTTAAGAAATGTTTGTCAGAAAATAAAACCAAAGAGCAATTTTTAGGTTTTCTTCAACTCAAAAGGATTAAGAGCACTCAAGGAGAATTAGATCTGTTTTATAAATCACTGCACAATTCTTGGTCTTTTCTCATTCTGAAATTTTACCTTTTAATCATCTACATACAGAACTGTGAAACTCTTACCTTTCTATTCAGAGATCCATAATTAAACTCTTTAAATTTCAAGAGGCTTAAATGTTGTTAGACTTCACATAGTATATATTTTAAATGTTTTGCAAACTTATCAGGTGGTTTAATAAAAAAGGTTATGAAATTTCACATTACCAAAATTCAGGCTGGGTCCAATTTTAACAATTGATCCTCTTAAATCTGATGATTCTTAAGTAACCCATTTTTCTACTAATGAAATGTAGGCTAGAGATGAAATACATGAATACAAGGGGCAGAAATATTGCATAAAATACTGTAGGTGCTACTTGTTAGGGTCCATTCCAATTACATATACACCTAGAACTGTCTGGTTTATGAAGGGAGCAGAGAACAGATAAAAACATTTCAGATTCCCACTGACTTCAATACTCTTGGCATTAGCGACATGTATGTACACATACACAACATACTTGTGACTCCATTCAGCATCAGCATGTCTGGTTTTCTTATTTGTAAGTTCCAGAAAGCCAAGAGTCTAAGGATCACTAACAGTTGATATATTGTTAACAATTACAAGAAAACTAGCACATTATTAGTTCAAAGTTATACAAAATGAACACCACTACTGATAAAATAGTATTTGTTTACTAGGAAAAAAAGCCTGTCCCAAGTCCAGATTTCATGCTTAAACAACTTTCTTTACATACTGATTTAAAACAGAATGGCATTTCATCAGATTTAAACACTTGAATAATTCACAAAGCAGCATAGTTTAAGTTTTTCATAAAGCATCCAGAGAAAGCAGAAAAGTATATCCTAAACTTTACAGATTATCATCATGCATTTATTCAAGCAAATTTCCTTTACAGACATAATGGAATGCTTGATAACCAAGTAATTAATTTGACAAAGAAAACAAAACAAAAAAAACCAGCAAAAACTTAGTCATTATGACACACAACCTCAGAAGTGAAATGTTTCTGTAAAAGATACAAAGTTTGATCCAAGAAACAAAGTCACATTGATTAAATAATTTACAGCACAAAGATTTTAAAATAACTTTTATCTCTGGAACATTTAAAAGTGGAAGTCGAATCTTCAGTAATATTTAATTTTCAAAATCTTCTGGTCACAATCCCCACCAAACTCAACAGGCCGGGACAAGTGCAATACCACACAGAGACACAGCATTGCAACCGATCCCAACCTGTGTAGAAAGGGGTTTGATTTTACCTTCCTTTTCTACAGACTTGTCACCACCACAGTCAGTTTTGCATGGATTTGCACAGCAGAACATCACACAGCTGGATGCAAACCTGCAAAACTAACCATAGAACAGTGTTCGGTAACTGGGCAGCTGGACTGGGCGGCAGGCCGAGGCTGGAGCTCTACAGCCAGCAGTACTTTAAGTGCTCATAATGCAGTAGATACCTGCACACTACCTGCACTATAAGCACTTTAGTGCTACGGAAGCTGTCCCATCAGACACCAGGCGGGCTCTACATCGACACAATAAAAGTACACAGAATTAGTAAAAAGCACTTGAAGGAAATAGCAGGCCACCATCAGTTTTGCATAGATTTGCACAACTACATTCTTCTTGTAGTGCAACTATGCAAAACTAACAGAGGACTGCACACAAGAGCATTAAGACACCTACACGCTTGCTCGGCTTGCATTACTGGATGAGAACATAACTTCTTATGCCAGAAGGAGCACTTAGGGCAGTAGATGCTAGTCTACTTCACTATCTGCACTAGATGCACCTTAGAACAAAAAGCACGCGACACCAGCAGGCCCTGCGCTCCGCAGCCCCCTTGGCTTCCCGAGGCAGCTGTCACCATAATGCTACAAGTGCCTTCACTGCAGTAGATGCACATATCACTACCTGCACTGTAAGCACTTTGACATTACTCTGACTGGTCACAGGCTTCCGTTTTACAAGGTGATGTCCTTTTTAGTCCTGCTAAATTTTAAATAAACAATTAGAGTTAACACCCCAAACCCTTACAGGCTATAAAATACACACAGTTCAGCATGATCTCAAATGGGGAAGAGAAAACGAGTTTAATGACCTCAAACCTTCAAGTTCCATTCAGAAGCACATTCAGACTTTTAAATTAGAAGAAAGTATTTTTTTTACAAGACAATCATAACTAACCACTGTTCTCATACTGTAAAAAGGTCGTGGGTGGCTCCTTACTGGGCCACTTCCAACAGCACACTTAAAAAAACCAAAATCAGACTGCATGTGAACAAGAACTAATGTAATTTGACTCATGTACCTTTTAGAGGAAATCTTCACATCCACGTGGGAAAACATGTTTCTTTTCTTCTGGCTTCCAATTAGCAAGTATTTGGCAAACTAATTATAATTAATAAAATTACCGTTCAGACTGTATTTCAAGTGTAACTGGTTCATCTCATACATCCCACTTAAACATTTTTAAACCTTTAAAACTTGTTGCAGAGTAGATCTATTTTATCATCCAACTTAAAACAGCTCTAAAATCACATTTTCTCCACTGTGCACCAGTTTTCAAAGATTTATAACGACATTTGCATTGCAGTTTTCACTAAAGTAAAACTTAGCTTACCCACACTGAGTTAATTTCATAGAAAAGGTAAATAGACAAAGTACTCATTTCACTCGTTAAAAACCCAATCCCATCTTAATTATTCAAATCAAAAGTTAAATTCAAGAGAAATTTGTTTTTAAAGAAAGTTTAAGAGAATTAATTAGAATACTTACCCACTCAGGAAAACTTCTTTCTCAGCAACTATCCTTAGAAAAGCTTTTGGTGCAGATAGGTCCACGTGTATGACTGAGATGGGGGGGGGGGTGGATAGGAAAAAAAAAAAAGCACAAGTTTACCACCACTGTCCAAACCCGTATTTAATTTGTTCTCTTCCAACCCTTTACAGCAATCAACCACATCCACTGCTAAATCGAAGAGAGCCAAGATATTGTTTCTTGCTTGATTTAAGAGACGAACGTCCCGGTGAAAATTTGTAAGATAATAAAGTTGAAAAACCCACAGGTATTAGATTCGTATCTTATTTTAAAAGGCCCTGAAAGGCTCGCGTGCGATCGACGGCCCTGGGAAACTCTGCTGTGAGCTCCGGCGAGAGGGAAAGGCAGCCGCAAAGGCACTATTCTTCCCCACCCCTCCCCCATTCTAGACCTCGTGGCTGCGAGCCGGGATAAAGAGTTGTTTCCCCAACTGATGCGGCCGGGCGGGCACGTCGCTAATTTTTCCTTTCGGCGAACACGGCTGAAACGAGCCTGCCCTCCGCAGCTCCCTCTGCTCTGCTCCCGTTCAGGAACAGAAAAGGCGGCACCAAACACCCCGGACTGCAAAGTGCCCGCCACGCTCATGGAGCCCGGGCCGGCAGCACATGTCGCACAAGGGGGCTCGCGGCCCTGCGGCTTCGCGCGCGGCCGCCAGGGGGCGGTGGGTCAGTCAAGTCCCGCCGGACGCGGCAAACCGCCCCCCCCCCCGCCCCCCAAACCGTTTCCCGGCGGCACCGCGCGGCGACCGGCGGCGCCGAGGCCCGAGCGTAGCGAGGACGCGGGCGCGCCGCCCCTCCTTTGTGTCCCCCAGCCCCCCCGAGCTCGGCCCAGAGGGGCGGGGGCTCCGCGACTGCGGTGCCCGTCGCACGCGGCCCGAGGCCTAAGCCGGGAACAATCGGCGGCGGCGCGCAGTCGCCGCCATGTCCCCCGCCCTCACCCCCGCGCAGCCCGCCCCGCAGGAACATGGCGGCGCGGCCCCAGCTCCCGCCGAGCCGGGCCAGCCCTCCTGCGCCGCGGCTCCCGATCCAGCGCGCGGGTGAAGGCGGCTTCACGCCTAAGCGAGGCCGGCCCGGGCCTGCTCCGCGGGCCACGGCCCGGGAAGTTGCGAGCCCCGCCCGAAGACTGCCCACGCGGGTTAACAAAGCCCACGCGCGGTGGGGGTGGCGCCCAGGCCGCGCCGCCCGGACCTCCCGCGCCCTCCGCCCTCTCGCGCACAAAGTTTGGGGGGCCCGCGCTCTCCCGCCCGCGTCGCGCCGTCCCCCGGCGCGCAGGTACCTCGTGGGCGCGCCCCCTCCCGGCCCGCGGCCTGCCCCATGTGCCGCTGCCGCCGCCGCTTTGTTCTGGAGGCGCTTTAACTCTCGCCCCCGAGAGAAACTTTCCTTACGCGGCCGCCCCGCGCCCCGCGCGCACCCCGAGCCCCGGAGGGGGCACGAGGCCGACGCCTCCCTCCCCCGAGGGGCCATTGTGTCCGGCGCGCGACCACCCGCCCGCCCGGGCGGCCCAGGGAGGGTCCCCGCGGGTCCCGGGCGCGGCCGCCGCGCGCACGCCGCCACCTCCCGCCCCCCTCTGCCCGGCCCTGCCCCGCCGCCGGCGCGCGTGCAAGCCCGGGGGCAGCGGGTCGCGCCTGCCACACGCCGGGGCGGCCGACGGCCCGAGACCCGCCCCGGCCACGCCGCCGCCACGCTGCCCCGGGCTCGGCCGCCCCGCCCGGCCGCCCTGCACGCCCGGGCTGCACACAACAGGTTTCACTCGCTCGGCGGAGGGACAGGCAGACTCACCCGCAGAAGTGGCCGCCACCATCTTCGCCTCGCCTCGCCTCGCCCGCCGGGGACCAGCGCTCCCGCCTCCCCACCCGCCTCCGCTTTACTACGACCGAAGGCCCCGGCCCGGGGCTCAGGCCGGCTGGCCGGCCCACCCTCCAGAGGGGGCTCGGCGAGGGTTGCGAGCCTCGGAGGCGCGGCGGGGGTCGTCCCCACCCCCTCGGCCTCGCCCGAGGGCGCGAAGTGGCGCGAAGGCGCAGGTCGGGCGGCGGCGCCCGCACCTCGAAGGACCATGTGGGTGAATGAAGGGCGGCGGCTCCCGCCTCAACGTAAATACGGACAAGCCCCACTCCCTCATTAGCATAAAAAACAAAGTACTTCCGACCTCCCCGCCCGCCCGCCAATCACCGCAGGCCCCGCCCACGGCGGCTCGGGCTAGGCGGTCGGGAGAGCGGGAGCCGGGAGCGGCTCGCGGCGTCGCCCAGTCTTTCCCTGGCAGCGCTTCCCCCGCCGCCCGCCCACCGCCGTCCGCCTCTCGCCGAGCGCCTCGCCGGGACTCCTCGCGCCACGCCTCCGGCACGCCCTCCGTTAACTAGCGCGGAGCGCAGGCAGAGCCCCGCGCCCCTGAGCGCGCCTTGCACCCTCCTGGAAGCGCACGCTTCTTGCGGCTTCCCGAGAGCCCTGCTCTGCCCGGGGCTCGACGTATACGCGGTGCGATGGCTATTGATTACTTTCCTCGCTCTTGATGGGTCTTGGTGGTCATTAGGGGCCTGCTTCGTGCCATCCTGAGCCAAAGATTACTCTCACACCGAAACGGGATTACTCAGTGTAAAGATCGTTTGAGACAGAGGTAAACGCATTACAGCCGAGAGTGATGAATGCCCAGAGCGTTGAAATGTGTTTCCTTGCCCCGGCAGTGTGTAAACCGAAACGCATGCCCGAGCAGCGGTTTCACAGCTGCAGTACCTGATCCTCCCCTGCTAGCCCGCCGCATTTACTGAGAACTGTTGGCTCTCCTGTAGCAAAAGCAGAGCTCGAAAGAACCTCATCAAACAACCGCGAAACTGAGAAGAGGAGCCCACTCCTGGGCACCTCCTTCTCCACACTGTGGTTTAGGAAATTCCAAAATTCTCAGAGACGAAATTGTTAAAAGAAGTGAGCATTCATAACAGTACAAATGCAGTAATTTTAAGTTGGTTTTAAATAATTCAGTAAACACACTGGAAAGCACATACCACTATTTCGTGATTTCACAAATCAGTTGTTAAAAAAAGCATTACCAGAAGATGCCTATAATGTCCACATGTTAGTTTTTGACATTCAAATATTACTATTATATTTACTCTCTTTCTGACTCTTTTTATCATGCTTTGCTTATTTTCAATTTTCAAAATAGTGATATAAAAAGTAATAGATTAACTTCTGTTTTTGCTGTTCTATCATTTTAAGGATCTATTTTTTGCTATTTCTGCTTTACAAATTAAAATAGATGGCCAAATCTGAAAGTTTACAATATTTACTCCTTTTTACATTAGTCATTCATTAGTCTTTTAAAGAGGAAAACTGATTTCTAATTATATTAAAAATCTAATTTACATTACTTTTGGTCAGCATTGACCGATACTGTTCATTTATTTTTCTTTAAAAGTTTATCTTCTGCTTTAAATAATAATGTGGGGGGGGTGCTGGAAGTGTTCATCACACTCTCTGAATCATGGGAAATCCCACCTATGTTCAGGTTTCTTAGCAGGAGAGTTACCTCATAGTTTCTTTCCCATTAAGGTCAACACTGCAATGCTCCTAGTTTTAAAAAGCTGTTTTTAGACACCTAACAACATTTCCGTACGTATCTAACACACCATCAACTATTTTTTGTGACTACTACATGAGAAATTTAATTCTTAACGTACACATTTTTTACGGTAATCAGGATTTTGGAAGATGTAAATTAATTTAAAAACCTGCTTACTTGGAAATCCCAGAAAGTTTCACAATTAGTAGACTGCATTTTATTTTTAAAAGATTCACTCATACTTCCTTTCAAAATTAAAGAGTTATTGTAAGTAAGATTAGAATAATTGAAAACTTTCCAATACCAATGAATTTGAAGCTTAGCGAATTTTTTTTTTTTAAGCCCCTCCTAACTAACTAGAAACTCATACTCCTCAGTTTCAGGCATTTTATAACTAAGGTAAAGATTTTGTGGTTATGATTTTAAGGATCAGAAGAATATCAGAACAGCTAACAATGCTTTCTGCAACCAAGGAATGTAAAAATAAAACTATCAAAGTGCCAAAGTAGACACACAGCCTTCTCAAATTAACTAAAACACAAGGTATTATTTTACACAATCCAGAACATTTTAGATGAAATGAAAGGCTCAGTTTAACATCAGAATGTTTCCACATAACTGACTGTTTACATCATATATAACAAGTAGTAGATAAATATCTGTATATTTCACTTTTCTCTCAGATGCTTCAGAGCTGTGTAGACATAGATGTTTTGAATTGAGAACTTCTAAAAAGTTCTTGACTCTATTAATAACATTCAGAATTTTTCTCCCTACCTTTTGCTGTTTGACTATGTCATGATTAACTGACTTAATTGTATTGAATGTTTGAAAGATAAATTGGGTTAAAATAGTCTTGTTTTGTAGTATAATTGTAAGACTAAGAAACCAATGAAGCAATAATTATATTTACATTATAGATGTGAAAATTTAAGAAGATGCAGGAATCTAAGACAAATATGACTACCAATGTTGGGTTAAACCTGTGTTACATATAATTTAAATAATAATTCAGAGATAGCTTACAATTTTGCTATTGTAATTAAGAATATTTCATATTTTGGCAATTTGGCATTTTTAACATAGATCTCTATAGTTATTATTTTCTCACAGCATTTTTTTTATTAGAAAGGGAAATACATTTCAACACCATTTTGACTTTGGAAAATTAGCTCATTATAAATAAAGAATATTTTGAACACTTTAATAACACGATCGACACAAACTTAATGATGACATGCTGGCTTTTTAAATAATGTATATTTGAAATGTCTGAAAATTCAGTCTATTCTAACCATATTAATTATGTTTTATATTTAGGATTTAGAAGTGTTCAATCCAAATTAACAGTCATCTATTAAGTGCCTGCTCTTTTTCTGGCACTCGTTGAAGTAATAACAAGGAATAGGTCAGAGCCTTGATAATGAAGAGTTCAAGAACTACCAATATTACTGATTACCATGGATCTTTCACAAATAAGCCAAAAGATTCTGGGTTCAGACTTTTATTTTATTCATTCCAATGCCTAATAAAATCATTCCACTGATGTTGGTAATTTTCCTTCCTTAGTTAACAATTCAGAACATCAGCATTTTGTGTATGTTATTTGATAATCAGGCATACCATGAATATATAGATTATTTGCTACAAATGGCATTCCAAGGTGCTATTAAAGACAATAAATTTATAGTGAACAAGAAGACTACAATCATTGGACCTCATAGTCCCATCTACGATTTTGTAATTAAGAAATAATAAATTATAGACAGAAGGATGAATAAATGTGTGGTTATGAATAAAGAAGTTGAAGAAAGTGTTTCTTTTGTTGTTTGTAGTTTTCAATTTGTCACCGTCATACTCTGTAGAGCCAGATGTAAGAAACTAAGGGTTATTTAAGCAAGAAAACTAAGCAGACTAAATACTATTTGTCATAATAAAGAGAGCCTCTACCCTTAAAGAAATACGGTATGCAATGATGTTTCTTAATATTTTTTAAATTGTATGGCTTTTAGAAAACAAATTTAATACACTTCTAATTACACATGTAAAGGTGATGTATCATTAAGCTACATTATAGTAAAGCAGTCCACTCGCTTCCACCCGATTTTACTAGAAGGATGCAACACCAAAATTAGAAGTAGCTTATTTTTAATTCTTGTTCTTAATTTAATTCAGGGTTTCTCAAGATGGCTGTTTTTTACAATTGCCCAAGGAGCCTTTAAAACACGCAAATATCTGACCCTTACTTGCAGATATTCTAATTTACTTGGTCAGCAGTAGGACCCGAACATCGTTTTTAAGAAAACTTCCCAGGTCATGCTTATGTTAAATCAGGACTGACAAGTTCTTGTACTTAAGTTGTTGCATTAGATCAACGTTTTTCATCTCATAGCACACAGAAACTATCAAAATTCCGCAGCACACCAAAAATATACATTTCTTACTGACTGACAAAAAGTTAGATGTAATTTTGATTTACAGGAAATAAAAAATAAATAATAGTAATTACATACCCCTTTTGCTTCAAAGTGACTTTTTAAAAAATTAGGTGCCTGTACTTGTATATAAAAATTTATGGTAGCAAGAATTAACTAATTAGATGCAACAATAACATGCAACTCTGTTATACGACCTATATATTTATGGTTCAAGACAGGGCATTATCACTGATAGCTATTGTTGTGTTGACTGTTGAAATTTTTTTTATTTGACAGTCTAAAGCAGCGATTTTCAATCAGTGTGTTACAAGAATTTTTAAAACATACGATACTGATTATTTAATCAGGGACACTGACCAATTTTGTCTTAGATTGTCAGATTAAAAAAAAAATGACAATAGCCAACACAATAGTTGTGTAGTGTGAATGAATAAAAATTATACCTATCTTTTTTGTCAGACTGGCAAAAATATATTTTTTAGTATGTCACAGAATTTTAGTAATTAGTTTATGTGTGTCACGAGATGAAAAGATTGAAACTACTGATCAAAGGGAAAAGAGGTCACTGCCCCTGACTCAATAGTCAGGTATTGCATATTTTAAAAATTCTTGTGGCACATCAGTTGAATATCATTGTATTACGTCAGTGTTTGACCAATCAGTACCTTTGAATAGTTCATCTTAATGGGGGCTTTGTATCAGGATCTATTCACTTTGCATAGGCGCATTATTAATACACACAGAGAAACCATGAGAAACTGACCTGGGATAGTCCAAATCCTTTGCCAAAAAGTTATGGGCATAAAGACTTTTCTTAAAAAGACATCTTCAAAAATAATTTTGAAAAAATTACGTATGCTAACTCTACCTGTTGTGGTTTATAGGCACATTGGAAACTTTAGAATAGCATTATTGATATTTTTGCTACCTGGACTTGAAGTTTAACTTAATGAAGAAATCTACTTAACAATGGAAAAGCATTCCAAATGTGGATTGTTGTATTTGAAAAAAAAATTCTGTACCAGACATATTTAGACATAAATTAATATTTTTCTCAATCACTTAGCAGAAAGAAAAGGTATACAGAGATCATCTGGGTCTTCTATAAATTTACAAAAATAATAATAGACAACAGGAAGAGGGTCCCAGGAGGAAAAAAGACCAAATACTGTAATTTTTAACCAATTTTATTTAATTTTCTAAAAGCTTCTTAAGATTGTATATTCTTGCTTTCAAATATAGGGTTTAATGTCAGTTTTTATCAGAGGAAACAAGTTAATCTAGCCTATCATCTAGTTCTATTTAGCTAGCTCATAGTTCTAGAAACAACTTAAGATATTGATTATATGAGGTCTGTCCAGAAGGTATTCAACCACGTAATATGAAAAATAGAGGGGATGATCCACCACACCAGAAACATTGTACATAGGATAAAAAGACACCTCAGTCCCCTTCAAAGTAGGCACCTTGGGACCTCACACAGTTCTCCCAATCACCATCAGCTGCCCTGTAGTATCTTCCTGCATCTCATCAATGGTCTGAAATCTCTTCCCTTTCAAAGGTGATTTTAGTTTTGGGAAAAGCCAGAAGTTGCAGGGCACCAAATCTGAGCTGTAGCGGGGCTGACTTACCTGGGTAATTGATGTTTTGCCAAAGAACTCTGCAAGAGACATGATGTATGAGCAGGTGTGCTGTCGTGATGAAGCTGCCAAGCACCAGCTGCCCATAGCTGTGGATTTCCAAATCATCTGAATAGTTTCTGCGGAGGAATGCTCAAGAATGCAAAATCTGATGCGGATTCGTTGCTCTACTCACTCAGTCATTTTGAACGCCACAGCCACACAGTACACATGCTCACACAACAGCATCTACCAACCCCACTGACTTGTACAGTGAGGTTGTCATTGTTCACTCACGCTCATTCCAGTCCACTCTCCTTGGCTGCCAGGTTACATCGATGTCACGCAAACTGTTATTGCTATATTAACAATGGCTGAGTTTTTCTGGACTGACCTCATATAGTTACCTCTTTAAGATTTGTTAAAATAATATAGAGTTCACAATTGTCCTACTATTTAAAAAAAAAACAAAAAACTATGCTTGAACCTATATTTACCTTAACACTTAGGTTCAGTGCTTTCTATATATAAAAGTGATAAAATTATTTTTATCACTTTAATTGGTTATGTGAATTATAACTGTAAATAAATAATTTGCTTTTCTAACATCACTTAAAAGGTTGGAGGACAATGCGTTCAGACTGAACACTTGTGAGAGTACAACTGCTATATTTCTACGAGTGCTTAATGAAGATCAACTAATACAAAAACACAGAAGTATTATTTACATGAGACTTACAATAAAGAGGATATATTTTTGAAAAGTCCTGCAAAGCAGTGCACCCTTGCTCCCCTAAATTCCAGTTAACTAAGCCTTTTCCATATGCAGGCAGTAAATTTTAATATTTACACTACCATATTTTTCACATACCAACATTCAAAACTAAATTGGAGCAGAAGATGACATTTCTATATCTGAAATGATAAACGTGTAAGAGCCTATTAAAGACATTATAGAGAGTGAGGGGCACCCTGCACTATAATTGTCCAAAGAGAAATCAGTACGCACCTGAGCCTCAGAAATCATCCTTGAGAACGTGAATGATTTCCTTTGTTCTGAGAATATGTGCATGATGGTATTGTAGCAGTAGCAAGACAAGTTCTGTCTGACACATTGGTTTACAGAAATTTCTCAAATAAGAATAAGTATTCAAATAAGAATACTAGTAATATCTACTTTATCAGTTTGTTTTTAAGAATTAAATGAGATAATATATGTAAATGGTTTAAGGTCATGAATAGTACACAAGAACTCAGTAAGTATTAGCTATTATTGTTAGCAGTAATATAAGCTAAAATATACGATGTGATTATTTACCAATATCTAAGTTATTTTCATGTTGAAAATATATTAAATTATATTGTTATACATGTTGAGCCAGGTTCTCAAAAGCTCCTAATTTGTAAAAATAAATTATAATTGAAATTGCAGTAATTTTTACACCATAAAAGGGTCCATTTCACTATAAAAGTACCTCAAAAATCTCTCTACATAAACTCTTGTATATACCCCTACACATGTATTCATACATGCAGGGCATACAATACTGGAAAGATTGTGCGTTCATGAAGTAAGAGGAATAATGGATTTTAACCTAGTCATTCAGTCAATACAAAGGCAAGGAGAACCTTATTTTCTTCCATAGTCTTTTCTCTCTGGTTGAAGATTTATGGGAATAAAACATAACTTTTAAATGGTCTCTAAATTGATACATTTGCTTTAAATTGAACTTGACCATTGCCTCCTTTGGAGCATGATAGAACAAGTCAGTGTTCAACAATGAATAAGTGAATGAGTTAATTCATTTATTCAGTCAACAAGTAATCCTTCATTCAGTATGACACCGAAATGTATAACACTAAGAGCTTGTTTTCAAGGAGAACTATCCATAGAATGGGCATGTGTGTAAGTATTGTGTGGGAAAAAACAGACAGCACAATGCCTGGCAGTGAGAAGATGTGGAGACACAGGGTTTCTTTTTATGTGTCTGTATGTATTTAAAATAACTACATAAAAAGTGGATCTTCACGGATGTGCCTGTACCATTTCAATATTGTTTGTACACAGCACTGAGGTTAAGACAGCTGCCAGCATTTGCTGGATGAAGGGAAAGCAGGAGGAGGGCAAGGAATGCTCCTGATTTATTTAAGAGCAAGGGCTCGTCCAAAATTTCTTAAGGCGTTTTTGCCAGGACCTGTCTCTTAACTCCCTGGCCCCTACCTCAAGAATTGCAGTCCAGTGTTGTTTTCCCTTCTTCTTTGCTGAATGCATTTGAAACTGCCAGTCTCCCCAGTTTTGCCTTGCTCTACTTTTTAAAACACCTATCTATCATCTTAAAGCATTCAATTCAATTTACTTTCTTATGTCGATTGTTTACTTTCCGCCTCTTCCTGCTCACATAGAAGGTTTGTAAGGGCAACCATCTTTTTTCTTATTTTTTCAGTTCTTCACAACCTGAGTATTCTGGTTCTTTCATTTATATTTTTCTTAACTCCAATTTTGTGTTACTCGGTTATTTCCACTCCAGTCGCCTCAACGCCCTTCACGCCAGCCCTTACCTCTGCCAAAATGGAGACAGATAAAGGCACGCACGAGAAAAACACCAACAGAGAATAAAAATTCTAAATGTTAAGTTAAATGTCTTTCAATTTAATTCATTTTAAGTGTGTGCACGAAAGAGGAAGACTCCACTATTTCTAAGACTCTGGCCTCATTCTGAGAGACGTTAATTCATTATTACCCATAGTAGGTATGGAAAATGGCAACACCTCAGTTAATTGGAAGAATTTCATACCATGTTGTGCCATTCAGTGTGAGTCTCTGATTTTCCAAAGATTAATCTATTTATGCAATGAAACAATCAGAGAGAGGCTAGTCCTCACAAGATGCAGGAATCTAGATCAATGGAACTTTTTAACTTGCCTCTTTGTGTTGTTAGACCCTCTAATTAAGTATTTTTGGAAATACTTTATAACACTTTTACCAACCAAAAGTCTTTAAATAGTCTTGTAAAATGAACCATGTTTATAATCAGCTATCTTGGCCAATCTTGCTTATAAACCATTAGTGATGCAGACCACCAACCACAGTGTCAATATATTTTGAAAGAGGCTTTAGAAAAATGTCAATTTTGTAATTCCTTTTAGTGGCTTACACTGAAGGAAACATATAATCTTTCTCTAAGACTTCAAAACTGTATAAACTAAGACAGTTCAGAAGTATACTTTGGTAGGCACCTAATCATTACAGCTGACTCCGAAGTCCTTTCATGGAAGACAAACCACAAAACCATCTCACCAAAGAAGCAGAGCAAATTCAGGAATTACATTTAAAACTAGAAAGAAAAAAAAAACTTTATTTTATTTTGATACAGAAAGCTGACATCTACATACATATGTTTGTATATGTATGCATATACATGTTAAATTATAACTTTCTGATGGATAAGGATAAATGACAAATGTAAAAATGAACCATGTTTGATAATATAAGAAGTATAATAAACTACTTAAAAATTGAACAATTAATAAAAGCTTTAAAAAATAATTCCACTTTAAAGAGGTAATGAGAAACTTGAAAATGTGATGTCTCAGTTAGAACTTGTGGAATTATTCTCTTTCTTAGAATAAAAGTACAGCTTATAATCTGAAAGCCAAAGGAAGAAAACAGAAAGCTTCAGAAACACTTGAGAATCATTGAATAAATAGGGTGAGATATGTATTGATGTTCATTAGCCTAGATTTTAGCTCCAAAATAACAAATATTTAACTTTACTTGCTATAAACTGGCATTATCTGAAACTGCAGGTTTCCTACCCCTGACTTACGGAGTCTGGGGAAAAGGTAATGGGGGAAGGCAGAGTTTCAGCCAAACTGTGTAGGAGTGGAGAGCTTTGCCTTTGGAGGTTTTGCTTGCTTCAGGTTACGCCTCTAACTTTTGAGTAAAACATGGTGCCAACGGCTTGTGGGTTAAAGTCACCGAGGTGCCTTTTAATAAGCGTGTGACTGAAGCTTTTTTGTTAAGGATAACCTCTTTGGCTGAACCTAAAATGAGATCAGTACACCTATAGAATTTATATATAGCATGCTCCTTTTCCTCTGGAAACACACTTTAACAAGTATACCAAAAATTCTCTCTCTCTCTCACACACACACACACACACAGACTGACTTTCTGGATCAAAATAAAACAAAGATGTTTTTGAGTTTTACGTGCAGCTTCTGACTTCTCCCTGCTTCTTCCGCAGAACTAGTTTATACATATTTTTAGTGCAAGCAATTAAGAGTCAGCCCTAAAAATTCGATAGTATTAAGTTTTAAAGAAGGCTAAAAAAAAAAAAAAAAAAAAGTGCAGTCACTGAAAATTATCTCCCAATTCCTAAGTCTTCCATAGCACCTATTAAAATCCCTACCATTAATCACAACTTTTTGGGTGAGAATATCTCCATAATAGTCCTATCAGGACTCTTATCTTAATAGGATAGTACACTAACTCATGAGCATATGGTAGGTATTCCTATTATTAACCACATTAAATGCATGTTGCTATACTTAACTATTAACTTATTAAACTAGCAAAATAGAACCTGAAGGACTGAAACAGGAAAAATCTAAACTTTGGTGTGGGAAGACTTTGAGAAGGAAAATTTTGAATATCAATAGCTAAGGGTGCACGACTAGCTAGGAAACCTCAAAATACAGGGTGAGGCACCAGGTTTACTGCTGAGCGTATGCAAAACAGAACTTATTCTTGCGTTATTTTTTATTAATTATTGTATTATTTTCCATATGGACACATGTAAAACTCCTTTTGCCCCACCCTGTACTTACTATGAGAAGGGCAATAAAAATTAGTTTTTGAGAAATATGGAGGGCAAAACAGATGAAATGAAGTTTGCCTGTCAACTTGAAATTTTGAGTAGGGAACAGGTAGATCTAATATTACTGCCTGAGACCTACAGTCTGTCTTTTTGTTAAGCCAAGTTATTTCAGATATAATTTTGTTTTAATTTTTTCATTTGTAAAGAATATAATTATTATAACTTTCTCTGTGTCATTTGATGATGTGGCAATGCTAAAATGTTAGTATTCTATTCATGATTAGCTTTTCTAGTAGCTAATGAAAATAAATGAGAAAAAAGTTAACGCAAACATATGTTTTCTTATATTCAATGCATTAATCAAAGCTCTCTCTTTCCTCGGCAAGACATACTGACCCAAGGCCACATAGAATATTTACTAGAGCTAATAAGCTTCTTTCCAGTAAGTTCTATATTTCTACTCCCGCCAGTCAGAGTTGGGAACTTGCCAAAAATCAGTTTGTGTTTGTTTTGATGTATGCTAGTTGTTATTGTAATTATATAATTTCATTAAATGCTACATAAACTAATGAAATAAGTGTTGGAAGAGAAAACTTGTTTCTAGGAAACTAAGTTGAATGCTTTAGAAAGAGTCCCTACAGACAATAAGATTTTTTTTTTAGGGAGTTTTTTGTTTTTTTTTTTTTTTTTTTAGGGGAAGTGCTGTTGCCCTGGCTGGTGTGTGTGGCTCAGTGGATTGAGGCCAGCCTTTGAACTGAAAAGTTGTAGGTTCAATTCCCTGTCAGGGGACACACCTGGGTTGCAGGCCAGGTCCCCAGTTGGGGGCATGCGAGAGGCAACCGATGGATGGATCTCACACATCCACATTCCTCTCCCATTCTTTCTCCCTTCCTTCCTCTCTCTAAAAATGAATAAATAAAAATCTTTAAGAAAAGTGCTGTTAACTTAGATGTGTGTGAAAAACTGTAAAAGATTATGACAAAAAACAGCCAAAAATCTATAAAGATTCAGATTATTTGGCTAATATTTTACTTTTTATGCAGAAAATGCATTGGAATATAGTTAAATGTGAAAGATAGGATTGAATAAAAAAAATTCTAATCAGTGAAACTATACTTAAGAAAAGTCTTTGCCCTTACATCAAGGAGATTTCAGAATAAAATGAACACTTATGTGTTTTATGCTAATGTTACCGCAATTAGAATGCAAGTTAACCATTTTGCACTTGTTTGTATATTATTGCTTACAGCAGGGTGGGCAAAAGTAGGTTTATAGTTGTTGGTATGGAAAACAATGCAATAATTAATAAATAATAGTACAAGAACAAACTGCATTGCACAGACTCATAGTTGTAAACCTCCTTTTGCCCACCCCTGTTTTTGTATCAAATTGCTAATTTACATGTCAATTTTTTCAAATCTAATTTTTATTGTATTTTTCTATTGCCATTTAGCCCCCTTATGCCCCAGTTCCCTCTGCAATCACCACACTACCGTCCATGTCCATGAGTCCTTTTACCTTTTTGCTTGATCCCTCTACCCCCTAAATTCCCCTCAACCCTCCAGAGCTGTCATCCTGCCCTCTATGAGTCTGTCTCTAATGTGCTTGCTAGTTCAGTTTGTTCATTAGATGCCACATATAAGTAAAATCATGTGGTATTTTTTTCCTATTACTGGCATATTTCACTTAGCGTAATGCTCTCCGGGTCCATCCATGCTGTTGCAAAGCATAAAATTTTTCTATTTTTTAATGGCTGAGTAGTATTCCATTGTGTAAATGTCCCATGGTTGTTTTATCCACTCATCTACTGATGGACACTTGGGCTTCCAAATCTTGGTGATTGTAAATAACACTTCAAAGAACATAGGGGTGCTTGTGTTCTTTTGAATCAATGTTTTGGGTTTCTTAAGATGTACTCCCAGAAGTGGGATTGCTGGGTCAAAAGGCAGATCCACTTTTAATCTTTTGAGGTCCTCCATACTGCTTTCCAGAGTAGCTGCACCAATCAGCATTCCCACCAACAATGCAAAAGGGTTCTCCTTTCTCCACATCTTCCTCAGTACTTGTTTGTTGACTTATTGATGATAGCCATTCTGACAGGTGTGAGGTGAGGTGTCATTGTGGTTTTACTTTGCATTTCTCTAGTGATTAGTGACATTGAGCATCTTTTCATGTGTCTATTGGCCATCTGTATGTCCTCTTTGGAGAAGTGCCCACTCAAGTCCTTTGTCCATATTTTAATTAGATTGTTTGGGTATTTTAGGTGTTGATTTTTGTAAGTTCTTTATAAATTTTGGATATTAATCCCTTATCAGAAGTATTAGCAAATACGTTCTCCTGTCCTGTGGGTTGTCTTTTCATTTTGTTGATAGTTTCCTTTGCTGTGCAGCACTTTCTAGTTTGATGTAGTCCCACTTGTCAATTTTTTCTCACTTCCTTTGCCTTAGGAGATATATCAGTAAAAATATTGTTACAAGCAATGTCTGAGATTTTTCTGCCTATGTTTTCTTTTAGGATTTTTATGGTTTCAGGTCTAATATTTAAGTGTTTGATCCATTTTGAATTTATTTTTGTGTGTGGTGTAGGAAAGTGGTCTAGTTTCATTTTTTCTGCATGGATCTGTCCAATTTTCCCAACACCATTTATTGAATAAACTATCTTTAGCCCATTGTATCTGCTAGATTCCTCTGTTGAATATTAATTAACTATAAAAGTGTGGATTGACTTCTGGGCTCTCTATTCTGCTCCATTGATCCATTATGTGTCTATTTCTTATGCCAATACCATGCTGATTTGATTACTATGACTTTATAATATAGTTTGATATTAGGTTGAGTGATTCCTCCAACTTTGTTCTTTCTCAAGATCACTACTGGTATGCAGGGCCTTTTGTGGTTTCATAAAATTTTTTAAAATATTTTTTCTAGCTCTGTGAAATACATCATTGGCATCTTGACAGGAATTGCATTGAATCTATAGATTGCTTTGGGTAGCATGGACATTTCAGTGATGTTAATTCTTCCTATCCATGAACATGATGTGTGCTTTCATCTATTTGTATCTTCAATTCTTTTCAGTGTCTTATAGTTTTCCAAGTACAGGTCTTTTACATCCTTGGTTAGATTTATTCCTGGGTATTTTATTCTTTTTGAAGCAATTGTGAATGTGATTGTTTTCTTAATTTCCCTTTGTGTTAGATCATTATTGGCATATAAAATATGCCAACTTCTATGAAGCCCAATTCTAAACATGCCATGTAAAACACTGATTACTCCAGCATTGAACAAGCTTGTTTATAATACTTAATGTTTTAAAAAGAACTAGATTGACTTGGATTTATAAAACAGTAAAGATTAATCCTTTATACCATTTCCTAATATCTAGTTCAGTTGGAAGACCTGGTGTAGTTGGGGTTGGAGGGATGAAAATGCAGTGCTCAGTAGGCATGGACTATATGTGCTTAAACTATTGTTATGCCCCCTCAAAATGTGTCTGTTAAATCCTAACCCCACAATGTGGGCTTTGGGGAGGGAATGAGGTCATGAGGGTGGAACCCTAGTAAACAGGATTAGTGGCCTTATAAGATAGACCGCAGAGAAGTCTCTAGCCCCGCCCACTAAGTGAGGACACAGCAAGAAGATCTCTATTAACCAGGAAGTGGGCCTTCACCAGATATCAAATTTGCTCCCCTCTTGATTTTGGACTTCCCAGCCTCCAGAACTGTGAGAAACTAATGCTTGTTGTTTAAGCCACCCAGTCTATGCTATTTCTGTTAGCGTAGCCCCACACTGAGACAAGTGCATTACAGATGACATGATCTACAACGGTCTCTTCCACTCTCAGCTCTCAACAGAGGATGCAAGGTTCACTAACCTATGATAAAAAGAGTAAAATAAGGACAATGTAGTTATTTAAAAAATCTTAAATGCATTCCATGTTAAGGAGTGTTACTCTCAAACATGCCAGTTTAATTGTTTTGTGTTAAACTTGCCCTTTTGGGTAATTAAGATAATAGAATATTTTGTAAGTGTCTTTAAGGGGTGAAATAAATTTTTGGACACTCTGGATACCACATGTTAGAGTTTTCCCATTTCTTGGAGGGGAGTACTTAGTGTTGGAGAGATGGGTGGAAGGAGCTATAAGGTTGCTTGGAACTGCACATAACCCATTTTATCTATTTTATTTATATTGAATTTTATTAAAAATATATATATGAACCAATAGAGATTATGCAAGCAGCTGGACCCTTTCCTGTGTGTCTTGCCAAAGCTTGATTAACTATTGCTATATAGCCTACACAAATAAAAATGTAAAGGAGGTTTTTGAACAGTTTTAGATGCTCTTGGAGGAAGGCAAATGATCAGACTTAAGGATGGATGTAGTAACCCTGAATAGATCTATGTTAATTCATTCTAAACTCTGTTGGCCTAGGTATATGTAAGGAGGAGGGAGAGAATCGCATTGTAATTTTATACTCAGTGTGTGCCTCAATAAGCTTTTTAGGTGAAGAGGCATCTTTAGGTACCTACACACCTCCTCAGTTGGTTGTGTTCACTATTAATCGAGATTACGCACAGCATTCATATGTAAAATAACTATACTTGAACAGAAGATTTACCAATGATTTCCATCCTGAGATAGAAATCTTATTAGAAATAAATGAAAAACAAGACTGAATGGAGGCTAGATTAATAATTGATTGAAGCTTTCTCCTGGTTTAATTAGTATTTAAAATTGTTTACAGTTCTCTTGGGAATAAAAGAGAACCAACCCAATCGCTAATACTAAAACAACAAAACAAAACAAAAATAATCCTGGCAATTTGGTAAAGAACGCTTAAGCATTTCATTCACTCTATCATTAATTTAAGAATTACTATCAAATATTCACATGTTGTTTACATTTTTATAGGCGCTTTACAAATATTAACTCAATTCTTATTAAAATTCTGAGGTAGTTCCTAGTATTGTTATGGTCTCGTTTTGTATATGAGGGAACTGAAGCACAGAGAGGTTCCCTAACTTCTTTGAGGTAACACAGTTCGTAAGTGGTGGAGCCTAGATTCACACTCAGGTAGTCTGGCTATCAAGTTGGTGCTCCAAGCCTCTACATGTCTTTGCCTGCCTAGTACAGGACGCCACTGTGGCCATTGTTGGGACCCACATCTTGCTGCCATCTCCATCCTGGCTCCATTAAGACCACAGAGAGTCCTAATAGTGCTTAGTAAACAGTATTCTCTCTGTCAGGCGTGAAAGCTGGTCTTGACCTTTCTTTAAGTGATCTCTTCAAAACAGATAGATCAGGGGAAACCAGAAGAAACGAAAGAGAAATATAATGATCTGTGGATCTCTGCATTTGGCCACACCCTCTGGGATGGTTACTCGGGTGTAAAAGGAACAACCATCAGCCCCCTTTCCTTCTTCTTCCCACTAAAACATAATTGGAAGTCAGGAGCTCTTGTTGCTTATTCAGCTCACTGTTTAAAGTCTGTGGCCCCACATATTTGCCTGCATAGCTGACAGTCCCTCTTCATCTGGCCTGTAATTGTCCACGGTCTCATGCCAAAGAAGAACATGAAACTCAATTCTTGCAAGAAGACTGGGATAAGAAAGCTCGTTTTGTAAGGCTGGTGTATACTTCCAATCCAGATACATGATCACATCATCTGCAGGAAATGAGTATATTATTTCACTCTTCCTAATGTTTATACTTGAGAGCTCATTTTCACATCTAATTCATAAATATGTATATGAATTATACTTATTTCTATGTATAGAAATTTTTGCAAATATGTTCACATCATGTCAAACTACCTTTGTTTGGTTGATCCAGTATATTCCTCCCCTGCACTTTTAAAAGTGTTGAATGGCTTGTATTTCTGTTTTCATTTGAACTACATTTCAAAATAAATAAAACCAGACCCTCTGACTCTATTATGAGGGATTAATTTTAATAAATCAGTTCATGAAATCAACATGCACAAAGAAATCTCAGTAAGAATCATGTAAATTGACAACCTATCGGTAGGTCAGTATATAGATAGATCTCTAGTCAGCTTTCTCCTTGCACACACAAACTGCTGATGAAATGTCCCAGAGGCAAGTCCTTTATCTTTCAAAGTCCCAGGGACATTCTGCCTTCCTGTTCACTTTTCTGTATCTCAACTCAGAAATCGCCATTAGGGAGAGTGGTGCCGTTAAGAGCGCCCTGCTAACGATTTCCCAGAAGTATGTTTTCCTCTTAATCGTGCATCTTCTGTAAAGCAGACTGCAGACTAGACACTGAAGATGACCTCGTCAAGCTTGTTTCCTCTTCAGGATTAGCATATGTGCCTATATCTTGGAAAAAGGAAAAAAGAGCTTTTCCTTAGTGAGGCTTAGTGGGCGGAAGGGAGCAGTGATGTAAGTAAGCATTCCAGAGCTTCTTGGTTTACCTCTTTAACAGTGAAAGCAGTTTAGGACAATGTAGCTCATGAATACTGGCCATCATATTGGTGCCATTCCATGCCAAAATTTACACTGAGAAGGACAAAAATTAGAGAAATAAGCATAACATCAAGAAGGTGGGTTTTGTTGTTGTTGTTTTTGGTAAGGTTAAAAAAATGTTATTTTTATTTCTGTGGGATTTAAGTGCGTTTGTTTTAAAGATCATATTGATGGTGTTTCGGGAGCGGTGTTTATTTTTCTTAAGCAAATAAAATTAAAATACAAATTAAAAACATAAATATATAGAGCTGTGAAATCCTAATGCCTAGGATTGTGCATACCAGTGACCCCAAAGCACTTTTTTCCTCCAAATTTTGATTTTACCTCAACACAGGTATGTCTCTAGTTATTCCACTGACTGCTATGAAATTCTTAAATCAAAATTATTTTGAAATGTATTTTAAATGAAACAGAACTCTATGCCATTCAACACTCTTAAAAGTTCAGGGGAGGAAATCCCAGGATCAAACAAAGGCAATCTGTTGGACACATCTGATGGTGGCGGCGTTTTGAAGAAGTTTCCGTTTTATTTTAGTTTTTTGTCTTTCAAATTTTTAAAAATTATTTTATTGATTATGCTAATACAGTTGTCCCAATTTTCCCCCTTTACCCTCTCCACTCAGTACACCCCATTTGCTCCAGCAATCCCTCCCCTTAGTTCATGTCCATGGGTCATGTATACACGTTCTTCAGCTACTCCAGTTCCTATACTGTTCTTAACATCCCCTGTGTCTATTCTGTACCTACCAATGCAACTTCTTAATCTCTGCCCCTCTATCCCCATTCTCCCTCTTCATCCTCCCAAATCATAATCCTCAAATGATCTCTATATCTATGATTCTGTTTCTGTTCCACTTGTTTGCTTAGTTTGTTTTTTAGATTCAATTGTTGATAGTTGTGAATTTATTATCATTTTAATGTTCATAGTTTTGATTTTTTTTTTCTTAACCAAGTCCCTTTAATATTTCATATAATAATGATTTGGTGATGATGAACTCCTTTAGCTTTACCATGTCTGGGAAACACTTTATCTGCCTTTCAATTCTAAATGATAACTTTCCTGGATAGAATAATCTTGGTTGTAGGTCCTTGTTTTCCATCACTCTGAATACTTCTTGCCAGTCCCTTCTTGCCTGCAAAGATTCTTTTGAGATATCAGCAGACAGTCTTATGAAAGAAAACTCCTTTGTAGGTAACTGCTTTTCTTTTGCTGCTTTTAAGATTCTCTCTTTATCTTTAACTTTTGGCATTTTAATTATGATGTGTCTTGGTGTGGTCCTCTTTGTGTCCATCTTATTGGGACTCTCTGTGCTTCCTGGACTTGTGTGTCTATTTCCTTTATCAAATTAGGGAAGTTTTCTTTCATTATTTTTCAAATAAATTTTCCATTTCTTGCTCTTCTCCTCCTGCACCCCTATGATTCACATCTTTATACATCTGAAGTTGTTCCAGAGGCTCCTTAGCCTGTCCTTAAAAAAAAAAAATTATTATTCTTGCTGTCTTGATTGAATATTTTTTTCTCCCTTATGTATCAAATCATTGATTTGATCCTCAGCTTCATCCCCTCCACTGTTGGTGCCCTGTAAATTTTTCTTTATTTCACTTAGTGCAAACTTAACTTCTGCCTGGGTCTTTTTATGCTGTTGAAGTATTCAACGAGTTTCTTGAGTATCCTAATAACCAGTGTTTTGAACTCTGCATCTGATAGATTGCTTATTGCCATTTTTGTTTAGTTCTTTTTCTGAAGCTTTGTTCTGTTCTTTCATTTGGGCCATATTTCTTTGCTTATTTTGGCAGCCTCCCTGTGTTTGTTTCTGTGTATTAGGTAGAGCAGCTTTGACTCCCTGTCTTAGTGGTGTGGCCTATGGTAGAAAAGTGCACTGGTAGTTTGGATGGGGTGGAATTTTAGGTAATCACTGAGAGTGAGCAACCCCTGTGAACCAGGTTGATGGAATCTCTGACATGGTGTTGCACTCTATGGCTCTGTGTGTGGGAGGGCTCAGAAAGAGGACAATGGCTGCTGCCTGGCCTCTGGAGTTTTGTCCGGAAGGAAGCTGTCCCCTGGCACTCACCCATTTTCACCCTCTCTGCCACTGGTGCCCTTCCAGCTGCTGCCCCAGTGCTGGAGCCCAGAAGGAGTGTGTCTGTGTAAGTCCTAAGTCAGTTGCAGGCCCTTTAAGGGGAGATGCCTGAGAATCCTGCAGCTTCTTCTGCCACCCTAACTCCCACTGGTTTTTATGGACAGAAGCTATGGGGACTTATATTACTGGCACTGGAACCCTGGTCTAAATGGTGTAGGACTAGGATCCCTTGCTCCCAAGCGGCCCTCCAGATTTTTATCTATTGCATGTGGGTGTGGAACCACCCTTTCCACGTCTCTGCATCTCTACCCCTCCTACCCATCTGGATGATTATTACTTCTTTAATTTGTTGTTGTTGGACTTCCATACACCTCAATTTTCTGACAATTCTAGGTTGTGTGAGGAGGTAAGCCATGTTTATTTATGCCTCCATTTTGATAAGTCAGAGTATCCATTTTAAATTGCAGTTCAACTGGCCAGGGGCAGCCTGCTCCCAGCTATCTGAAGGAGGCAACATAAACTCCAGGTCCTGCTGAACATGGGCCTAGGGGTGAATTCACACTGACTGTATATATAGCATTCCTACCCTTGTATCAGTCGTACATACCATTGCATTGCAGTCTCCCGGGGCGGGGCGAACAGGTGACCTTTGAAAACAGTTCCATGAACATCCTCAGAGAATAGTCTCCGTGGCAAGTTGTGTGAATGCATGCTTGTGTGCACACGAGGTGGGTGGGGAAGGACGTGATGGGGAGGCATAGTGAAAGGAAGCAGCAGGCTTTTAGAAAAGCAATCTCGGGTCAAGTGCTTCAGGAGCAATTGGAAGAATACTCATATTTCAACAACCCAGCGCAGGTCAATGAGAAAAAGGTTCAGAAGGGAGAAAGAGGTGGATGAAGATGGATCTCATAAACCATCTGGTCCAAACCTTGAGCTGGAAAGCTGGGTGGCTTGAGTGTGATGTGTGTCTAGCTCAGCATGCTTCTGTGACAAACCTGGGGTCCTTCTGATTTCAGTCCCAAGAACTTGTAGGCTGGAGAATCATGAGAATTCAAGGTCTCAGATGCGGGGGAATGTCACTTAGAATGAAGTGATGAATGTCGAGGCAGGCACAGTACCTCAATTCTTCAGCCTGTGTTGATCCAGCGCCCATGGTGATTGGACCCCAGAGGGGCTTGGCCTCATGCTTTCAAACCTTGTCATTTAGACCTAATTCTGACCATCTATGTAGGTGATGAGGCAGGGGTAAGAGGGGTTGGGGCTGGGTGGAGGAAGGGCATGTACCAGGCTTCTTTTTTTTTTTTTTCCCATATGCATTTATTTTTTAAATTTATTACAATGTATTTTGTTTTCCGCATTTTTATATTTTCATTCTTTAATTGGTTTCAAAGTGACTTCTTTCCAGACACAACACAGTGCAAGTGGGCGCAGGTGCATTGTCTGCAGCTCTGGCTCACAGCTTGACTGAGAGGCTCCTGTCCCTGGCTCATCCCGTTAATAGGAAAGGGCATTTGTCTGTAAACTGGGGACCCCAGTGCCATTCCCTTTGTACTTCCTCTAGGTCATTTGGGCCCCTTTTTCCTGTGTCTCACCTGGTTAGTGCCCCTGGGAGCAACCCTTGGTGTCAAGTCTGCACCTTTGTTTAGGGGTCCACATACCTGAAAAAAAAAAAAAAAAAAAAAAACATCAGGATTGCAAACTCTGCAGGAGTATTGAGAAACCCAGAGCTTAGACAGCTTTGGGCTATTGTCTCATGTTTCAGAGAGTAGTCCAGTACCGTGCTCAGCCTTTCATACGGTGATACTGATAGGTTTCTGACATTAATTTTCTTTAAGTAGCTAATCAAAGCCACCATTCTGATTTGGGTGCTTATTACAAGTGTTGCCATTATTCTTGTTACTTTTAATCAGCGTTTTCTGTATTGGTTTTCTTTCTTTCTTTCTTTCTTTTTTTTTTTTTTCTTTTTTTGGTTTGTTTGTTTTTTAAACACAGTAAGTGGCAGCTAGCAGTAGGATAGGAATGTCCTGGGGATTCTGTACCTGTTAAACTGATTCACATAGTAAAAACCACTGGATTTTAGGGCAAAATTTAAGTCCTCCAAACTGCATATCGATTTGATCTTCGAGGTTAAAATCTTCCACAAAGAAGCCCTCTTTCCATGGTATTTTTCTGGATGTGCATTTCCTGGCTCCCAACCCCCTGTGATTAATGTCTACCTAATACTATATGTTGCATTAACTAGATTCTCTGAACCGATGCTGTGTTTAAAATAGAGTTTCTTCATTTGTTTTGTTGAATAGTATGCTGACTGATGCCAAAGTCACTGAATGTTTAAGACTAGTTGGTTCCTTTCTGGTACGTAAGTTGCCTCATCTTTGCTTCCAGCAACTGAGTTGTGTGCGTATCAACAAATCTGAGAGTTTAAACCCCAAACCATGTCAGTTTCCAAACCTGTTATGTCAGGTGCAGTCATTATTTTAAGAAGATGGTTTACTTAAAATTATGTAGCTGCAAGATCAGTTTGAAAAGCAAAGAAAATAGTTGTTTCTGGGGACTCTAAATTGAATGTTTACATTGATCCCTGAAAGGCAAGTGGTAAGAATACTGTTAACTTGGTTGCGAGAGAATGAGGCTGGGAGGGAAAAAAATAACAGGACCCCCAAAATGACAGAACCCCAAAATGTCTCTCTGCTAAAGTGTGTTTAATAAAAACTTTTAGCCTGTCTTACATTCTTGTTCCACTAGAAAGAAACTGAACCTGGAAATTGTACACGATGCATTATGTGACTAGCTTAGGCAGGAAAGATGATGTAATATTCGAATCAATGGCTCATACTTAAAGAGACTACACAGTAGAGTAGTCCCTCTCTATATCGTGGTTCACTCATTGCAGCCTCACTGTATCGTGGGATTTTTTAAAATATTATATTTAATTATTTATGGCGGAGTTTTTGCTGTATTGCAGGATTTTGCGGTACTGTACAGTAAATACTAAAAAAAAAAGTAAGGTTCTTATTTCGTGGATTTTCACCTATCGTGGGGGGTCTAGAAATTAATACCCGCAATAAGTGAGGAATTGCTGTATATAAAAAAACTGGTGAATGAAATGTGGGCATCTCTGTGTATGGTATAAACCTTAACTATTTTAATTTAAAACAGATAAATGTGTTTTTCCATGAACAGACTAAACAATGGTGTTAATCTCATCAGAGAAGTGGCTTCTACTTTATTCACCTGCTTTTGAATTTTTTAAATTTTGGCTTTTTGTTTGTTTTGTTTACTGCCTCTTTTAGAAAGTTGGTGCCTGGTATATTGTAAGTGCTCAATAAAACATTGCACAAGGTGTGAATGAATGTGATGATTGAGCTCTTCAGTCTGACAAAAAAAAAAATGTTAATGGGTAGATATTTAAAGTTGTTCTCCAGATCATTTCTGGGGTGAGAGTGGGGGACTGCTGGAGGTCAAGCACAGGAAGAGAATCATGCTCCTACAGAGCATACCACAGCGGGGGGACAGCTTTTTCAAACCCTCCCTACTACTCTCACACTTATCCTCAAGGAGCCTGCCTTCCTTGTCTGGCCAGAGAGCCACTGTCATTCTGTTGAGAATTACTGCCCTTAACACTTATTTGTATTGTAATGTAGTTCATATACACTTAGATGTAGCTCCGTGCAAATCAGGAGTCATGCCTCTCTTGGTTTACTCTGCACTTCAGCACACACATGTTTTTGCATGTTTGCTTGTTTATTGACTGGGGAGAAGACAGTCAATAACTACTTCAAAACCAACCAGAAAGGTACTAGTAATTTGCTTGCCAAGTTCTATGCTTAAAGTCAATTTCTTTACCTTTATTTTCCTTGCTTCTTTGTGAAATACAGTACACACATAAATGTCAAAAACAGAGTGCTGTTAAGAAAAACAAAACATCACCACCATCAAAAAACAAAAACAAACAAACAAAAAAAACCCACAAGAAACTTAGCACTGATGTACCCGCCCACCAGCCAGCCTGAGAAACAAATGTGACAGGAAACTTTGAAGTCACCTGAGTGCACAGTCTCTCACCTTCATCCTTTCCCCTCATTCTTAAATACAGTCTCTACCCCGAGTTTGGTGCTGATCATTACCTTGCTTTTCTTCATAACTTTATTATACTTGGATGTATTCCTAAACAATGTGGGTTTAGTTTGCCTGTTTTTGAAACTGATACCAATATGTTCATATTATATTCCTCTGTTGCTTAATTTTTTACTTAACATTCAAAGAAAATGTGTCTCATAAATGCCCATAAAATTAGTTCATTGATTTTTTTCATCTTATAAAATGTTCCAGTGTATAAGTATGCCACAATTTATTTATCTTATCCACTGTCATAGTTTTGATCATTTACAATTTTATTTTTGCTCTTATGAACAATATAACTATGCACTTGACTGTGATTCTCAGTGTACAGGAGTAGCAATTTCTCCATAGTATTATACACAGAAAAGGTTATATAGTAGGCACATATTCAACTTTACCAAGTAACATATAATTATTTTTCAATGTTGGTTTTAGCACTTCACACTCCCACCAGCTTTGTATGGATGTTTAAGTTTAACTTTTCAAAACAAGACAGTCATGTGTAGATTTATCTATCTCCCGAGTTGCCGGGGGAATAGCTGCATTTTGGAAGAAAGAAGATGCTTGGTGTTAATCTCCTTTAATTCTTACATTTTCTGTGGGAAGAGGAGAGCCAGGGAATACACATGATTCTGTCTATGCTAGTGTAAAATATGCTTGTTAACTGAGGAAAAAATAAGTATTAATAGTAGACCTGAAAAAGAAAGAACATTTTCCTGTTCCTCTTATCTAGATCTTTGAACTTTATTGCTTAGTGTGCAGGTACAGCATACTATATGTAGGATAACACACCCCAAAGTCATTTTCTTCTTAGTTTGTAAGCACTGTAATAGTACAAAAGTGCAAGCTGATTAGAGATGTTGGGGGAAATATTTTTGTTAATTCTATTATAATTTTTCTCTGATGGTATAAGATTGGCAAAATTTTTCTAATTTACAAGTTTCTTGAAACAACATGCTTTGTATTCTATGAATTGCTTTCAATGCTTTTTTGTTTTACAAAATGAAAATATATTCAAGTTTTATATTTTTAAACACTACATAACTTTTATTTCCTCACTATTCTTAATAATGTTAATGAAATATTATTTAAAGGGCTTGAGACAAATTGATTTACTTGCCAAATGTGAAAAAAATACTTTATTCAAAAGAGTCTGAATTTAATTGTCAAATCAAATGTTTCTGATTTCTTCTGATTTCAAGTTTTGAATATATTTAAGTATATAACATTTTGGTCTTAATTTCCAAACTAGCAAAAATAGATAATTCTAAGAAATATAGAACTTAGAAGAAAATGATGAAGAAAATATTTCCTGTGGCCAGGTTGAAATCAACAAAATGTATTCTGTTATAAACATATAATGATTGTTCATTTCTGACATACATAATTAAATGATGCTATTTCTACAATAATAATATTGTAAAAATTTTACAATTTTACAAAAAGTTAGTGAATAATATGTAACTGGAAAATAATTATAAATTATTAGCTAAGCAAGGGGTATTTAACCAATTCAACCTACTTCTCCCACATATTTCAAATGTGTATATAATTGTAAAATTCAACATGAATTTATTATTTTGCTGTAGAATTTTACAAAGAATAACTTTAACAATGAAGGAGAAATTAAGCTACTGTACTTTGATATTTATTAATTTATACATAATCAACCATTAAATGTTATCATAATGATTGTTTTGTTCTTTACTAATATTTTTAATGGTATAAAGAAAACACATTGTGTTTGACAAGTACTTGTGAATCTACAGTTTCTTAGTGGTACCCTGGTTCACATTAAAACAATGAATCAAGAGATAAGATCCCACTTAGCAATGGTCCTTCAAAAGGGAAACAATGTACATTAACCTAGTTTTCTTTCACTTGTGTGTTCTGTCCTTAGCTACAGCATGCACAGTTTGACTATTTTAAGTCATTGAACAGCTGCTAATTAGTGATTTTAATAGTCAAGAAAAGGGTGAAGCATATTGTGCATATAAACTGAATCTAAAAGTTTCCCCCCTGAATATGGCTGCATAAGAAAATGCCTTTAAAATTTGCACTTTTCTTCATGATTCCAAGTAACACAACTAGTAACATCTGAATCTCATGTGCTTCCTAATTCATCTTTCACAATGACCCACAATATACATTTTTTGAAATAATTATTTTAAATTTACAAACTTAAACTAATTAGTAGTAGGCACATACAAATGAAGGCGATAATTATTTTATCTACCAGGAGAGCATAATAACTTGGAAAAAATTCATTTCTCCCCTGTGTATGGGAATTATAATCCTTACAGTTTTTCATTTAAAATATTGCCAAAATTCTTCAAGTCATGTTAATGAAAACATGATAGTTGAAATGGTAATATTGAGGTTTACAGGAAAACAGAAAAAAAGCTAGGTAAAATCATACATATTTAGTTTATTTAGTATGAGAAAATATTTCATTAATGTTTCAACAAAATAAAAAGAGCAATGGAAAAATTCTGCAAAATTAAAAAATGGTAAACAAAAAAGGAGATATCATGCAACAACAACATATATGTTATCATGTTCTTTACCTGAAGGTCTATGTTGGTCTGCAGGTAGGAGGAGGTTGGGTTGAGAAGCACCTGCAAAAGACAGAGCAGAGGATGATTGGACAGCTCTCTTTTAAAAGATCCACCTATGTTCTGGGATTACTCGTGTGAAGTTTTCATTTTCAACTATCTTCTGGCTTTAGTGTGAACACATGGAGTTATTTTCTCCCACTCAGTGGCAATGACCTTTGTTCTATTAAATGTATGTTTTTTTTATATTTAGTATTCTGTGACAGGAGCCATCTTTGCTCCATCATTTATAACCTGTACCATTCATTCCTTACAACACGGTCTGGCTCTCCCTGTTGTCACAGACATTGCATTTGCAGCTTTACAGAGGACACCACAGGAAATTGTTCTCCCATCATTAAACCAGCATGATTTAAAAAAAAAGAACAAAATGCATATTTAAAAAAAATCCTGTCAAGAAAAGTTCATATTGAACACTTCTTGTATTTAGATTCCCAGACTTTTAAAAAGCTATTTTATTTTAAATAATTTTAAAAAACCAGTCTCATTAAAATTTGCTGTTATTGTAAATGTTCTTCAAGTATGAGATTTATGCAGATGTGAAAGAAGTTATACAGAAGGAAAGAAAGGGGGGCAACAGAAAAAATATGCTCTTTATTCCTTGTCCTTATTACCATAATTATGTCCACTCTTATAAAGGAAGGTTCTAAAGACAATCCATCTTGAAATTATTTCTGCTGTAGTTCACCAGAGAGTCAGTGACTCTAAATATAAATTAGTCAGTGGTTTCAACTTTTTTCTAAAATGTTTCATCTCAAGTAGTGATTTCTGGTTTCACGAACATGTCCTTAACTTGCCGAACCCTGTGGTAGTGGTATTTAATAATAATGCCTACGCAGGGAACCAAAGAGAGGCAAGGATCAGATGTCCATCACATCCCAACTGGACATGACAATTAATTAAAATGTAGTAAGGAAAGATTTTTTTAAAAAAGCAACAACCTCACAGTTGATGGTGATCGTTTGTTTAAAAAAAAATTTAAATTCACTTGAAAAGCAGAGGAAGTAATGTGTTATTCAAATAAAACAGAGTATCCCTTTCTATTATCTAGATATATTAGGCAGAGGCAGATTTTTTTTAATCTTAATTCTCACATGTTCAGCCCTCAGGCACCCTTGAAACACTTTGAGCAGGGTGTAGTCAGCAGAGCAGAGATCTAAGTAAGCTTGCAAGGCTATATGGATTGAGTCTGAGATTAATTACAAGACATTAACAATTATTTAAACAAGGAAAGAACTCATTCAGTCAGGGAAAACAACAGACATATTAATAACTAGCAAATCTAATTAACTTTTGTGAGTTGCTGAATTTTACCTTTGTGGGTTGTATTAATTCTTCCTAGGATGGATGCACAGTTAAACAATTATTTTTTAAACAGGTAAGAGTTACTTTTGTAAGGTTTAAAGATTTCACAGTGAGACCTTTGAAAGTTTCCAGTTTAGGCTCCATCTTTGTGCCTAGGTGGTTTGTGGTGTGTGTGTGTGTTTACTGATTCATGTGTTATTTGCCACATGTTTCTGAGTAATGGAACTCGGAGACAGCTTTACTCTAATGTCATTATCAAAGCCAGGTTAAGTACCACAGTGCCAGACATGCATTTCTAAGACCTTAAGATCAAATCCTCTGATATTTATTGGCTGGTAAGTCCATGCATGTATCTGAGCCACAGTGTTCTTCATTTATACATCAACAATAATAGTAACGACTCAACCAATCTCACAGGATGATTGTGAGGATCAAAATGAGATCATGTAGATAGCATTTTATAAAATTTTTAAAGAAGATTTTATTTATTTATTTTTAGAGAGAGGGAAAGGGAGGGAGAGAAAGACCAATCAATGTATGGGTGCCTCTTGTATAGTCCCAAGTGGGGACCTGGCCCACAACCCAGGCATTTGCCTTGACTAGAAATTGAACCAGTGACCCTTTGGTTTGCAGGCCGGCACTCAATTCACTGAGCCACACCACCCAGGGCATAAAATTCTCAAATATTATACAAATGAAGGGTGTTTTACCCCATCTACATAGAACCCTTATTTCCAGGCATAGTCTCTCCTTTTCATTCCCTTCCTCCTGCTACATCATACAGCTTTGTAATAACAGTGTTTTCCCTAGAATCTAACTCAGGGCTTACAATAACTTTCTTAGACCAAACACTTCAAGATATCGCTACCCGATTGCTGTGCAAATCATCACTGCGTTGGTTCTCCACTCCAAATTCACGCTTTCACTACCTGTTCTGAGAGTCCATACTGGATTCCTGAAGCATTTATTCTCTTCTGTGTGCATGATGTACACGTGGTAAGTCCAGGGAGCGGGAGAGACATTGCTGGAGGAAGGGTGCAACTTTCTCAGGTTCCTGAGTGTATAGTCTCCCCTGTCCTTGCTCCTGCTGCCTGGTTAGTCAGTGGTGCGGGTGTGTGTAGCTGTGCAGTGCAGCTCAGACCAGCCGTGCCCCAGAGCACACAGCTGTCTGGGACCCTTGTAACCTGGGCCTGGGCATGGGGACCACCTGTCCGCCGCCCTCCCCAAATTGGCGGCCACACTCCCGGCCTCTCTCCCACCACAGCGTCCCTACTCCTTCTGCACACTTCCCTCCCGCTGTTGTCCTCCTGTTCCAGGAAGGGTTACTTCTTGTTCTTCTATCAATAGCGACTGTGGACCACCTCTGGCCCAGCGCTGTGGGCAGCTTCTCTGCCTTCCAGGGGCTTCATCACACCTTTTCCAATTGGGTGTGACCCCTAGATCTAGAAGGGGGCTCTTTCTACAACTTTGTCCTTTCTTGAGGACTTTCACTCAACATTTTTTTTTACATTGCTATAGCTATTCTCCTAATTATTGATATTAAACATACCCTGTGTAAATTGCTGCATGGTTTTTGTCTCTTGAGTGAGCCCAGACTAATACGTTGGCTGATGAAGTATTACATAATCATAAAAAAATCTAAGACAATCACAACAGTACCCAAAGTTATAATTCCTATTTAAATTATATTCACTCTAACATATTCATAACTTAAATCAGTCATCTTTTTGTGTCTATTAGCATCAGAAAAAAATTAATATAATGGTAGCAAGCACCAGTGATGTAAAGAGTATTAGTACTATGGATGGTGCATTCGATATTATTCAAATTTCTACTTTGCTCTAATTTCCAAAAGACTGACATTTATTAAACAATCCATAAGTCCTACAAATCCTAAATGTAAATGCTACTATCTCAGCTCTTGAACTCTTAAAATATTGGGAAACTGATTAAATAATACAATCAAATGTTTTCTTGTATAGTGTTACATAAGTAGGAATTATTTTTCTTTATCCCCAATAGTTATAATTTATAATTTTTACTGTATCTGGCTGGAGGTAGCCCTGAATTCTATTGGACCAGTCAAACTTCTTTACTTTGACCAGGAAATAATGAATTCTTCATGGGCAAAGCATTTGATGGACCACTTTGCAGGTAACAGGAAAATACTGCATGTTTTCACATTTAAGGTGCTGAAATTAATTGTAAGACATTGTAAAATGTAAAAGACATGCTGATTCAGAGGTGTTAAAATGTGGGGGAAAAAATGCCCTTAGAATCAATGAGCTAAGGAGGAACTCTAGGTAATTCTAAGGAATGACTAGCCTTGGTATTACAGTCCTGACATAAATATCAATATTTCAGTTGAAAGAAGGGTTATTCTCTTTGTAGGATTATTATATTATACTTTAAAAATTACAAGGTATGTTAATTTAATAATCTATAGGGTTTAGACTGCTCAGACATCATCGGGCACAAGACATTTCAGCACCTTGCCTTTATTCATGACTTGGGCCTTGAAGAAACCCTGTGTGTGTTTGGCTTCTGTCCTCAGATTGGCCTGCCCCAAGTTCCAGTGAGTTCCCCGTAGCAATTTGGATGTTTATTATTCTCAGTCCTATCAAGCCCATTCTCTTCCCTCCCCTTCCTGCCACTCAGATGCTGATCCCACGGGCTGTAGGTCTTTATTGTTTGTCCCTGTGTGCTCACATTGTGAGGTTTGGGAAGTTTTGTCGGAGGTGTTAACCAAGGGTTTTGGGACTTGTTATTTTTGTTTGTCTGCCTGGTCTGTTCTTATGAATGAATCAAGGGAGATCTCAAAACTACATTGTTATAGCCATAACTTTATACAGATTCTTTTTTTTTTCAAACTGTCAGTTCCAGCCCATTAAATTAATTCCTGAACTTCTAGTGGGTGGAGATCTGAAATTTGAAAAGCAATAGCCTATGCAATCTGTGGCTGTGCATCATGGGATTTATGAAAAGACTACCTATATGGAAAATATTGCGCTCATGTGCATATTTCTGTTTTGGTATGTTCTATTGTTTCCTTCCCAGTTCTCACCAGTATGTGATTTCATATTTATATTAGAAAAACTGCTTTAAAATGCGCCCATAGTGTAGCCCTGACCAAGTGGCTTGACCGGTTGGATCGTTGTACCAGGTACCAAATATGGTGGGGTTGATTTCTGCTCAGGGCACATACCTACATTGTGGGCTTGATCCCCTTCAGGGTGCACAGGAGGCAACATATTGACGTTTTTCCCTCACGTCAATCTCTCTCTCTCTCCGTCTACCTCTCTCTCTGAAATTAATAAACATATCCTTGGGTGAGAATTAAAAATAAAATAAAATAAAATGTGTCCATAGTTTAAACAAGACCAACAGAAATACATACTTGGACTATATTGTTTTACGAACTCATTAATCTCCATAAAGTCTCTTTTACGAAGCACTTTTTGTTTTCATTGTATAATGACTGCTTTACATTGAGTGATATTAAAATAAATAGCTGCATTTATTATAAGAATGTTCTTAATGGCATGCTTTTAATATTATCATGTCTTCTTAACAAGCATCCATAGGAAAAATTTCTCTCATATCTCAGTATCAGGAATTGTCAGGTATCTTCATTATTATTTAAATAACATGGAAACAAGTAACTTATGAGTATTTTTAGGGTACAAATGATTAAAACACATGGCTGCTGATTACTCTTAAAATCTGATTAAAGAGAAAATTAATGTTGTGGTACTAACATGAATACCTCTTTAAACTGCCTGCTTAGTTAATACTATTCAGCAACATCTATCTTTGTTTATTCTTTTTTCTTGTCTACTTGTGAGACTGTTCTGCCCAGTGCTGATAATAAGAAGCTTAAAATGAAGTGCTAGAACATGGATATATAAGGTTCTAGTTTCTTGATTTGGTGAAATGTCTTTATGTTTTTAATCATGAAAAATCCTGGGTGCTTCACCATGTCAAAGAGTGGGACATACTTTTACTTTTATTTGTTGGATTATTTCCCAGAAATTGGAATGTTTCTTCTACTCCTCTTTAAAAAATTCTCACTGAAGGATATATTTATTGATTTGACAGAGAGAGAGAGAGAGAGAGAGAGAGAGAGAGAGAGAGAGAGAGAGAGAGAAGAGAAGAAGAGAAGAGAAGAGAAGAGAAGAGAAGAGAAGAGAAGAGAAGAGAAGAGAAGGGAAGAGAAGAGAAGAGAAGAGAAGAGAAGAGACGGGAAGAGAAGGGAAGAGGAGAGGAGAGAAAAACAATGATCTGAGAGAGAAACATTGATTAGTTGCTTCTCACCTGGGGATGGAACCCACAGCCTAGGTATGTGCCCTGACCCAGGATTGAACCCAAAATGTTTTGGTGTACGGGGTGATGCTTCAACCAACCGAGCCACCCATCCAGGGCAAGAATATTTCTTAAAAATAGTCCTTGAATACTTCTTAATATCCTTTATAGGACAATATTTTTATTTTACTGTCTTGAAGACAATGATATTGCAAAATGTTTGGGTCTATTCTATTTTGAATAGAAATCTTTTTCCATTGATTTTTAACTTGAGTTAGTGGAAGTTACAATTTTCTTTTCTGATTACATTCTTTGAAGAACAAATACTTTGACTTTAAAGAAAAAATATTTCTTTAGGGATCTGATAAAGTAAAAAAAAAAAAAGAGAGAGAGAGATGTTTTGATTTTACAAGGTACAATCCTTCAGTCAAATACAGTCATGGGCCGCTTAACCACGGGAATACATTCTGAGAAATGCGTTTGTTAGGCAGTTTCATTATGTGTGAACATCACAGTGTGTATTTACTTAAGCCTGGATGGTGCAATTTATTACACATTTAGGCTGCATGGTATAGCCTATTGCTCCCAGGCTACCAGCTTATATAGCTTATTACTGTACAAAATAACACAAGATTAAGTCAAGCATAAGAGGAAGTGATGCAGTCAAGAGACGCAGTGAACACATGATGTGTGAGGCTGCTACTGGCGTAACGCCGCAGACTGTTTTACAGCATTTTTTTTTTTAAATAAGTGAGAGTACAATCTAAAATAATAACAAAAAACTACAGTATAGTAAATACAAAAACTAGTATTATAGTAATTTATTATCACATTCAAATATCGTGTATAGTACATCATTTAACAACATGGATGGGTTCTTGGAAACTGCAACTTGAACAGAAAGGACATATAATAAAATCGATTTTCTCATAGACTAATTAACGTAAACAAGAGTTAAATTCCTACGGCATATTTCTGTCCACAAAACATCACCAAAATTCTAAATACAGACCAAAAATACTTAAAATCTTAAACACTGACATAAATGTGGGTTATCTATACCTTTAAGAAAGATTAATAAAAACAATAGAATTCTTTTCCAACTCACCTATTCCAGTTACGGGAGGTGGGTGGTTGGAGCCTATCCCAGCAGCTCTGGGGCAAGGTGGGCGCCCACCCTGGACAAGGACGCCCTTCCATCACGGTGCACCTACACACACACACACACACACACACACACACACACACACACACCGGTTCAGACTGGGACCATTTAGATACACCAGTACCCACACTGGCACACACTGGGGCTGGGGGAGGACACGGGAGTTGCTGGAGAAAACTCCCGTGGACGTGGGGAGAACGCGCAGACTGCGCACAGACAGTGGCCTGGGCTAGGAATGGATTTCTTTGGCCCATCGGCCTTATAATAAAGTGAGGTTTTCGAAGACCTGCGGTACTGTACGTGATTGTGTATGTACTGTACGTGATTGTGTATGTACTGTACGTGATTGTGTATGTACTGTAACTTTCTTTATGTGACTGGTGGCGCAGCAGAACTGTTGACGCCAGAATACCCAGAAAAACCTGAGTCCCTAGGAATGTGTCTGCGGAGGGGGTGCTTTCTGGCCCTTGGGTCACTGGCGTCTCTTGGACCTCCCCTGGGGGCAGCAGCTGACGGACAGGTGGAGGACAGAGGAGGAAGAAGAGGAGAAAAAGAAGCAGGACAAAGAGTTTGAAGAGGAAAGGACGGAAGGAGGGAAGGGTGGGGGAGGGGTGAGTCCCACATGAAAACCAGGTAGGATCCCCAGGCCACTTTGCAGACACCTTTCAGGGCAGGCGCTGTGATGTTGGGACGGCTACGACTTCGCTAGCTGATAGGAATTTGTCGGCTGCACTATAACCTCATGGGAACACCATCATGGCCCCGTCCATCATTGGCTGAACCGTCCTTACTGACGCCATTTCCAGAAAGCGAACGCTGGTGATGAGGCTAATTTTAGAAGTCCTGTAAACTGGTAACAATCATCAGAATCTTCCAGCTTTGTCTGCGTCCTCTAAATGCCTACCTCATTGTATTGCTATCCTGTTGTACCTGCAGTAATGACCCAGAAACTGGTTAAGAAGTTAAGCAAAGAGTTCATGATGCTGGGGGTAGAATTGGTGAAAACTTGGAAAGCTTCTGTTCTGTGGGGGACTGAGCGTCAGGCAGAATAAGAATACCAAGGCAGAGACAAAGGCAGGTGGTCTATCTGACTAGGGCACCAGACTAGGACCCATAATGATGAGTCTCAGAAAGTACGGTTGTCGTCAGATAAATACTCACTGTCATAGATAACTAATTATCCTCAGAACCTTGGGCAGGGGTGAAATCTAGAGGCAGACATTGTAAGAACCCAGTTACGGGACAAAAGATGAATAGGTTAGGAAACATGTGGAAGGGATGATTAGTCCAGTTGAAATAATGTGCCATCACAACAAGCCTGCAAAATGAATTGTTAACAGAGAAAAAAATGAGGTTATTATAGAAAGCACAGGTATCATTAAAATGATCGTGATCCAGGAGTTCAAGTAAGAGTGAGAGCTTTTTCTTTTCTTTCTTTCTTTTCTTTCTTCCTTTCAAAAACTTTTCTATTTCTCAGTTAAGTGGCCTCTGCTTCACTCCTTAACTTTGGCTCCAGGAGTCAGTCTAGTGACACGTTTTGTTTAGTTCCTGTGAGGAAAATAAAAGAGCCTTCTTCATGAAAATTTAAACCATCCAACTTCAGGAATATTCTCCCTGTGTGAGAGTCCAGGCTGTGCAATTTGTCTGATTTTTAAAGCACTGGAGCTCAAATAAATCTCATATCTGGGATTCAGCACAGTATAAAATTATTCACAAGAGTCAAGTGAACGTATTGTCAAACAGACTAATTGTGAGAGCAAATCTAAAATAATTTGGGGAAGCCTGATAAAAGAAAAAACATCAGCAGTTGCTGAATCTACAAAATCTCTCTTAGCAACACTCTGAAGGAGCAGAACAAGTTCTGTCCGACAGCAGCATTTTGCCTCTCTGAAGATAATACTTTATGACAGTTAAAATACACTTGCTGGTTACTGAAATTCACTTAAAAGAAAAGGTACATATTTGTATTCATGGAAATACAGTTAGGTTCGTCTGCTGTGTTGTCTCTGAGTATAAAAGGGGTATTCTAGGAAGCCAGGCGTTATAGGAAATAACAGGATTAGTGGGTTAATCCTCTTCCTTACAAAAGTTGATTAATAAGAATTTTCTCAAAAGTGATATTGCAGTTCTCCTGTAACACAAGGGAAACCATATAACATACAAAGTGTTTCCTTTCTCTCGGTAAGTGATAATGTAGAATTACACTGCTGAGGACCCGGAAATATATAATCACATACCTACCGCCTCCACTTTGCTGGCAGAGGAATTGCATGGCCATACTGCAGTCTTTCCTGTCCTGGTTCTGTTTTATATCAGAATCATGAGAAAAGTAACGACTGCTTTATTTTTCTTAATGCCCTTTTTAAAAAACTTAACATTAAATTCCAAATGTGTGTGTGTGCGCGCGCATGTGTGTGTGTGTGTGTATTGTCTTTATAATTGCATTGGAATATTAGTTTCCTGAGGACAGGAACATTGTCTGTTTGTTTGTTACTCTGTCCCCAGTGTCTGAAATAGTGCATGACACTGAGTAAGTATTGAATAAAGGAAACAATGGATAACTGAATGAATAAATATTCTAAGGAAGTACATTAGCTGTTTGTTCTGCAGTCCCATGAAGAAAAACATGATACAGCATGTCTCTAAGGGGGAAGAAGCTAAAGAAACTGGTAGTGTTTTTTTTTGTTTTTTCTCTCTCCACAGGTTCATGAAGTACAAATAACAAAGAGTATCCCAACTCTTTCATGCCTCTGCCTTCCATTTTGGGCTTACAATTCGTTTAAATTTTTTAACGTGGAAGGTTTGTTAGGGGATGATATTATAAAGGCAATGTTTTTCAATAGATGGTATATTAGTATAAAGAGTTCTAAACAGAGACATGCATTTTATTCAGTAGTTTGTAAGATGAACATTTTTCCTACTACTTACGAAATCACATAAAAAACCCTACTTACTTTCCCTGTGGGAAACTTCCATAAGCAGGGAATAGTGCATCATATAAGGCTCCAGGAAATTTTCTTTGATTATATCACTTCTTATTTTAGGCCTACGTTTTTTAATTAGTGAAATGGAGTTAATGAGGTAATAACTTTTCTCTATCTCTATGCATATATAACATACATACATGTACACATATTTTTCATATTGAAATACATATTAACTATGGATAATGGTGAAATTTGGCTAAGAGGACACATTAGAACAGTGAAACATTGACACCTGAGGCATTTTAAACACCGTTTAAGTCTTAACTATTATTATTTATTACTATTATTACTTGAAATTAAGTCTTAATTTCTTTACTTTCACTTCACTTAGCCTCAGTACCTTCCCCTATATCATGGGAATAATATCAACTTTTGTAGATCCTTATGAAAATATATTTTGAAAGATTTATTTAAGACTGTGTATATGTGTATACCATTGAGCACCTGGCAGGTGTTAAGAATCATCATCATCATCATCATCTTTGTCATCTGGTCTGTCCAACTACACTATGTATATGTTCTCTGTTTACATCTATTCTTTCTAAATTGTCAACTACTTTATTTTTTTTAATACTTCCAGTATCTCATCTTCTTGGCTTCTATCTTATCTAGTTTCTAAAGAGAAAGGAAAAAATAATTCCTCATTACTTCCTTAAAACAATATAGCTAACTATAAGAAACTTTTCCCATATAATGATTTGCAATTAACTTTTTGATAAATCCTATTCATTCATTTTAATTCTGCCACCTTGGCTCCTGATTCAATTCTCTCTTTAAGAAATAAGTGGAAATAGTAACATGCTACTCCAAACTAAAACTTCAGAGTCAATCTATATACAGTGTTGTCTAAAATCTAAGAAAGAGATATCTGTGATCTGAATTTGAAATAACATTTCTAGGAAGGCCATACCAATTCTACTAAGAAGGGCAAAAAATCTTTACAGTGGCAGAATATGTTATTATATAATAATTTTAAAACCCTATGCATTATTAAGTATGAGTTTTTAAAATTTAAATATCTTTTTTATCTACCTAATTTCAAGTTCTTATTTATATGCACATCCCCTTAGTGGTGGTGGGTTTGATTAAGTTAGTCTCACATGGATTCATTATGGTCTATTAAAATCAGCAGAAAGGCCACGAGAACAAGATTGAGTATTTCAGAAAACCAATAACTTCACAGTTAAAATGGTGGAAATCCATGAAGTAATAAATCACCAAGCTGAAGTAACTTCTCATTTGCCCTACGGAATTATCTTTAGGCTCTCCAACTTCACTCAAATTGCAAGGTAGTCTTTGCTTTTCACCTGAGACATGCACCTACACAGTGAAGATTCATAATAATGTTGTCTGCACATTCCATGTTAGAGCATGGTTCTTTCACCCTGTTAACAGATCTTTCTTTGAGCTCTGATGCATAATAGGCCCTGGCGACAGGATGGTCTCTGCTCCCAGGAGCCTCCACTCTAACAGGAAAGAGAGTCACCAGGCAAGAAGATATAAATGTAATGAGTATTACAGTGGGATAAGTCAGGAGAACCATATTCTCGTCTTGACAAAAATAGGGATCATAGAAGGTGCTCCCAAGAAAATGAAAACCTTGTAATCCAGCTTCACCGCTAAGTATCTCCGTTTAGAGGATGCAACAAGTTCTCGTATTTAGTTTCCACATTAATGAGATATATGAAAGTGAAATTCACATGGATATATGCAGATATGTAAATGTAGAGTCTCACTTTCTTTTTGAGGTGGGTTGAGCCCTTAGGGGAAATTGGGGCATGAAAATATAAAATAGTTTATTCCTATAAGAATTGTTAAGAGTTATAAGAATTTCCCATTCTGTCAAAAAATGAAATTTTCTTTTGGATTGATCTGAACCATGTAAAGAAATATCTTAAAATATCTAATGGTCTCTGTCTACCACTGAAAAGCACCATCATGGTGTAAGCTTAAATACCTCTTCACATTTTTTTCAGAAGGTCAGAAAATCTTCACAATATTTTTACTATCTGTGTGAAATTTCAATGTAGAATAAAATAGAACTAGGCATTTCCTATGCTTATAAGTCAGATCTCCTTTAGCCAAAGAGCTGTTTTAACTTGACATAACTTAACTGTTTTTTGACATTATTAAAAATACATTTGGAGACCACACCTATCCACCAGATATTGGCCTCTAGTACCATGCCACCCCATAAGAAACCATGGCTCCTTGGAGAAATGGCTGATTCTTAAACGGGACAAGGTAGATATAAGACGAGCCTGGAATAAAAACCTTGTTATGCCAAAAGATAAGGAAGTGCTAAAGGAAATAATAAGAAATGAAAAGAAATACAGTGGTACCTCCGTATTCGTTGTTAATTCATTCTGAAACTTGTGACAAGTGCTGAAACTGACGGGTACCGAAGGATGAAGCATTTTATCTTGCCTGGCGGTGTCCTGACTCACGCGAGTTCTAGCAAGTGCGAACAGTCCCGAGCAAGCACCAAGCCAAGTGTCATCAAAATGCAATGAGTAGAGGGTCTAACCGGTTCTGAAGCCAACGAGTACCGAGGTATGACTGTACATGTATTACAAGACACAGGATCCAGCTTAAAAGGGTTCCTCCTGACCACATAAGGTAAAAACTGAGCACCAAATTAATTAGGTCCAGTAATTATAATCTAGGGAAATGAATGAATGAATGAATGAATATGGGAGAAAGGAAGCTCTTACAGTTAAATGCTGAGGGTTAGCTTGTGAATGTGGAGGGAATACAATCACCATAGTAAAGATTTGATGAGGAAAGACTCATCAGTGGATTCTAAATGTAGAGGATCAGGATGTTAGCACGGTCGTAACGTAGTGATTACATAATGGAGGAATCAGAGGACACTTTATTAATGACCAAAATTAATATCACCAAGAATGGCAGATGGACACTCTATGTCACCCTGAAAGGACACAATGTCGCCAATGCAGTGGTCTAACTGGAAATGGATATCATGAGCCTAATCATGAGGAAATGTCAGACAATCTAAAATGAGAAATGTTCTATTGGGAAAAAGGCAAACATTGTTCCTGAAAAGTGTCAATGTCATAAGAGACAAAGCAAGGCTAAGGACATTTTCCATTCCTAGCCTCCCTAAAGAAGGCTAACGAGGCTTAACCAATAATTGCCATACCTGACTCTGGTCTGGATCCTCTAAAGGCGGACATACTATAAAAGACATGGACGGGTCAATTGTTAAATTAGAAGAATGATGGTTGACTAAATATAACTAATTTATTAATTTAAGTGCTGAATTTAGTAATTGTACTGTGGTTTAAGTAAGATAATACCCCTATTCAATGTAAGAAATATACACTGAAATATTTAGGGGAGAGGTTCATGAAGTAAATTATGCTCAAATGTTTCAGGAAAAACATACATACTCACACACATATATAATCCATTTATAAAGCAAATGGGATAGGATTTTAACAGTAAGTAAAAAGGTATATGGATTTTTTTACTCTTCTCACTTTTACAACTTTTTTTAACTTTGAAATTATCTCCAAAAGTTAAAAAAAACTCTATATTTTAAAACTACTTTTGAACTTAAACTCTGCTGAAATTATTTTAATGAAATAAAAGTTTAGACAAAAAAAATCTTACTATACTAAACAATTCAAAATGTAAAAAGAAACAGCATGCAATGTTCTGCCTATGAAGCATTATATTTTATTGCTTTTGAAATATTATTTTAGATGATTATGTGTCATTTATGCATTTATGTGTTGTCTAAAAACACTGATATAAAAGTAAAAATTTGTAAAACTATATTTATGTAATATTCTCTTGGAGAACTGTCATATTTTAAAGCTCTTTAAAAGAAATATCTATAAAAACTTTATTTTTCCACTGTATTTACTTGACTTGCAGTTTTTACTAGTTATTTCATGTTTTCAAATTACAACGGCTTTCGACGCATATAGATAATAATAGCTCTTATCTTAATCAAACAGAGGCTGATGGTTGCAAAGATTTTAAAACACAACCTTTTTATCCCATAGACACAAGATTCCCTTATCAGTTGTAACAAATACATCTACTGTTCATTGATATTTAGTTAACAAATGAACGTCTCTGTTCCATAATTCACATAGAAAGATTTCAGTTGACTCAGCTAAATGACCCACTGTGCTGACCCAAAGACAAGAGCCTTGATGTTATTCTTTGCATGGGGAATATGAAAAATGATGGGCAGTCCACAATATTTCCACTGCATTTTCAGTAAGGCATCGAAAGTATTATCAGCAGTGAGAGTTCTGAAACATACATCGACTGCAGACAAGCCCTTTGAATTCTAAGTTATCCCACATCCCTGACATTAATGTTTGAAGGGGCAGCCATCAGAGCGCACAATTGGTAAGGAAGTAATGGATTCATAGTTTTGCATTATTTATATACAATTGTCATCACTCTGAAGTCTGTTAATAAAAGCAAGCGACACACATTTGCAATAGCCAAAATCCTTTTTATTTATGAAGTTATATCACAAAAAGACTCTAACCTCGTGTGTACATATAGGAAGCTTTGTAAAAAACAAAAAGCTAATTAAACTCAGTTAGATTATTATACTAAAATTAGTCATAGTTGAAGTTATTTAATCACTATTTCCTTGAAAATATTTTGAAACCAAATCTGCCTCATATAGCTAAAATTTGAAGCGATTTCTATGTAAGTCAAACTATCAGATAAGTCAATAAATAACTCAAGTATATATAACTTATCTGTTTGCTTCTAAACAATTAGGTTCACTGTTTATATATAGCCAGATAATTGACAACCATTTTCAGTTTTATTCTGTACATTAGAGCGTCAGAGCTTACTCGCCTTATAATTAAAAGTTTGCACACTTTGATCAACATCCACTCATTTTCTCCTTCCTCCAGCCCCTGGCAACCAACATTCTACTGTATGTTTTTATGAGCTTGAATTTTTCTTTTTAGATTCCATATGTAAACTATCCCATTTGTCTTCCTTCATCTGGCTTATTTCACGTAGCCTAATGCTTTCCAGCTTTATCCATTTGTTGTCACAAATAGCAGGACTTTTTATTAATGAATAATATTTCATATATTTTAATATATCATATATCAATGTATCAATATTATTTATATGTAACATGTTTTTTATCCATTCATCTGTCAACAGACTGACATTGTTTTCATATCATGACTATTGCAAATAATGCTGCAATGAATATGGGAATGCAGATATCTTGTTGGGATATTGATTTCATTTCTTTTGGTTATAAACCGAGATGTGGGATTGCTGGATCATGTGGTACTTCTATTTTTAATTTTTTTGAGAAACTTTTACACTATTTTTTACAGTGATTGCACCAATTTACATTCCCAATAAAGGTGTACAAGTGTTCCTTTTCTCCATATTCTCACCAACATCTGTTTGCTTGACTTTATGATAATAGCTATCCTAACAGGTGTTAGGGGATGTCTATCTCATTTTGGCTTTGATTTGTATTTCCCTGATGATTAGTGATCTTGATCATCTTTTCAAGTAGCTCTTGACTATTTATGTATCTCCTTTGGAAAAATGTCTATTAAGTCTCTCTGCCCATTTTTAAATCTGATCATTGTTATTTTTTTGCTACTGAGTTGTATGGGTCCTTTATAAATTTTAGCTATTAACCCCAATCATATAGCTTATTTGCAAATATTTTCTCCTGTAGGTTGTTTTTTCATTTACTTGTTTTTTTCTTTCTGTGTACAAGCTTTTTAATTTGATGTAGTCCTAATGGTTCATTTTTCACTTTGTTGCTTGCCCTTTGGATGACATATTCAGAAAATCCTTGCAAGACCAATATCCAGGAGTTTTTCCTTAAGTTTTCTTCTGAGTTTAATGGTTTCAGGACTTACATGTAAATCTGAACCTATTTTGAGTTAATTTTTGTGAATGGGGTAGGATAGGGGTCCAGTTCTTTTTTTTTGCATGTGAATACCCAGATTTCCCAGCACCATTTGTTGAAAAGACTATCTTTTTCCCATTGTGTATTCTTAAACCTTTGTCAAAGATCACATAACAATATATGTGTGAGTTTATTTCTAGGCTCTCTATTCAGTTCCATTGGTCTATGTGTCGCTTTTAATGCCAGTATCATTATGTTTTGATTATCATAGTTTTATAGGCTAGTTTGAAATCGGGAAGTGTGATGCTTACAGTTTTGTTCTTTTTCAGGATTGCTTATGCTTTTTGGATCAACTTCCCCAGTGATCTTTTTCTGTATAGTTATTCTCCTGTATAGTTCTTTTTTTTTTCTTCTTCACTGTATTGCAGTAGGTCCTCAATTGGACCCTTAAGCCCTTTCAGGGTTATTTTTGTTTATGAATAACTCTTTAAGTTCTATTTTATGTGGAGGACAAAGCTAATATATTCTACTCTGCCATATTGCTGATGTCACTCCTGGGTAATGTTATAAAGATTTATATATGCTACAAGTTCCAAAGATAGATAAATACATGAATATTATTTATTACAGTATCTAGTTTATTATAATTATTATATATGTATTTATATACACATAACACATGTGTTATAAACATGTTATATATATTATTATTACAATATATTATATATGTTGTAGGTTTACACATTCTTTTAATGATTATTGATTCAATACTATGTGCCATCAAGAATTAAAAAGTAATTACTCAACTGTAAGAAAACTGGGAGGAAAAAGCCAATATCTAAATTATGGAGCACTTAAAGGAGTTTCTCTCTGAGACTTTCTAGAGGCCATGATTTCTAGAAACATTCTGTAAGTGACATTTGCGAGATAGATACTTGTCCCAAACAAGCTGAAAATGCCCTCTACTGGAAGGTGTAGTTTACGATGTTTGCACTAAGTCCAGTCTGTGTCTGTGGGGCACCTTTATGGTGTGAGGGTTGGCTGGGGGGGACAGTTTAGGGCTTGGGAGGTCAGGGTGCAGGTGAAGGAAGCAGCAACTTTCTTGAGGAACCATTCACATTATTTTCCCTTTGTAACTTTATCCCCAAACTGCACTTAATTTTGGAAATCTTTTTCAGTTCTAAGTACTTTGTTTTTGTTGTTAGGAGATGGAGAACCATGAGAAATTTTAAACCTGAAGGAGGAATGTGAACCTTTGACTTTTATTCCATAAACTTCTGTCAGTGCTTCGAGTTATGCATATTTCCACCTCAGCCACTTACAAACTATTTAGATATAGAGAGTATTACTTGAAGATTCACTGAAAACTTAGATTATTTTTCTTCCTCTCTCTTTTAGCCATTCATTTACCCGTTCATTCAACATTCAGAAAGCAAAAGAATTGCAATAAGCTCAGTTAATCAGTTTTCTTGTCCACCTATACTTTTTGAGGATAATCAGTTGGCACATTAAAAAAAAAACTTTTTTTCTTATTTTCAAAAAATATTTCATTTATTTATTTTCAGAAAGAGAGGGGAAGGGAGGGAGAAAAGAGAGGGAGAGAAACACCAAAGTGTGGTTGCCTCTTGCATGACCCCAGTGGGGGACCCAGCCCACAACCCAGGAATGTGCCCCGACTGGGAATTGAACCAATGACCCTCTGGTTCACAGACTGGTATTCAATCCATTGAGCCACATCAGCCAGGGCTCTTTTCTTATTTTTGACTTTGTTTTTGAAGTCTTTCTTGAGCACCTACTATGTGCTGCTTGGAGTAAATGACAGAAAGAGAAATAAGCTAAAGTCTTTGTATGTAAGAGCCCATTATTTATGAATACAGCATCCTGGCTCAATTTGTATGGTGTTATAAAAATGCTACACGGTTCTTATAAAATGAGCAATTTTAACTGCTTTTAATAATTTACAATGTTACTTAAGCAAAGCTATCATAGGTTAATGAAAATATACATTAACATATATTAGTAATAGGATAACTAGTGCTCAAACTTCAGAATCACATCGAGGGCTATTTACAACACAGATCGTGACCTTGATCCCAGAGTTTCTGATTTAGTACATCTCTGGTTGGATATAGAAGCTCCCAGATAGTACTGCTGATGGTACTGGAAGCACACTTTGGTTTCAATCAGGGCTTCACAAACTAAAGCCATTGGCTACATCTAGCCATCGCCTGTGGTTTTTTTGTAAATAAAGCTTTATTGGGGCACAAACCCTTATCTTTTCTATGGCTGCTCTTGTACTACTGTGAGAAAGTCACATAGTTGAGACAGGAGAGACCTGACCCAAAAGCTAAAATATTGACTATCTGGGTTTTTAAAAGGAAAAAAAAAATTAAAAAGCTGACCTCTAATTTAAATGGTTCTTGTGTTATTATCTGTGATTTTTAGTTGAACATTATCTTAATAACCACAAATCCAAAGCAATAGTTACTGGCTTACAGCTTTTGGGGGTACACACTATGCAATGTTAAGGATTTAACAAACTGCTTTCAGAAATTCCATTTCAGTCCTCCAGAGTGTGACTATGCCAGTAAGAAAAAGAAAATAATTTATGCAATGTAAAGGGTTAATTAATTTGAAACCAGATCTAATTGTTCATATCAGTTTAAAAATTCTAAATGTTTAATTTACTCTTAGCTGCTAACAGTTGGGAAGAAGATGGGGAGAATGACTATTTTCCCAACAATTTTTTTTTCCTGAAAAATACTATGAGAACGTTCACTTCTCTCAAAATAACAGTGTTTAGAACGTGCCAATTGAAATAGTATCAGAATTAAAATTCATTCTTTGTAATATAAGGAAAACTTTCAGAAATAACATAATCAGTGTCCATGTTACAAATTGTTCACTGAAAAGGCAGATTTATATTTTTAATTTTTTTTTTTTTTATGTCTTTCTCCAAATAAGCCTCTGTGGCAGATCCTTTGGTTTCTGCACTCTGGGGGGCTTTGATTTAGAACTGCGCCACTTGAGCAGACACTAGGAGCCTCCATTTTTGTTTGGTGCCAATTCTGGCAGAGACGGTGAAGTTCCTGTCTCTGCAGCCGGCTGCCCTTCCGAACTACGACAGAGGTAGAGGAGGGAGCAGCAGTTGTTCCTAGAAACTTAATCCAGAGTAGAGTTTTCTCAGTCTAGATACTATTCACTTTCTAAAAATCCTTAGAATAGAAACAACAGTTCCAGTGTTGTGACTTTTAACATATATATATCATCGGTGGCGGCAGCCGTCCGTCTCCAGAGACGATGGTGTAGCTTCTTAAGAGTCTATCTGCACCGCCGAGAATGGCTGTGCAGTCCGACTCGGGAGTGACACGGTATCTGTCTCCTCCCGTGTTGAATCGACATCTTGCGATGACGCTGGAGTGTCCTCTCCAGTGAAGCTGAAGCTACAGAGCCTGGGCAGGGTGATATGGAGGGTCTGCTGTTGCCCATGCAGCAGACCCCCCCTCTCTTCGCAGCTGAAGGGTCCAAGGGAAAGACGGAGTCAATACAGCTTGGCTTCAGGTGCGCCGCAGGAGTTGCCGGTGTTGACTACAACGTCAAACCGCCTTAGGGACTCCGGCTCCGGATTTTCTGTCGGGGTTTACTCCCCTAGCCTTTCCCCTGAAGAGGTATGCCGCAAGGCAGCGGAGGTTTTTTGGAGTCAGAGTTTTCCTTCTCTGCATATATATATATATATATATATATATATTTTGCTTATTTGTCAAAACAAAGATATTTTTCAATATATATTTGACTGAAACATTAGGAAACACAAATGCGAAACCAATGCAATTACAAAAAAGGAAAGGCATCAAACTTGAAATCAGCGGGGAGTGAAAGAGGCTGAACACGTACGTCTCTGGAGCTCTACAATGAACTTGATAGTAAGGAGCAACAGATGTATCCACAGGAAGAAACATCGGAACTGCAAATGAGCACAGTGTTTACATGCCTGTTTTAAGTGTACCTTTTATTACTTGAGCTACAAATAAGGCTGGCCCTCACTGTCCTGACACGGACTGAATGGGGCTCCCTCAAAATTCCTCTGCTGAAGCTCTAACCTCCAATGTAATTGCATTTGGAAAAGGGGCCTGTAAGGAGATAACTAAGGTTAAGTGAGGTCAGAAGGGTGGGCCCCTTAAACGCAGAGGAGAGGGTTTAAGAGGTTTATAAGAAGAAACACCAAAGATCTCTCTCTTTCATTGTGCTTGGGAGGGCGCAGACGGAAGACAGGCACTTGTAAGCCGGGAAGGTAAGTCTCACCAGAAACCAACCTTGCTGTACCTTGATCTTAGACTTCTGGCCTTCAGAATTGTGAGAAAATGAATGTGTTTCCTTACGGCAGCCTGAGCAGGCTAACGTGTGTCTGTTTTGTAAAAAGACCTTAGCAATAATCAAATGCAACCATTGTTTCTGCTAAGATGTTTGAAAACACATCATGAGTATTTTAAAGAAAAAGCATCAGAATTTTTACATAAAAATAGAAAAACTAAATAGATGCGAAGCCTTGGTTGGAGGAGTACAAATAGACAAACAAGAAAATAACAGCCTGAGAAAGACATCCTCCCTGCCCTAAGGGATGGGAATTTAATAGCGGAGACAGAGGTACAGAGAAATGATTGCAATACAGTAGGATAGGTGATTGGTTTTTTGTTGCTGCCAAAATAAATTACCACAAACTAACAGGCTTAAAACAAATTTTATCTAACAGTTTACTAGGTCAGAGGTCTAACTTGGAACTCACCTGGCTAAAATCAGGTGTTGGGAAGCTGCATTTCTTACTGGAGGCTCTGGGGAGGGATTTGCATTTAAGCTGATTCAGGTTTGGAGGAACACTCAGTTGTAAGTGACCAGAGGCTTGAGATCCTTTTTCCTTGCTGAATGGCAGTGGGGATCGTTCTCAGCTTCTAGAGACTGCCTGCATTCGCTGCCCCACGGCCTCCTTCATCAGTAAAGCCAGCGAAGAGCAGATCAAGTCCTTCCCACACTTCGAATCTCCATGTCTTCTATTTCATCTCTTTTGTCCGACTCTTACCTTTTTCTCTGGCTTCTAAGACCCCGTATGTTCCTGTTAGGCCCGCCCCATGTCAAGGTCAGCTGATTAGGAACTTAATTCCAACTGCGGAGTTTCTTCACTGCAGAACCCAGAGTAGTGTTTGCATCACCTGTTGATGGGAATCTTGCGGGATGTGTGTGCATCTTTTAGAATTCTGCCCACCCCAGAGAGTGTCTGTGGTCATGGTACATTCAGAACTCCGGGCCGGGCTGTCCAAGGGTGGCACTCGAGGCTACTAAAATTGTCACTGCAATGCCTGTCACTTACATCAATCTTTTTGCCATCCCCGTAGCGGCTATTTTCAGCATCGTAATTCCTATCACAGGAGGTTAGTTAGAGAAAGCCCATTTTAGATGTACTCTCCTTTTGCAACCTCCTTGTCCGAGGACTCAAGCAGCAGTCCTTGGGCATTTGGCCAGAGAGAGAGAGAGAGAGAGAGAGAGAGAGAGAGAGAGAGACAGCACTCGAATACAAAAATATTGTGCATAAGGTTTTCCCTTTATCCTTGAAGTGATCTTCCACGCAATTATGTTTTCTCCCCTGAGGATGCATTCTTCTTCAGAAGGCTCCGCGTGCTCATGTACATGAGCTCCTGCCATTCCTACCTCCCAGGTCATAGGGGTTTGCTCAGCTATGTCCAAGTCTTAGGAGAAACATAGATCCAGTGAATAGTGACGCCCTGGAGAGACTGTATTGCAAAGATGCGCACCAGTACCATTTGCCTCCGATTTGGCGTATAATTTGTTTGGACGCCCCGCTTCATGGTGCATGAGAATTCAAAGCCCTCCCCGTGACCGGCACGGTTTCCCTTCCAGCTCACTTCCTCATGGTCCTGTCTCTCCCTTCCCCTACCTGTGGGTATTTATCAGCTAGGACTTGCTGTTAGCAGCGTGTAACAGAAATGCAACAGCAATGGCTCAGTGACATGGGGCATAGTTTTTCTCAGTCTGGCTCCGTCATGTCCTCATTCCCTGAGGCTCTTTTCTTCTCTGTGCCTCTCCACCCCCAGTGTGTGGCTTTTATCCCTCTGGTTGCAAGATGGCTGCCTCCCCTCCCCTCTCCTGACTACACTTGCGGTAGGAAAAGGGAAACGGAGGCATCTTCCGGTGTGAGGCTGTTTCTCGAGTGTCTGGCTACCTCCCCTTGCTACTCTTTGTTACTGCTCATTGCACGGGAATCGGCCACCCTAGCTAATGCAGAAGTCCTACAATGAACCCCTGTGCCAGCCATTAATACAGCGATTCTTCACTTTGCTATATATGTGATGCTTTGATGTAAAAAAAAAAAAAAAAATAGATTTTTACAAAAAGGAAATAATCGCGCTCTACATTTACATTGTTAAAATAATATTGTCTCCCACATTCTCAGGATTGCAAGCGTCAGGAAGTCAATATCGCTGTCCAAATTGAGGGGAAAATAAGCTGTTTTCATGCTGTGCTTTAAAACTATTCTTCTGGGCTTCAATCGATTTCTAAAATGCAGTAGGGCTGTAGCAGCTTGATAGTACAGAGTCTAAAGCTGTTACATTAGAAGTTAGAAGATTCGGTCCTGTTTTGTTGCTATTGTAGCACTGAGAACGATCTTTAAGGTCCAAACAAGTTCTGAATTGAGAGAGTAAAGATAGGCTTGTTTTCAGGCATTGTTTTAACAGAAAAGGGAATATAAGAAAAAGAAGATGGGGATGGGAGGGCAGTGTGATGGAGGAGCAGAAAGTCAGGGAAGGGAGGAAAGAGAGAGTGAGGGGGAGGGGGAGACGGGTAACCTAATCAGGCAGACAGTTATAACCTAATAGTAGGTAAGACCAAAGGGACAATGGAACTACTTCGCACTCCTGCTTCGGATGTAGGTGAGCAGTTAGTTCGGCAGCAGCAGCAGGTCAGTCCCCTGGGAGACACAAACACTCACTTTCACCTCTGTGCCACATTACCTGGCGCTCCCTCGACTAGACGACACCAAGCCTTCCCCTCTCCATCACTCACAGCGCCTGGGTTGTCCCTGGCCACCCTTCCAAGCTTGGCGCAGGAAACACCAGCTCTGCAGGGGAGCTTTCAACCTGTTGCCCACCCGGTCCCTCACAAATTCATGTATGTCCTGAGTTACAGGCTTTTTCTATGTTCCCCTCTTCTTCCTCTGCTTTTTTTTTTTCTATCAGGTGTATCTTTATTTGCAGGTATAATTATTCCTTTTATAAGGTATTAGGTCAATAGTTTATTGGGTATATATTATGAAAGAAAGCACTGTGATAGAGAATAGGGTCAAAGATATGAGATAGTGTGGCTTTCAAGGACTGAATAGTCTCCCAGGAGAAATAAATTAAAGGAAAAAATAAATGTTATAAGATATGCACACAATTCTTTGGGAACAAAGAGGGGAGGTATCTAAAGGAGTCAGAGATGGCTTTCCAGAGAAGGCTCCTGAGTTTAGACCTGAAGAGTAAGAATTACGTAGCAAAAGAGAAAGTAGAAGCAGGCATGCCAAGCAGAAGGTACCACATAGGTGAAGGGAGAGTAGCCACATGGGCCAGGCTGGGCTGTGAGAAGTCAGTGTGGCTGCGGAGAGGGCTATCCTGGCTATGGTGGGCAAAGGATCTTTGTTCATGACAGCCACATGGACCAAGTTCAAGTTTCTCCTACAACCTATAGAAGCCACAGAGAGGTTTTAAGTAGGGGCTTAATAGGATCATTCACACAAGGAAGCCACAAAAATGCATTTGGTTTTCCTTTGAACTGAATTAAAATCATATATTTTCTTCTCTCTCTTGCCTATATTAGACCATGAATTGATTACAAGGTAGGGGCAATGTTTTATTTGTAGCTCTTCACTTAGCAAAGCTTTCACTCATAGGAGGTAGGCACAAATGTCTGTTGAACGAAGGAATAAATGAATGAAAAAACATGAATAGGGCAAGTCGGATGGAAAGAAAAGTGAGCTTGTTAAATATATCCAGGGATGCTGTAAAACTACAAACAGAATGGGAAGGGCTGGTACTTCACTCTAAAGCCTCTGAACCTTGCAGCTGCCACGGTTTGGGGTGTGGAGCTATTTTTCAATGTCTTAATTCTTGAATGTAAAAATACTTTTACAATATGATGAATAGAAATTGTTAACAAAATTTGGGAAGAAACAGACACGAATTGTTGAAAGATATTTTCTTCCTAATGCTAATGTAATATACAAATGCTAATATGTAACCAGAATTTATAATCAGTAAACTATAATATTAATAACATAATATTTCTCCTATTCAATTCTATTTCATTTTACCTCAGTCTGTTTTTTATTGACCTATAACTGACACACATTATTCTGTTAGTTTCAGGTGTACATCATAGTGATTCAATATTTATATACACTATGAAATGATATCCATGATGTCTATTCACCATCTGTCACCAAATTAGTGTTTGTTTTCTTCAAACAAATACTCAGAATTGACAGTACTGATTCATATTTTTATTTCTTTGAGAAATAACATGATTTTTAATAAGAAAAACATCATCCTTGGCTAGGTCAGGGACATTTTTTAAGGTAAATATTTATAGCTACATTTTATGTAACAGTTAGATTTCTAGATGTTAAACCAGATATATAGCCTACCCATCCTGTGCCACCTCTAGGATTGTGTCTCGGAGCAAGTAGTAACCAGCTTCCATATTTATAATTTTATTCACATTTCAGGAAGGGTATATGCATGCAAAAATAGTAAGCGGAAACTGCTATAACCTCTTTTAATTAATTATGTCAGTGAGAAGCCTAGTTATTCAAGCATGTGAATCCTAACTAAGATTGAACCATGTGCTTGGTGTTATAAAATCTTAAACTATAGGCCTAATTCTTAGGGAGTAAATGGTTTCAGGGTAGCTGGTTTTGCAAACTCACACTTATAAAATACAACAAATTTTATATACGGTTTTAATCTTTATTGCAAGGACCTTCAAATGCTTTATGGGTAGGTTAATCCTCATAACCTCTATTTTGGAAATGACAAGTATTGTCTCCATCTTATGGAATGAAAAATTGAGCCATCTAAAGGTCTTGGCTTGTCTCCAGTTAGCAAACTGAAACATGAAAGGGAAGAAAAACAGCCCCTTAAATCTGCTACCTCTTCAGTCATTGAAGTTTGGCGACCATCTAGATGGTAAACTATAAAATCGGTTCCCTCCTGAAATTTATTCTTGGAAAAGGTTTCTCTATTGGTGCAAAAATAATGTACAATTTTGAGGTCTACCTAAAAAATGAAAAAGCCCATGATTATGAAAATACTTATTCATTAACATAACCTCCTTAACTTTCTAGAACCTCATTCCATCTGTCAACTAGCTTATAAATGCCATGCTTGTAAAATTCTTTAGGTTTTGAGGCAAAATATAAATCCAACTCATTTTCAGCCCCTTCTCTTGATGCCAACCTAAGACCATCAAAATGGTTCTGTAGTTCCCAAAACAAATGATAATCAGAAGGAGCAAGGTCAGGAGAATATGGAGGATGAAGCAATATTTCCCAACCAAGCTCTTTCAAGAAAGTTTTGGTGAGTTGAACTGTGTGAGGTTGAGTGTTATCATGATGGAAGATGACACCATTTCTGTTGACTAAGGAGGGTCGCTTTTGGTTCAAAGCTGCTTTCAGATGACGAAGTTGTTTGCAGTAAAGATCAGCAGTAATTGTTTGCCATTTCTCTCTTTATTCAATTTAAATCTGCTATTGAGACCATCTAGTAAATTTTTATTTCAGACATTTTAATGTACTTTTTTTATGTTTTTATTTTTCCCATCAAAATATGAGCCCTTAAGAAGAAGAACATGGTCATATCATTGTTTTTATTCTCTAGCATTTGGTGTCTGGAACGTAGTGCGTGCTTTGTGAGTACATTAGAATTAGTATGTGAAATATATTAAATAAATGTGAAGAAGGTTCATACCCAAATACTGTGTACCATGCAAACACAGATAGACACAGTGGATTCTCTAGGAAATTCTTATATCACTTAAAGTCACTAATACTTTGTATTATGTGGAATTTGTTCTATAACAAACAAAATGATTATGGAGTTCTTAATTTAGTCTATAGTAAATCTTATCTTATAAAACAGCTTAGCATGGTGGTCAGAGTGGAAGCCTCTGAATGAGACAGGTCAAGTTCAGATATTTGCTCTGTCATTTACTAATTGCATAGCTTTGGGCAAGTGGCCATGTTTAAGCTTAAATTTTCTCTCCTGTAAAATAAGGAGGTTTGATATAAGCATGAAATAACATACAAAGAGGTGGAAAACAATTGGCATTATTCTAGGCACATGAGAAGGACTCAATAAATTACATAGTTAATAAACTGATTAGGATTCTAGTAACAGGAAAAGCATAGATCAACCTCATCAATGTATATAGGCATACATTTCTTAAATAAACTGCTGTTTCATATACTTTAATAGGTAAAAGTATTTCCATATGACCATATAAACTTTTTTTCAAGATTCAAGGATGTTTTAACTCTATGAGATTCTAATAATAGAACAAATTTCTTTGCTTCTGATTTTCTCTCTATATTTGGTATCATGTTAATAGCATTGCCAGATTACTTCTCCTAAAATATTGCACTCATTGCTTTATTAATCTGTAAGTTTTTTTTCCCCAGTGGATTTGCATTATATGTATAATCAAATGCTTAACTTAAATTCAAACCCCACATCTGTATTCTGGTTCTCAACATTTATTTTTTATTTTTCTTCAGATACCTCCCCATGCTAACTTTGGACCTGAAATAAAGTAGATCACCCTTCTTTTTCCAAATATCTTATGCTTTACTGCCTCTTTGCTTTTGCTCATGTTATACCACCCAGCCCCATATTCCTTTGGATCATTTCCCTAAATCTGTGTACAGTCATATAACAATTATATTTTTGATGAATTTTCCTGACTTTCATAGTTGATTGTCAATTTAATGCTATCACTCCCTAAAGGACCTTTCATATTTTCTTCCACCGGATCGCAACCTTCTACACGTGTAGGGTCTAATTATTTCTGTAGACTCTATGTGCAATGTTTATGGTTACTGAGGAAATATTTATTGATTTTAAAACCATCTTTATAAATCATGCCCTGTAAAAGCTCAGTCTTAGCTAGTATTTTCCAATTATTGAAAAACCACTTGTCACTTTTTAGGGAACTTAATGTGCTCTGATGAAAATGCATCTGCTTAAAGTTGTGTTCTAATACAAACCTAAAATTTTAAACTACATGTTTGTTTACAGGTGAGTTTATCAAGGAGCAGATGTGTCTGTTCCACTGAGAAATGGTTGCCATAGAAACAAGTAAACAGATCTAAGTTATTTATTTGATGATTTTAGGGTGGAGGAATGAAGAAGTTTAGAATGATATACTCTATGTAATATAAATATAGAACAGCAACAGTAGAAGAGAAAACTTAATTGAGGGGAGAAGAATTGGTGTAGAAAGTCTGGAGAGAGGGAGTAGCTGGTTTTGTTTGTATTACATAGGACTGAGAAAAAAACAAAATGAGGAAACATTGGCTATCTCTTTTTAGAAAAGATGAAACCAAATGCTTCTGTAGCTACTTTATGTTACCTGACAACAGAAAGAATAGAAAGAACTGTTTTGTTTTTAGCAAAGGATAGGACAAGAATTCAGTAAAGCAACAATAATAATTGAGAAAAAGTAAAATGGATGACTAGTGATCTCTTTAGTTTATTTTAAAATTTATTTCTTTAAAATACGCTTCGCTCAGTAATGGTTATTTCATTTTGACCCTCTCTCAGATACCTTATATTACAGAAATGTGGATATCAGATCACAGAGATTTTAGAAGCTACCTCTTATCCTGTGACAGTATATTTTAAACAAAGGCAAAGGAACTATAAAGAAATAAATAGCTTCTTGAATATTGAACTTGTGAATTTATATCTCTAATATTAAGTCATAATGTCAATATCGAGCAATCATGTCAAAAATTGATCTTATGTTTAATCAGAATTCTTATATTTCAACCTTCATTGCACAGTGTGTCAGTGAAGAATGCATCCTTTATCAGGATGGGTTTACTATGCATAGATCCCTTCCAAGATCCTGGGAGTGATCCTAGCATTGTGCTACATGGTCATGCAGTTATGTTGAATTTGTAAAAGGAAATTAGTGTAATTGCACTCAGTTAAACTGCTGTCATTTTGTATTCATGTGTACTCTCTGTCATGCTTGCCCTCGGTGGTGGGAGTAGAGTCACCGTGGGCATTTTGGGGACCCAGCTGAAGGGAAGCTGGGGTTGAATACATGTAGACTGTGTGTAGTGAAACACAGTCTCTACTATATGTAGTCACTTGTTGTTAGTTATCCCACAGAGGGAAACATCTCCAAAAACATACTGTCCACTGGTGACTTACCTGGCATCATGAAGTGAAGATTTAGGAACAGACATTTTAAAATGATATGCGTTAGCCCCATGGCACTTGCCATTGAACCTGTATGGAAAGTGGGAACACAAATGTATTTAAGTGTGTGGGGCCAGAAGCTCATCTGTGAGGAATTCTTCCATTTTTCATACATGTAAAGTATAAGCAAGGCGTTGGTTATTACCAACATATAGTCAAAATAGAAATTTTCCTCTATCAGAAATACTTAACAATACAGCATATGAAATTATTTATGCATCATGTATATTTTTTCTTTTCTCTGGGATCACTGGATGGAAAACATCCAAATATCTGTTTGTAAGGCGTAAGCCTGCAAGTACTATAAAAAGTGTATGTTTGTATGAAGTCACATGTTTTTGTGCACCCTCGCTTCAATATTAAAACACAAATTTTAACTGACCATGCTAGAAGAGAGACTGAATTGTTTCTCCATTCTCTCTCTAAAAAATGATATCAGACCATCGTCCTATGAAGTGGCAAAATGTTGGGAATATGGAAGCGGGTTAGAAAGTAAAAAAGAAATTCGATATTTTCTAATTTTAATGTTTGTGATATTTGTCAGTTTCTAAAAATTTGTAATTTGTTGTGATTTTTAGTCATTCTGTAAACATGTTCTCTTGGATGCCTAATTTTGTTCTTTTCTTTAAAAGTGCCCCCATGTATATAAGCTTAAGGGTTCACAAAGTCTAGTTTTGCCCCCATACTATACAATGACAGTTAAGACTTCCAAGTAATTTAGTTTAAAAATCAGATGAGTCACTCAAATATTTATCTTTCATTTAAATTAGTTTGTATTTACATCCACATTGCTACACATGGCTAGTAACTCCCATATTGGACAAGACAGTCTATACTCTTAATCGACTTCGAGATGAACTCCTATGTAGTCCTTAAATGTAGACTTTCACGTCTTTATTCAGTGAAGTCCTAACTCATGATTAACATTAATATGTTACACAGAAGGTTGTCTTTTATTTTTGAACATTTTTTTAAGTTAAATATCCTTATTGCTGATGATAGGCAGGTCCTGGTTTGTTATGTTTATTGTTGGCAGGTGTTGGAAAGCTTAACAAGATTTGTGGGAATTTCCTTTTCAAACATGGTCTCCAATATGATAAGACAATATACCATTGCTTTTCTTTGGGTGTAAAAGATGCATAGGATGCACTCAATGATGCATTCTGCTTGCCTTAAGTAAGTTGTGCTTAGTATAATGAGCTCAACAAAAGTTTGACCCATTCAACAAAACTTCTGCTATAGCAGAATTAATTGAACAGCAATAGCCAGATATTTCATATGCTCTACAAGTTTAGAGTGATACCTAAGGCAGATGCAGCCATGGCCTGTCCCCTTGAAGATGACTGTTTACACCCAAGAGCAATTCCTGGAATGTAACAGGAAGCCACACGTGACCACATAGCTGAGCTGGATATTTCTCCAGGCTTCCTGTTGAAGGAATAGCTGTTTCTCATTCCCCTCCAGCCACAGAAGAAAATCACTCTGAAAACCATGCAGAAGAAAATACTTTCTTAATACAATATGACTTCTTCATGTATATGACTTTCTATGGTATAATCTCCAGAAAACTATTACAACAGGAGTTGGAAACCTAAATCAAACTTCAGAAAAATCAAAAGTAGTCTAGATACTGAGTTTCAGTATACTGCAAAAGGACACAGAAATTCAATATTAGTATTAAAATGATTTTTCAATTTTTAGGCCCACAAAAATTTGTAGAAGCTGACAAATTCAATTCAACACATTTCATCATTGCTTCCTCTCTATTTTTATGACATCCTTAGGTTGTCGTCTATTGTTTCCAGGCAATGGTTTTTCTTAAATATAGTACTGTGAGCCGGCCCTGGCTGGTTTAGCTCAGTGGATTGAGCGTCGGCCTGCGAGCTAAGTGTCGCTGGTTCGATCTTCCAGTCAGGGTACATCAGAGAAGGAAAACTCTGACTCCAAAAAACCTCCGCTGCCTTGCGGCATACCTCTTCAGGGGAAAGGCTAAGGGAGTAAACCCCGACAGAAAATCCGGAGCCGGAGTCCCTAAGGCGGTTTGACGTTGTAGTCAACACCGGCAACTCCTGCGGCGCACCTGAACCCAAGCTGTATCGACTCCGTCTTTCCCTTGGACCCTTCAGCTGCGAAGAGAGGGGGGGTCTGCTGCATGGGCAACAGCAGACCCTCCATATTACCCTGCCCAGGCTCTGTAGCTTCAGCGTCATCGCATGATGTCGATTCAACACGGGAGGAGACAGATACCATGTCACTCCCGAGTCGGACTGCACAGCCATTCTTGGCGGTGCAGATAGACTCTTAAGAAGCTACACCATCGTCTCTCGAGACGGACGGCTGCCGACGACGACGACGAGTACTGTGAGTGTACATAATGATAGATATAGGGATAAAAATAAAATATTTGGGCCACTGTCAAGATATTCTCTACTTAGTTTATTGTGTCCTTAAGGCAAATAGTGGTATGATTTTTCATTTTTTAATTTTAGGATGAAATTTAGTGCTGGGTGCTCACAAATTTGTTGGACTTAAAAGCAGAGTCAAAAACACAAAGGAATAGAAGCTATTTTTGGAGGTCCAGTGTAATTTAATCTTATCTTTTGATTTTTAGGGTCTCAGAGTTTGAACATTTGCTAACTTTTAAGGCAGAATTAGGAGTTTACATGGAAATACAATTCCTTTCATCAAACTTGTGTATTCATATAAGAAAAAAATTCTGGGAACAACCCTAAAGTCCATCCATAGATGAATGTAGAAACATTTGTGATATTCACACAGAAATATTATTTACACTAAAGGAATGCATGCTATAACATGGATGAATCTCAAGATATTTGTGCTGAGTAAAGAAGCCAGAAAAGAAAACATGTACTATTTATGTAAATTTATGTTTTTATTTATAAATATAAATATATTTATAGCTTACACAGATTTCTAGAAATACATCCTACTCTATAGTAACAAAAAGCAGACTAGTTGTTGCCTGGGCCTGGGGTAGAACAGGACATGGGAAGGGGTGTATGAAGGAGGAAAGGCCAACAGAAAACCTGTGGTGGTCATGCCTGTGTTAATTATCTTGTGTGTGGTGATAGCTTCACAGCTCTATGTAATTTATCACATTGTACACTTCAAAGAAATCATTTTACTTTATGTCAATTTTCACTCAACAGAGCTGTTTAAAATATCTTAAAAATTAAAAAAATAGTGCTCTATAATTTTTGACTACTCAAAAATAAAGCTCTATGTCCAATACTGTTTGCAGTCTCAAAAAGGAGACTAGGTGAGGTCCTAGTAAATGCTGAATAAAATACCAGAGATACCTAAAAGAAGCCCACGATCAGTTTCCCAATGAGTGATAATGGAAAGAAGGGGGAAGAAACGACAGATGGCGTCACCTCCCTGTGTCTGTGAATGGCATTGATCTTCATTTGTTTGCTAAAGTAAAATATTTGGGCATCCTCCCGGACTTAGTCTCTCCCTTGCTCTTTTCTAACCTATACTAGACCTATTCTAAAGGCATCTTATTTTTGTCCTGTTTTCTCTGACTCATTATCTACTGCTTTGGTCAGACCCTCAGCGGTTCCTGTCTACAAGTACAGACATGTACAGCTTAACGACAGCCTCCTTAGGTGATGCTTTCCTGGGACCATAATAGCGCAGTTACACAAAGTTAGATGGTATAACCTGCCATTGTAACGCATGCGCTATACTTATACATGCCTGGCAGTGCAGTAGGTGAGTTTACACCCGCATTATCACACAAAATGTGAGTAAATGCAGGTGCTACTATAACTGGATCCCCAGGAAGGTGTCTGACTGTGTGGCGAGGGTGCCTGCTGGCCCTCGGGCCACTGGCTTCTCTGGGACTGCCCTTGGGAACATTGAAAGAGGAACAGGTGGAGGGACAGACAGGAGGAGGAGGAGGAGGAGGAGGAGGAGAAGGAGAGAGGTGGGAGGCAGGGAAGGAGGGAGGTAGGGGTAAGTTCCACTTGAAAGTCAGATAGGACAGGACAGGCTACCTCAAAGACACACTTCTAGCCAGACTTGTGATGTTAGGATGGCTGCCAGGTCACTAAGCAACAGGAATTTGTCAGCTCGATTATAACCTTGTGGAATCACTGTTGTGTATGCGATCCAGCATTGTGATCAGCCTTACGTGGTGCATGACTGTACTTTCTTTAAAAAAGAAATTATTGTATTTTTGTCCACGATCATTGATTCCACTTATACCCCCTTCCAACTCCACCTCCCCATTCTCCGCCACGCCGCCTCCGCCCCCCGCCCCCCCACCCCCGCCAGCAATCACCACACTGTTTTCCATATGACTGTATTTTCTAGTCTTGAAACCAAGGGTCTTGATGACTTTGATTAAATTTAGCTTTAAATCCTAGCTCTAGAAATCATATCTCTCTTTCTATCTACAGTGCTCAGAGACCCAGCCTTTCCCCAGGAAAATCAGCAACCCCTGAGGCAGCAGAAGATAGCATCATCAGGTCTGGACCTCTGGTACGCTAAAGATAACACCTTGACTTAAATTCCGTTCCAGCTCCTGAGCCCTAAGGTGGAAACCTCCCCCTTGACTTCTCCTCCAGGTATTTCCCCCTGCATCTCACAGAGGGACACTGGAACTCACCTCAGAGATGTCCTCAAGACCTGCCCTACTTCACCTCTCATCAATCAACTCCCAGCATGACCTCGAACCCCTAACCTAGAATGTCTTGTGATTTTGCCCTATATAATCTGTAACCTACATGCCAATGGGGAGTTCAGGCTTTTGAGCACTAGCTTCCCATTCTCCTGGATGGCGTATTCATAAATAAAATAACCAATATTTCTCCACTGCAATTCTCAGTGTTGAGCATTTGGCTCTGCAGGCACCGAGTAACCAAAACGCTTTCTGTTCTCTAAGTCTTCCTGTGGAGCAGTCTTCTCTCCTTCCAGTTGGTCCTCAATGCTCGAAGGGGTTCCCCGGGTAATTGGTGTATACCCCATTTCCATCTTATTCACGGATTTTAAAACCCAACTCTATGATAAGATGACTCTACTCTTAAGAATCAGAACGTAAATTAAAACACACGCTGGTTATAAAAGCCTGTCTGATTATAAACTCCTTGTTTTTAGCGTTATTGCATATCGCCTCACTAAATAAAAGATAAAAGCTGTCAACTTGTTTTTTTCTTTCTCCCGATGGAATTGGGAACTTAAGATTATTTTCCTTTTTCTCAGTTTACTGTTACTTAATATTTTGAGTGTCTGTGATTTGAAAGGCAATGGATATTTTCTATATCTTGCCATTATTTTTTATTAACATGTTTTTTTTATGAAAGGGTAATCTTTAAAGTAGTATTCATATTTTAGTGTGCAGAAAATGTCATATTTTCTATTCTATATAAAACATTTATTTCTATAACTTATAAAATAAATGTCAGAAAACGTATTAAATGTTTTCAAGACTAGTAGCAATTGTTTTCTCTTGCTGTTAGTATTCTTTGTCAAAACACTGTGCAGAAATATTTAGTGCTCATAATCTAACACCGTTGGAGATCCAGATGTATCGGTTTTTATTATAGATGTTACTTTTTTCAAAGATACTTAATTAATAATGTGTTCTAGTTTCAATAATCACATTTTTTCTCTTTAAGTCCATACACCTGCTTTAAAAAACTTCTTCTAATTTTAAGACACATTTATATATTACTTATTTAAAGTGTTATTTTCATATTAAATTGGAAGTGCATGTATTTTTCTTATTTGTATCTTTGAGGATGCCTCAAATGTACCTGCAAATAATAAACATTCAGTAAATGTCTGTTGAATGAACGAATGAGAATTTTTAATATGAGAGCTAAAAACTTTTATTCTGAATTTTCACTAATTTCATTTATAGCTGACCCAGAAAAAACTATAATGTTATATCGAGATGAGATAAGCTTCTAACATATGGAGTTATAATCATTATAACTTATAGCTTGAAATAAAAGGTATTTATTTTAAGCCAAAAAACAACAACAAAATAACCAATAACAGAAAACGCACACTGGGCTGAATCAGTAGCAGTAGGGTTGGTGTTTGGTGTGCATAATATTTTTAAAAAGTTTTTGAGGTACCATTCTAAAGTTATATTATTTGGCATGAAAATTGGGATTTCTGAGTTTTCTTAAAAAGTGAAGACAAGCCAATAGTGCCTCTATTCCTAAAGGCAACAGTAGTCTTGCAGCCTTTAGGTCTGGCCTTCGGTGCCAGAGTCTCAAGCTCTCATGCACTTTCTGCATATTCCCTTACAAGTGGCCCGATCCGTCATTTATACCAGTCAGCCACCCTGGGCCTGGGGATGAAGGAGCAGAGTTCACCCTGCATGGCTTTAAGGGAATCAGTTGTATATTCTCGAGTTCTGATATTCTTTCCTAAAATGAGTCTGCCTGAGAACCTGCTTGAGTTCACGATAACCCTTGTTCCGTTGTACAGAAGAAAGGCACGCCTGCTGCTACCCCAAATCTAACCGGGGAGCAGTGCTCTGTGGCATAAAATCCAGGGTGCTTGAAACAAAGTCCAGGCCTCCAGCAGTGATCAATCAAAGCACTGCAGCCCTCAGGAGCTGCCTCACCGTCCTGTCCTGCATATATCTGAGTTCCCAGCAAAGTCTGTCATTAGAAATCATGCCTGTTTGTGAAGCTTCAAATGCGAATACATTCTAGGATAGGGTGGTGAGAATAATGGCAATTTTTATTTCATTTACGTGTTAATTAATTATTTAAATTCATTGGACAAACATATGGCTCTTGATGGAAAGTCTCTTTGAGTCCACAACTAAGAAGTATTTCTAACCGAACTCTTTATTTTCTTAAAAGCTGTTTATTTATTTAGCTTTTTGAACATAAATATAAAGTTATTTTAGAAAATGTTGCAAATGTCAAGTTATTTTTAATCAATCTTAATTGTCATCTTACTTCATATTGCTACCTAGGTTTCATTTTTATCAATACGTACCTTTATTTTTGAAAATAAACAGAAAAACATATCATCACACAGTCCAACCAAATTAATGGTTTTAGTTCTGGTTTTGAGAGTTGATTCTTATTTTTAATTTTTCTCCAAAGATGAACACCAGAATTCAGTATACGCATACCCACATTTTAACCAATGTTATTATTTTAAAACTGCTCCTACGTGGATAATAGATAACAGGGTCATCACTGCTATAGTAAAAGAAAATCCCCATTTTCTCTAAGGGCAGACTTGGAATTTGAGTTGCTTTTATTCTTCATTCACTAATTTCTAGCCTAGTGATTATTTCTTTGAAGACATTATTTTCTTAAGTATCCAATGTTTCCCTCTCAAAAAATACATACGGTAACTTAGAATATTAAAATGCTTATAAGGACAACACCCTAAAAATTACAGAACTGAAAAGTTAAAAAATAACTAAAGTATAGAATTATTTTACAAATTGTTAATAACCAGTTAGTGTAAACTATTAGCAACAATGAAAAGATTCAGTTGTTTAATGTATTTTTTTTAAACTGTCTTTTTTGAACATAAACTGTATTCTCAAACTTGTTTGTCAGGTTAACATAACTTGATTTGAAGCTGTTTTTTCTTTAAAAAAAAATTTTTTTTTTGTCCTGAACATTGGTGTATCCAGAGGAAACAGGGGCTTGCATGTCAGAATATGAATAATGCAATAATCCAGAATTGCCTATGGTTTACTCTAAGAGGAGAACCATTGAATCAAAGTAGAATTCATGATTTTAAGTTCAGACTGTTTCAGAAATCTTTGCAAAAAGAACTTTTTTTTTTTTTTTTTTTTTTAGTGAGCCAAAAATTCTTATGAATTTCTATGGGGATAATAGGTAGGAAGCAATTCCTAACATTGATCATGAGTCATCTCATATTTATTTAACTTCATTGTCAACTACCATCTTTTTTTTTTTTTGAAAATTACTCTTAAATAAAAAAATAATCATCTGTCCTGCATCTCAATGAGTAACAACTCTTGGATGTGCGTTCTCACCTCAAGTTCATCATCTTTCTCTCGCTCTGGGCTTCCTTACTTCTCTCAAACAAACAAATTCTATTCTCTCAGTTACCTTGACTGGAACGTTTTCCTATATGACTTTTTCTCCATATTCTCCAAATCCAATAATAAGAGACTGACAATTATTTTTTCTTCTCATTGTTACCTCATTTTAATTCCCACTGTTATTATCTCAGTCCCTGAACTCATTACTTCACAGCAAGATTATTTTAATAATTTCTTAGCTGATCTTTCTTGATCTTGTTTTCAGCTTCTCCAATATTTTTTATTAACCACTGCTTTGTTTGCTCAGTTCATCTTTCCTACTCAAAACCCCTCAAGATTTATCCAAAAGCAACCACACAAACTTAAAATTTCCTAGTCGATCATTTAAGACCCTTCCCTTCTGACTCCGATATATTAACCTAACCCCATGGACTTACTCAACAGTTTTGAGAGTTGCTTTGTGCCAGGAACTATGCTGTTAGCTTAGCACATAAATAGGAGTGAGGTATGGTCCTCAGTCTAAGAGGGCATGCTCCAGTAATGCTTTCCATGATTCCGTCTACCATTCCAAGTGCTATTTTTTTTCATCCAATGACTAGTTTACTTTTCATTTCCTCCGTGAAATCTGTAACTGTATGAGTTCATTCTGGTTTCTTCCTCCTCTGAAATTCCATCTCATAGCGTTTGTTTATGATAATGTAGATGAATTGCTCTTTTTCCCCTTGCTTTATTGAGAGATAGTTATTATATAATATTATGTAAGTTTAAAGTGTACATACAATGTAATGATTTGATGCATGTTGTAAAATAATTCAATAAGGATGATAACAATAAGGTTAATTAAGACATTCCTCACCTCACATAATGACTTTTTTGTGTGTGTGTGTGTGGTTGTTGTTCTGTGAGTGTGGTGAAAATATTTAAGATCTACTCTCTTAGCAACTTTCAGGTAAATAATACATTATTCTTACCTATGTTAACATGCTGAATATTAGATCTTCAGAGTTTATTCATTTTTATTATTAGAAGTTTGTAGTCTTTGACATCTCTTCATTTCCCCTAGACCCTCAGGACTGGCAAGCCTTGTTCTATTCTCTGTTTCTATGAGTTTAGCTTTAAAAAATTTTTAAATTCTAAATGCAAGTGAGATCATATAAGTGGAGCCCCCCCCCCAAAAAAAAAACAGAATTGTCTCTAGAGGGTGGGTCCCTTGTAGTACAGGCTTCCCCTGCTATGTGAATGTTCTAGAAACCCATCTGCTTCAGTGGACCAGCTGGCATTGTTGTGAGAGGCTGCATCTGGCTTCAGTGAACTTTTTCTGAAGACTCTTTCAACACATTTTCCCATTTCATGGTGGGTGATTTACGAGCACACCTGCTCACACCGCTCTGAGTGTTCAGCAGTTTTTGATCAAAAATGGCATGACCCCTTGCCCCACTTTCCCTCTTCACCCAATCTTGCCCTGAGCAACTTTTGTTCCCCCAGATGAAAAAAGTGCCCAAAGGGAAACATTTTGCTGATGTGGAAGAAGTGAAGCAAAAAATGACAGAAACACTTTTTAAAAAAGGCATCAAAATTGATGAGTTCAAAAACTGTTCTGAGTAGTGGTAAAAATGTCTCAACAGGTGTCTTGCATCAAATGGTGAGAACTTTGAAGGGGGCTGAAGTTCAAACATGTAAGAATAAATACACTATTTTTTAATAAATAATTTCCTGGTGTTTTGGGCCCTCCTTAGTATAGTATCTGTTTTTCTTTGGCTTATTTCACTTAACACAATGTCATCAACTTTCATCCATATTGTCAAGAATGGCAGTATTTCACTTTTCTCATGGTTGAATATTCCATGTATATATTCTTTCCATTTATCCACTGAGGCACCGATAGACACTGAGTTCATTTTCATACTTCCATATCTTGGCTACTATGGACAGTGCTGCAATGAACAGAGGGATTCAGATATCTCTTTGAGATAGTCATTACATTTTCTTTAGATACATATCAAGATGACAGGTCATTGGTTTATCTTCTCTGGGAAGAAAAACTCTATTCAGTTCCTCTGTCCATATTTTAATAGAAATATTTGAAGTTGGGGTTGGTTGCTACTGAATTATGTGAATTTCTTATATATTTTGGATATTGACCTCTTATCTGAAATACGTCTTTCATTTTGTGGGTTGTCTTTTCATTCTCTTGATATTGTTATTGTTGCTGGGCAGAAGTGTTTTAGCTTGATGGAGACCCACCTGTTTATTTTTGCTTTTCTTGCCTATGCTTTTAAGCGTCATGTTCAGAAAGTGAAATATGACTTCACGCCACATTGTCTACGTCTGCAGACAAGATTGGAGTTTGCAGTTCTGACTCTGGAGGCATATATGCGACTGTTTTACCCCAAGTTCTTGGTAGATTGGACTGCTCTCTGAGTGTGGCTGGAGGGTCTAGAACTGCCTACAGGGCCCTTTTAAGGTTCCCTGAGGCACAGGTGTGTCTCCATCCTGGTCACTGTACCCTGCTCACAGGACTGCTCCCGGAGCAGCACTGGAAGGGGCTGGAGCCAAGTCCAGGGCCCTTTCAGGATCTCTGAGAATGCTGACAGATCCTTGGGCTGAGAGTCTGCTGTTGGACTGTGACTGTGATAGGATTGAATGGTCCTTTAGGCTCTCTGGGGGGTGCAGGATTTCTGTGCCAATAAGACTGTTTACACACTGTGGCTGTGATGGGAGGCCAGTTATGGGCTGCTTTCTGGATGGACAGCTTATCTCCAGGGAGTCCCAGACCACGGCAGGAAGGAGTTGGAGCTGGCTCATGAGTCCTCAGAAGTACAGAGCTATTTCCGGGTCTGTAGCCTTGACCAAGGAAAGAGTGTCTCCTAAAGGGTCCCTGTGCCGACAGGACTATTCACACCCCATGGCTAGCAAGAACTGGAAACCAGTTACCCAGTCCTTTTAATATCTCCAGTCTGCTCAAGTTTGATGGGCTTTCTTTGCAGACTGGCCAAGAGGGGTGGAACCCTTTCATGGGCCACTCACGATCCACAATTAGACTGAGGTCTGTATGTCTTTTACCTGACATAAGCATGGACTCAGCTCCTTCTGGGTCCCTTGGCCTGTGATGCTGATGACAGACCCAAAGCCAAATGGACTGTAGCTGAGTTCTCAGGAGTATAAAATTCTTCCATTTCTGTAGCCAACACTGTATTTGGTGAGTCAGCCAAATGGTTGTGAAATGATTCTCAGAATGTCTCTCCTCCATGTTGGATTGCATTGGGTTTCACAATCTCCTACCTGGATTCCAAAGCTTTCACAAAGACACTTTTGTCTGTGGAGGTATGCCAAATTATTTTTGATGCAGGGATACAAATTAGGATGTCTGAACTGACCATGTTGCTGATATCACTCCTCCATAACCTAGATGAGTTACTCTTAACCTGGGCAACTTGGCCCCCCAATGGGACATTGAGGAATGTATGGAGACATTTTTATTAGTCTGGCATCTAATAGGTAGAGCCAAGGATGCTAACCATCCTAAAATGCATTGGAAAGCCCCCATCACAAAGAATTATCTAGCCCCAAATATCAATATTGATGACTTGAGAAACCCTGATCTGGGTAATTGTTTATCTCTGCATATAAACCTTTTTTACAATGATGCTGTAAACCAATTAAGGTAAAAACCATTTATTCTTTCTGCCTTTTTAAAAAGGTGGTATAATGGGTTGAATAGTGGCCCCCCATGGGTATGTCAAATCACTGTGACATGTGAATGTTGCCTTGTTTGGAAAATGGGTCTTTGCAAATGTACTTGAAGTCTTAAGATGAAGGGTCATCCTGGGTTATTTAGATGAGCCCTAAATCCACCTACAAGTTTCTATAGTAGACCACTGAGGAGAAACAGAGGGCACACAGACGGAAGTGGAGGAGGAAATGTGAATGCAGAAGCAGATGTCAGAGGGATGAGGCCACACAGCCTACACACGGAGAAGGTAATGGAAAGACAAAGGCAAAAGTTGGAGTGATGTGGCCACAAGCCAAGGAATCCAAGAAATGCTGACAGCCAGAAGCTTAGAGGCAAGGAAGGAGTCTCTCCTAGAACAAGTAGGAGGGCCGCCTGCCAACACCTCAATTTCAGACTCCTGGCTTTCAGGACTGTGAGAGAATAAATTTCTGTTATTTTAAGCCATCGAGTGTGTGGGAGTTTGTTATGGCAGACTCAGGAAACAAATACATATAGTATGCAATACAATGCCTTACCCATAGTAGGTACTTAATAAATATTTCATATTTATGACAAAAACTATCTTGCTTCTTTGCAGAAATTTAATTATGCCTCTTTACAAAACCTAACCAAATGCATATTGTACCTCTCTACAACTTTCCTCAATATGCAATGTGTTGTTAAACTGCTAGACATACTGGTACATGTATGAATAAAATACTACCCACGGGAGCAGTCATGTTTATGATGATCAGATGTTAATATACTAGATTTAAGTTTGTGTATGTACTTATTAACTTATTTAAAATGTATTCCATATAGAAGTACCCAACTGAACTTATTAGCTATAAAATGTAATGCTTACATTTTACATAATTTAGAAGCTAGCTGTGGTATTAATGTAGTTTGTAGCAACATCAGCTTTAATCTCTAGATGGCACTATGTTATAAGGAATCAACCAGAGATCTGAAAGTGCAATTTTCATATAACTGTTTCTGGAAATCAAGGATATTATCCTGCTAAAATCTTCCAAGGAATTATCTGCAGTATGATAAAACTTCTATTTTGCTAAATACTGATAGCTTCTAATATTTATTTTACTGTGTGATAAGGGAAGATAACAGAGAAACTGAATTCCTAAAACATGCTAGCCAACAGTAAAAAGTATATCAGAAAACTATTCTCATTCAAGTGTTTAATTTTTCTGCATATATTTTGTTGGAAAATATATAAACAAAAAAATGAGATTGCTTAGGTTTTTCATATGAGAATATCCACATGTCCTGGGATTTTATCTTTGATCGTTATAGTTAAAGATTAATAACCTCTTCATTTCAGCTTAACATATAAACAAGATAACATATTTGTTATGCTCATTATTGAAATTCCGCCTTCAGTCTCAGGAGAGATGAGTCAAAGCTACTTGTATCATTTTTTCCTTTATTCTCTTTTTTACTTTCCAGACCTCTCTTTTGAAAAGTATTATTTGGTCTTGAGTACCAGTTACTTATAGGGATTTTAAAAATTCAATTTTTCTGAAGGTTTTATTAATCTGATTTTTCTCTACTTGCATATTGTGGTAAATTCATTTAGCCAGTCAAATACTTTCTCACCCTTGTCTTCATTTTCGAAGTATTCCGAACCACTCCTAAGGTATTTTTTCATTTACTGTTTTGTATTTTAATTTGCCTACAGATACTATTTTCAGGGAGGCATCCTGTCTTATTTACCTTTAAGCAACTGGTATGTGCTTAGTAATGATGTGATCCAACTCAAAGAAAAAAATACATCTGGAACCAATACAAAATAATACTGAAAGTTAAAAAAAAATGAGGCAGGTAAATGTGATAGAGCATGAGAGGTTCTTCCAGGAAGGTCCTTCTGAGGACATACAATGGAGGTGAAGGGGGGCGGTACCTGTGCTCCTGTGTGGTAGAATAATAGCCTTTGGAGGACCGTTCTTGCGCAGACCATGAAGCAGACGCTCGCGTAGCGTGTTCCAGGAATACGAACGAGGCTGGAGAGAGCGAACGGGAGGAAGAAAATGTGGTTGGCGATGTGGCTAGAGGGGAAAGCTGGTGTCAGATAATAAGGGACCTTGTCAAACCTGATAAGGACTTCGGATTTTCTTCAGCACGGGAAGTCTTGGACTGCGGTGGTGGTGGTGGTGGAGGTAGCAGGACGTGGTCAGATTTGGTTTCTATTCGAGTTAGAACCTTCAGAACTCACTAAGGAAATACAGAATGTGAGTGTCAGGGAGACAGTGAGGATGACTTCTGTTTTTTGTTTTTTTTTTTAAATCAGAGCGGCTGGAAACATGGAGCTGTCACTTATTGAAATAGATAAGAAGTGGACATGAAAAAGCAGACGTGGGAACACGGAGGCTTTTGATTTTCAGGTGGGAGGTAGAGCCTATGCTGATGGAATGATCCCCCGGTGTGGAAAAAATTACAGAGGGAGAAAAAAAGGTATAATTCTAAACGCGTTCCTTGATCCTGGGGGAAGGGTTGTGAGCCTATACAAGCAACACAGTTGTCTTAGGTAGTTCACCCCATAAGCACGGAGGCCGTGTAAGGGTAGAAAAGTGTAGATGCAAAATGGTTGGAAGGTTTGAAGCTTGGAGCACTTGGCAGCTCTCTTTGATCTGCTTTAAATTTTTCTGTGAAATGGGAAGCAAGGTTATTGGTGGAGAGAATGAGTGTTTGAGGTCAGAGCTGAGTGGTAAAGGTGTGGAGGGTAAGTTTTCAGTAAGAGATGAATAGTGTATGATATATGACATTATTACAGAAATCTAAACAAAAATTAATAGCAGTACTGTCATCATGATGTAGTTATATTTTCAAATGACCAGAATACAAAGAAAAAATTAATAGTTTACCAAGCAAGTTGTCAAGGCTCGTGATATTTGACTTCAGTTGAAACAGTGTGACTTGACTATAATATAAAATACTTGATAAACTGTCAGAAGCTACAAATAAATGGAACAGCATTGTGATGTGGGAGCTTGAGGTTAATTTTGGTTTTAGTCCTTCTACCTGTGCTCTGTTGAGTGAGTTGCTTTTTTTTTACCTAGCTGTAAAATGGGTTATAATATGTGCTCTACCACTTTCCTGGACTTTTGTAAGGAATAATATAAGTTAAAATATTTTGTAAGTATTAAAATGAAATATCGGTCTAAGCATTTGTTACTTTATTGTTCTTTGTTCTGAGAAAATATTGTCTGAGTCCAAATATATTGTATGTAATTGTGTTAAAAACAAATTGCTAAAGATCTACATTTATGTGAGAATATAAGTTGCGATGATACTTATAAGTATCCCACTCAGCTTTCCAGGAATGATACCTTAAGGACTTCAGGTTTAATTAATAATTTAAGTCTGTGTGTCATCTGCTTTACCTTAGCATGGCACCACTGCCTCCATCTTAGTTGGTGCCATTTCCTGTCTGCTTTTGTCCTCTTTTGACTGTCCTTGAGACCTACCTGTATAGCTTCTGATGATAACTAAGTGTCCCAGCCTTTGTTTCTAAGTAGAAGTGAGCCGCCTCCCAGATGTGTAGGTATGGTGAGTTGTATATGTTAAAAGTAGGAACCTTTACTCCCAGGGACAATATTCTATTTAAATGATATCACTCTGGAACATCATATACAGCAATATCTTGAGGATTCTATCTTTTCAAGACCTTTGGGCCACAGTGAGTTTTTCACTTCCTTCACTTTATGATGGAAAACTGAAGCCAGAGAGATACACTTCCTTACTCAATGTCAGAGCAAGTGGGGGTGGGGCTGGGGTGGGCAAAGCGAGGCCTAGAATAAGATTTCCTGATTTAGTTCAGTGCTTCTTCCATTACCTTTTTCATACTTCTCGCAATGGCTTTAGAACTCTTCACCTTTATTTCTAACCTTAGCTTGCCACCTGTATTCTCTTCACTCCTCATCATAAATCATCCACTTCAGACAGACCCATTTCCAAACTGTCCTGTGAATGTAGGACTCACTGATTCCACCTTCTGAAGGCCAGGTCTTTCCTTCTCTGCCTTTCGTGATTATGGTGTTTGTCCTTCCAGCTCACTCGACTGCACTCAGGTTCCTCCTTTCTCTGAACTCTGCCAGCAGCAACTGTTCGTATCACTCATTCAAACACAACTTTTACACACCATCTTATTTGGCGGTAAATGTTTCATGGGTGACTGTCTTAACTTTCCAGGATTATATGTTTCTAGAAGATAGCTATGGTTTCTCTTTCATTTATAGCCAGCTTTATGGTTTCCACAGTATAAGTAAATAATATATTGAATTAAATTAGTGTTAGTGTTCGTCTGCACTGTTTACATCTCAAATCAACTAACACTTGTTGAAGGCTCATTAGATTTTGGGCTGGGCAGTAAAAGACAAGGTAGGCTAAATCTCTGTCTTCAAAATGAGCTTACATTCTAATGGGGAATTGGGGCACATGACTTGTTCTCAAGTAATATAATTAATACATTGTGCAGCAAATTTTGTAGTTATACTACTTCTACTATCAATCCATGGTTGGCTTTGATTTTGGCATGGTTTTTGTCAGATGAGGCTGTTAGTTCATATGGGGATTTTGTCATGATACATGTTATGTTAGCTTCATGCTTTAGCAATTGAACACACTCAGATAACTAAAGAACACTGCAGCAAAGCTGCATTTTAAAGGAGTTCACTATAGCATAGATTCAATTATTCTGGGTAAATAACCTATCTGATTAGATGTGTATTGTATTTTCATTTGATCTGGAGCCAGGTAATTAAAAACCCATTTTCAACCTGCTTTTTAAAAATTTCAGACAAATATGCTCTTTCCTTATTGTGAATAAGTTAGAGTTTAGACTCTTGATTCATCAGAAGCATGCTGTAACCTAATTACTAAATTCTGTTGCTTTGACAATAGCTACAAGTAAAAATAGATATTTTCCACATAATACTTCCTAAAAAGGCAAAAATGAGGAAGACTGAAAAGTCCAATTGACAAAATGTAATGGGTCTGCACTAGGGCACTTGAGTACATCATTCAGTATCACTGAAATGTAAAGGAGCTTTGTTAGAATCTAAAAATCGAGGACTTGGATTCCTACCCAATTGCAATAACACAGGGTAGCATTGTTAGTTCTGAATCAAGTGCAACTGATCAAAAGGTTATTGAATATTCGTTGTCTTTCTGCCAACCCTGAATGTCTTCTCCCTGACTAGAATATTTGGATCCTGCTGCTGTTCATTAATGCTTATCTTACATTCCACTCACTATCATTATCTACCTTTCCCAGTAATTAGCTAATTATTTTCAAGATAATTAGTATAATGAAGGTGTGGGAAGTATGCAATAAGAGTTTCAGTGATATTGTCATTACCTCTACATGAAGATTAAGTGAAAAATAAGAAACATACACACACACAAAATAGAAAGCAAGAGACACTTACAATATTATGTATTTATTGAAATACCTCAAATAATCACTGTCTCTTTTTGGGTTCCACTGCTCCTTGGAAGGACATAATGGTGTGTTGGGTAGGCGAGATATGAAATAATTCTTTTAAGCCATAGGGGCAGCTTTTTGGCCCCATAGACATAATGCTTATTGCTGCTTATCCTGTTCATGGGCTTCTCAAATATATAAAAGTAAATATGGAATAATTTAGGAAAAGAAAGTATAAAAACATTAGTGAAATAAAATCACTTTATTAATAGAGGAAAGAGAGCCATATTTGTAGTATTTATTCATTTTAAGAAAAAAGCAATTAAGCTGAACCTAGAGCTAAATGCTTATACATTATCTAGTGATTTATTTTTATTTGTCTACTTATTTATAGCAAAGTATGTCTGGATATATGCATGTGTATCTTTATTGGTTTATTAGCACTTTTTAAGCACTATGAAAAAAATATATATTGGAGAGCTTTCTATCCTTAAAAATGTTACCGTCTCCTTAATGGCTGCCATGAGAATAGGCCTCTCGGTCCTCCAGCTACAGGGAATGTGGCTGACCAAGGACCTCTGTTGCTGGGCTAGGCAGTCCATTGCTGCCATGTTTGCACTGAGTTCATACTTCCTAGCGGTTACTTCGAGCCAATGGCTGGCCCGGCTGAGACCCGAAGATGGGCTTATTCCTGGGAGACTTGGGACTCTTATGCTGGCTGCCTTTGACCCGAGGACTAGTCCTGAGTATGCCTGGCCCTTCCTTTGACAACGTGGCAATCTAGAATGCTCCTATCTGACCTTCCTTCGGGATCATACTTGCTTTGCATATTCCCCCAGGTGCAATAAATCCCATTATTTTATTTTTTATTATATATTATTGTTTATGCCATTACAGCTGTCTCCAATTTTTCCCCCTTTTTGGATGGTTTTCCCAGCTATCTCCAGCATGCTCCCTCTTTTTTTTTTCCACAGGCATTTTCCCCAATAAAGATCTTTGCATGTTTAATCTTGCCTTGATATATTATTCTTGGAGAACCCAGACTAACACATTGATGATGAAATCCAGTATACTCAGGGAAAATTAAAAACAACAATACAGTTGAAAAGGCCACAAAAAATGATAAAGTACTTGGTTCAGATACTAAAGGAAGGTTGATACAGAAATTAGGGTGCATAATATGTATAGTTACAGTAAGTGTTCTCATTGAGTGGAGTACAGAAGAATTAAAGACAGGGTTGAAAGTTTTACTGAAAACGGGTTATAGAAGATTTGAACATAATACTGTAAATTTTAGCCTGTTTCTTTCCTCTACATTTTTTTCTCCTGCAAATGAGACAGCAGAGGGGCTTCAAACATTTGAGAATACTGGGCACTATCTGGTGATTTCTCTTTCAGGCTCTTAGTATAGAGGCATGTCTAATAATATGTGGTGAACTTCAGCAGTCCAAGCCCAAACAAGAGGAAAGCTATGAAGACTGGGGTCTGGGATTCTAACACCTTGATAGTTTCCTGGTGAGCTAAAATATCCCACATATATGTGCAACAAATACTGCTTTTGAGACTTGAATCTTAGTTCTATTCTAAGAACAGGCTAATTGGCTTTTTTTCTCTTCATCCTTCTAGAAACTGGGTTACAATTATCAGTGGATGGGCCAAAGTTGAAAGGTTTTGTTTGGCAACCCAAAGCAGGTTTTGTTTGACAAAGACAGTGCTTAAGAGAAACCAGAAATTTAACATCCAACTCTCAATTTATGACTGTTTTTGAATAATCAGCCTATTTGGCTATATTTTCATTCTTGTATGACTATAAAACTGGAGTTGAGCAGCAACTGCTCCATTTAGGTAGGGCAAGGGTTCTTCAGTAGGCCGCAATTCCTATCTGTCCTATAGTCTAACATCTGGTCCATGATTCTCATTTACAGCCTTGCCTATTGTTTCTAACATTTTTAGTTTGAGAGGAAGAGCAGGAAATTGAAAACTTATTTTAAAAAATTAATGAAAGAAAAATTTTGTAATTTGGTGAAGGAAATAGATATGCAAGTTCAGAAAGCACAGAGAGTTCCAAAGAAGAAAGATGCAAAGAGGCCCACTCCAAGACACATCATAATTAAAATGTCAATGTTTAAAGATAAAGAGAAAATCTTAAAAGCAGCAAGAGAAAATAATTTAGTTATCTTCAGGGGAGTTTTTATAAAACAAATTGAGTGTTGATTTCTCAAAAGAAACTTTGCAGGCTAGAAGGGATTGGCAAGAAATATTCAAAGTCATGAAAAACAAGGACCTGCAGCCAAGATTGCTCTACCCAGCAAAGCTATTGCTTAGAATTGGAGAGCAGATAAAGAGCTTCCCAGACAAGAAAAAACTAAAAGAGTTTATAACCAACAAACCATTATTATATGAAATGCTAAAGGGACTTATTTAAGGAAAAGAAGACGAAAACTATGAACAGTAAAATGGCAAAATACATATCTGGCAACTATTGAATCTAAAAAACAAGCTAAGAAAACAAGAAGAACAGAGACAGAATCATGGATACAGAGAACATTTTGATGGTTGCCAGATGGAAGGGAAGTGTGGGGGAATGGGTGAAGAGGTGAGGGGGTTAAGAAGTTGGGGGGCTGGGTGGAGTGGTGCAAAGGAGAAAAAATCAGGCCATGCCCTCAGTTGTTGCTTTGGGGAGAATCCTTTCCCTCTTATCAGGATCTTGCACTATTATGTTTTTTCTACTGTGTACCTGATGCTTCTCTCTTCTTACTGGCTCTCTCTCACTCATAGTTCTTGCTAGGTTGAATTTCTTTTAGTGCCTGGAATCCATCAACTCTAAGTCTCTCTCTGTCTCTCTTGCTCTTGCTTTCTCATTTTTTCTCCCTCCTTGGAAATTTTCAGCATATTCTTCCCACTTTTCTTTGTTCCCACTCTTACCATATTATCTGTGTTATTTGTGTTCCTTTCAAATTTCAGTTTGGATGTCATTTCTTCTAAGTGACCTTTTCTTTCTGTGCACTATATTAGGGCCCCCATCATTGCTTCCTCCATATTCTGACCTTCCTTCTCCCTTATACCAACATAGTTATAATTATTTGTTTAATATCTGTCTTCCTTGATCCATTGAAAGCTCCATGTAGGGAAGTGGCCACAGGTGTCTCATGAACTACCCTATACTTGTACCTAACACAGTGCCGGGACAGCATAAGTAATCACTGGTATTCAGCCATTTTTTTGCATGAATAAATGAATGAATGAATAGAAGGAGGAGGAGGAAGAAGGGGAAAAGAAGAAAGAAAGACGACGAAGGAAGAAGGGCATCCCAAAGAAGAGCACACCCTAAATCCTAGAGCTGCTTTGGCTAAGGTATACATTTCATACCTCCTTTTGCTAGGGTTGTCCCACAGCTCCCAAGAGATGGGAGGCTCCTTTCCATTTGGAAGGTGCTCCACACTCACTCACTGCATTATTTATATGGGCAATAAGCACTCTGATGAGGCCCATCAAAGATAATGTGGCTCCATGTTGCCTCCAAACTATGGATCTTCTCCAGTCTCACGTGTCTCAGCCTCCATTGCTTAGTGTTGTTGCCTACTGAGTCTGATGCTGACCCGGGCTTCCTCCATGTGGTTTGGGATGGGGTAGGGGGAACGTTGTGCTCTTCCTAGTGCTTATAATACACCCTTTATGATAAAGTTTAAGGTAGACATTGGCTGGGATTGGAAAGATCAGAGTTTGAAGGTTGTAGTCTGGGATAACAGTTAAGAAGGCACTGAAATGAAGGCACAGTGATAAGGATCTAAATTAGAGAGGTAAGAACGCTGACTTTTATTGTTAGATAATGTGTATGTTATTGAATATTAAGCTACAGCTTAGAAATAACTAAAGAGAGAGAATTAATTCAAATAGGTATGTACTTATGTGTTTCCACAGACTGATAGCTGAAAATTAGTAAAATTTAAAGAAAGCTAATCTGTGCATATCAAATTGTGTTAGTGGATAACAAGAACGGTGGTTTTAGGAAAAGTGAGCACATTAAAAATATTAGTTTACTATTTAAATTAGTAACTAGAGTTAAAAGAATTTAAAAAATTAAGTCCCTTAGTAAGAATTCAATTACAGAAACATTTTAGATAAACACTATGTGAATTTGACTTTCCTTTTATAATCCTTACTGTATCACATAAAGAGTAACAGATGACAAAAACAGATGGACTTGTGTTATCTGTCCTAGCTTAAAACCTTCTTTAGCATTTTTTGCCCATGTTCAGAAACATGGGATATGGTTGAGCTAACTTACATCTGTTTTAAAAAAAGCTTTGTAATTTCTGTTAAAATTTATTTTCATAAGTTATAATATGGCAAAGCTTTGTATTATGGACACTATGCGATGCACTTTAGAAATAAGGTCTGAGGTATATTTCAAACTGTTAGGTACCTTAAGTTTGAAAAATTAAACGTGCCTTTACTAGAGTTTACACATTGGTAAGCATTTCGGAGAATATTATTGTAGATGATAGTACCAATTCATGGTGGAAATGGGAGAAAGACATGGAAAGAATCTTGCTTTCATTAATGATTTCTGTAGTTTTTTACAATTTCAAAGCATTTTAGGACTCTCATTTTCATTCTTTACCTGTGCTTTGCTATTTTGATAAATAGCATAGCCTTCAATTGAACAAAAAACAATCTACACTGTCTCCATTAACTTTATTAACTCTGAGAGAAGAATGTAACCATATCTACTCTTTACTTGGTAAGAGTTTGCCTGACTTTAATTCCAGTAACCACAAGGAAACATCCTAACTATTGTGCCCACACTTATAAATTGACAGATATCACTCAGGGTCTCAAGGAATTCTTAACTAATTGACCTTAATTAAAAGAATAGGCTAATATTTATATGTTGATTATTTAGGTTATTAAAGAAAATATCAAAATCTAATAAAATTCACATCTAGCCCAGTTAATGTTTACAGAAAATTATTTATCATCATGAGGCATTTAATAAATGTATTTAGTTTATAACTAAACAGCAGGAAGAAATATTCTTTCTGAAATAATAGTCATAACTTTCAGTTCTGATTACCTGCTGGCCATGCTATTACTTCAAAATAAATGTGATGACTTTTCTATTTTAAAAAGCTAAATTAAAAACCTAGACACTGTAAGTCTCAAAAATGCTGCAGGTGGAATAGTTGCATACAGATAAACATTAGTGAAGTATACACTCATTTTCAGGCAAGTGTATGTGAAGGCTATCTTTTCAGTAGGAATCACTGAGTAAGGACAGTGCCTTGAGTTATCACTATTCCCTAAGGTTATTGGGCTAGCTCACTGATTCCAGAACTCCGTTAAGTCTGAGGTTCCAGAGAAAAGATAGGTTGAGACATGAAAAGTGATGTTTTCATGTATATTAAATGTTTTCAGTTTCTAGTAGCTCAGGGTAGAAAAATGTCTGAAATACTCATGGGTATAACTCCTTATATTCCACACCAATGTGTTTACTTCCAGCTCTTAATGATGGGACTGGAGTCCTAGAATTTCACAGTACCATTAGATTAACAAAGTCACCCCGGGAATACATTAATGTCAACCTCTATTTCTCTGCTGAGAGACCTCCTCATTCTGAATTCCTGCAAAGCGCCTTCCCTCTTTGCAGGGTGCATGGTTCTGAAATATTCAGTTTACAGTGGAAAAAGATAAAAAACTTGGACACCATCCATTTTTTCAGGCCAAAGAGAAATAAACCTTAATGTCTCTCAAGCTTGTGATAGGCGACCTTCGTTGTCTGACAGGAAAATGAAAAACCACCCCATTTTAATATTTGGCTTTAATAAAGGTATGTGAGGTAGCAATGCTCAACAGCCCAAACTGATTGGTGACTTTTTCTTTCTAGATGACCCATTAAAAGTGGCTGAAGATAATGAATTCATCCATCACTTATGACTAAGTGTACTGTCCCCTGCATGCACTGAGGATAATAGTGTTTTAGAATGAAGGATATTCAAATCATCAGATAAATCTAATGTTACTGAGGAAAGTCATTTCACAATGACCACACAGAGGTCAACATTATGCGCATTCATGCCAGTTTGCAACTGGCTGAGGCCTAAAATTGGAGAAGAAGATGGCAGGACAAGAAGCAATTTCATTCAAGCGACATCAGTATTTTTCAGCTGGTAGGTTTCGCAGCCATTTTCAGGGAGAAACAAAAAGGGAGGAAAAACACAAGAAAAAAAGAAAAGGGAGGGATAGTGATTGTATTGTTTCTCAGTTTCAGTTTTGTAGACATTTTTTCTGCTTTTCACAAAATTGAATCTTTAATTAGATTAATATTAAGCCACATGAAGGAATGATCTTTACACAGAATAAGACTGAAATGTGATAAAGAGCAGAAGGGTTTACACAGTTTCAGAAAAAGCTGTCTGGTGTTCAGAGTGTGGATTTCCTCAGCCTCATTCTGGCCTCTACCATTTACTGCCTGGATAAAGAATTTAAGCATTCTGTGTGTTGGTTTTCTCAACTATAAATGGGGATAATATTAAGTACCTGGGGAGTTGAGGTGAAAATTAAATGTATTTATTAATATATACATAAAATATTTCTCATAGTGCCTAGCACATAGTAAGCCCTTAACAAAGGTTATTTGTGGTATTATTATTATATTTTCTGTTCTTACTAGGATTCTGGGAAAGAAGGTACTGAGTGAGTGTATTTTGTGTGATGATTTTTCTTGATTTTCTTTCCTTTTTAATTAATTGCTGTAGAATATTCTCTAAGCCAGCTGGCCTTTGTCTCTATCAGGGTTTATATTCCTCTTAATCAGAAACTATCCTTGTTTAACCCAACTGACATATGTATTTAGGAAACTTGGGTTTCTCAGAGTCTGATATTAGACTTAGCTTATGGTAGGGCTGGAGAAAGAGCAATGAATTGGAAGTGGTCAGAAACCTCTGGAATATGAATGCCCTTGTTTGTGCTCCTTCCATGATGGGAGATCATAAAAAGACAGGATCCAGAGTGTCACTCAGCTGAAACCTTCTGTCTACTGTTTATTATAGGTGACTGAAGTTATGGTAAAGGAACATGATGGAACAGAATGGATTTTGGAAAAGATATTACAACCAGTTTACCTATGAAACAGAAAGTTTCTCTCTGTGGAGTAGATTTTGGGTAGGATACCTGCTTGCAGTTATGGTTAAAAAATACACAGGGGAACAATTTTTAACATAATTTCTATTGAGTTTCATTTTTCAGCTGTTTTAGACTTAAACAGTCATACTGATGCCAAAACTGCAGTTAGTTTTCTTCTATCACATCAAGATTTTTTCTCTACAGCTTATCTTAATATGACCCCTCTAGGCTGTATGGATCCTGGATCGAAGGAAACACTAGTGTTCTCCTATTGGTTGAGAGCAAACCTCCCCCAAGTGGAGAGAGGTGGGGGACAACCTTGGAGACCAGTAACAGGTTCATACTTGTCTAGGCTATTCAGTTACACATGAGACGGTGTGGTGAGAGGTTGTGTGCCACTCTATATAGTGAATTGTATTCCGAAGTATAGTCCGAGTTCTTGTCTGTACACAAGGAGTTAGCAGAACTTATTTTTTTATTCACATACGTACTTATTTCCTTTCCTTCAGATCATGTCTGCCTCTGCTATTTCTCATCGTAAGTGCCTAAACAACCCTGATTTGTTTTATTCTATCTGTGGCAGTTTCACCATTCCCAGTCACAGGAAAAACATCAGCGCATTTGTCAGGCAAGCCTATTTTGCATATTTTAAAGTAAAACTTGGTGATCAAGGTAAGTCTTGGGCCCCTCACAAGGTGTGCAAGCAGTGTGCCAAGAGTTTACAGATGTGGACAAAGGGAACACATGATAAATTGCCATTTGGTATACCTATGGTTTGGCGAGAGCCCAGAGATCATTCAAGTGACTGTTACTTTTGTATAGTGAAAATGTCAGGATATAACAAGAAAAATAAATGTAAAATAGAGTATCCTAGTCTACCATCAGCTATATGCCCAGTGCCTCATTCAGCTAAAATCCCAGTGCCAGTTTTCACTGAACTACCCTCTTTCAGAAAACAGGAGTATGGTGAAGAACTAAGTGACAGCAACAATGAAGATTTTGAAATTGAAGATGACTCAGTTTGTAAGGGATTTGATCAGCATGAGTTGAATGATTTGGTACGAGATTTGGGACTATCCAAAAAGGCTTCAGAACTACTAGCATCAAGACTGCATGAGAAAAACATGCTTGAAAAAGGAGCAAAGGTATCCTACTTTCGATCAAGAAAAAGTGCATTTCTGCAGTACTTTCAAAGTGACAATGGCTTTGTGTATTGCCATAACATACATGGTTTAATGGAGGAATTGGGAATTCCAATCTGTAACGCAACTGAATGGCGACTGTTCATCAGTAGCTCAAAGCGGAGCTTGAAGTGTGTCCCCTCCACAATGGCATTTTATTTGGTGCAGTCCCAATTGGCCATTCAGTTTGTTTTTGTGAAGAATATGAAGACATAATGAGTCATTGATCTGTTGCAATATCACAAGCACAATTGGATCATCTGTGTTGACCTTAAAATGGTCTGCTTCCTTCTTGGTCAGCAATGTGGATACATCAAGTATCCCTGTTTTCTGTGTATGTGGGACAGCAGAGCTCATGAGAAGCATTGGGTGGGGTCGAACTGGCCTCCAAAATCTGACCTCAAACCTGGTGATCCAAACATTCTTCATGAGCCACTTGTTGATTGAAAGACCATTATATTCCCACCTCTGCACTTAAAACTGGATCTCATGAAGCAATTTGTTAAAGCTTTGCCAACTGAAGGAGACTGTTTCAAGTATCTCATTTTGGCATTTCCTAGCCTGTTATTTGAAGAGATAAAATACCTTAATATGTATGTTTGGTAGCAGAACTGTACTACTTATACACAATTTGACTTACAGTAACAATACATAGCCTTTCTATGAATAAAATAACTCTAAATAAACAGTATATTCAAGTAATTTTTTCTTTCTTTTTTTTTTCCTTTGTACATTTTGTATGATTTGGGGGACAAAGGGAACATATCCTGAACCTCAAAAAGTTGTTGTGATAGAGAAAAACTGGAGTCATTTTTGGATTCAGATGTCAAAAGTTAGTAAAAAAACAAGTGTCAGATCTAACGCAATGAAAATTGTGTTCCCCAGTGATATCAGACATACTGGCTCTTACTGACCTTGAGGAACCATCACTAAGTCTATACAAAATGCTAAATTCCCCTAATCTTTCTTCTTTTTACCCTAAGATCCCCTTTTAGGGTCCCTTTTTTTCCTGAAATTTCTGTAGGGAATATACTCATTTTTTTTATTATTGGCTTTACAGACCATAACTAATAACTGCGTACATTGAATATTTGCTGACTAAAAGTGTTGCTTATGTGTAGCCCATCTTCATTAAGAAACATTTATTTAATATGAACTGACTGGGTAAGACATACTCCTTGCTCTCAGGAATCTCATAGTCTAATGGGGAAGGAAGACCCTATGATATCATGACTCTAGGTGGTCATTTAAGCATAAAAATTGCTTTAGAAACTGAGCATGAGGAAGCTAGTGGACCAAATAATGAGATTTGTGGCCCACGTTTTATAGCCTCAGTTTAAATTCATTCATTTAAACAAAGACTATTCAAAGAGGCAGATGGTATTAAAACCCAAAATATCCCTAGATGATTTCTGTGATTTAACATATCTTGTTGAAACTGAATAAAAATGATACTTCTTTAGGATTCAATTTTTGTTTATATTGTAGTACTGAAGGAGGTGATCTTAATTCAGCAAGGACTCCTTACTTCTAGCCGTTCTTGGTCTCCATATTTCAATTTTTGTTCTATTAATATTTATAGGACAACCTCTGAGTTCTCAGTACAGTCACCAGTTATATAATTTTGTTGAATTTCACTCTTAAAAAGCAGCATTGGACCATCCAACAGGGATAAATATTTATTGATGAAACTATATATATCAGAAGAAATCATTTAAATTTATTATTCACCATGCCCCTATTGTATAAACACAACTAAGAATAAACCCTCAATACCATAACATGGATATAGGCCTGAAGATAATTAATGCACTTACCTAAATTTTATATATTTACAAAGAAAATCATTGTTCCTTCCCATAGCAAATTGAAATGTAAGGGATATGAAAAATGTGTTGTTAAGTTTCATGACCTGACAGCTAATTTAATTATATGAATGAAAGTTTTGTGGCTCATTTCTACTAAATTATATACATTTAAATATTTTAAAAATAGTGGAATTTTGGAATTAGGTCTATACTGTGATGCAGCTAGAGAAGTTATTTGTGAAAAGAAAATTTCTGAGGACTGAAGTCAGATTCACTAGCCAGAATTGCTGATGGAAATATAAATCTTGTCAATATGCTCTGGGAAATCAAAAAAGTGAATCTGAAGTTTGATGACTGGTTTTGCTTAAAAATGTGAAGTTTTGGTGGGCTAATTAAGTGATTTTCTCTTTTAGCTCAGTTGATTGGATAATATAAATTGATAGTTAATTATTTCTTAACCACAGAGTTGATACACCAATTTTATTTTATTTTTTAGCAACTAAGCAAGACTATCTGCTCATTCCCAGATGAGTAACTAGACACAGTTCTCATAATTAGAACCAAGAAAAAAGCAGTATAGCAAACTGTGTTATAGTTTTGAAATTAAGAAAGGTGGAGATAAGGTGCCCCATGATCATAAAAGAGGCAAAGCTCTGGCAGAGCAAATTGATTTTGGAAACAATGCTGAATGCCAGTGGTGAGTACTGAGGTACTGGGTCTGGGTCAGGATGATTAAAAATGTCATTCAGGATCTTAAAGGGGAATTTAGAGCCAGAGAAAAGACTTTCTTGGTGCATAATAAGGAGAGTAACATAAAACTAAAACCCATGATCTGTACAATCTAGACAGCTTTAAAGTGTGTTGTTGCCCTGGCTGATGTGGCTCAGTGGAGTGAGTGCTGGCCTGTGAACCAAAAGGCCTTTGGTTCAATTCCCAGTCAGGGCACACTCCTGGGCTGTGGGCCAGGTCCCCAGTTGGGAGCGCATGAGAGGCAATGACACACTGACATGTGATGTTTTTCCCCTCCTCTTTCCTCCTCCCTTCCCCTCTCTCTAAAAATAAATAAACAAAATCTTTTTTAAAAAGAGTATCTTGTCAAGCTCGTGCTAAAAGGAAACTGGTAGATGGCTAAATCATAGAACTGGAGGTGGTATGTCTTCTGCAATCAGTGGGTCTGTGGAATTGCTGGGAAGGACAGAGGGAAAAGGAAGGAGACAGGGAACAAGTGTCTTCTTGGAGTTTAATGTCTATGAGAATGGTACACACTTAAGAAGCTGAGCTAGTGGAAAATGGGAGACAGTGCTCCATGGACCCAGAAAGATTGCCTAAGGGGAAATCAAAATAGTGCCATTGGCATACTTAATTTGACTTTATAATTGTTTTCCTAGAGCTTCCAACATGTTTAATTAGGCTATCCATTTCTATATACAAAAAACAGATGCTTATTGTTATTCTTATTATCATTACATAAGCATGTGTGATGTCATGCTAAAACATATTTTAAAAGCAGAAATAAATGAAACACTCATTTTATTACTTTATTGAGTTGAAAGTCACGTAAATTAATTTAATTTCTGTGTAACTTTGAAGAATAAATTTAGATGACTTCCTTTAGTAGTAATGTAGTACTTTTAGTATTTTCTATAAAAAGATGAGAGAAAAGATCATTTGGGAAGGATGAGGTTGAGTAAATACACAGTTTTATTTCTAAAGTCTACAATATACATTCACAGTATCAAAATGCAAGGTCTGTCCAGGAAAAAGCCCAACCATTGTTAATATAATGAGAAGGGTTTGGGTGACATCAATGTAACCTGACAGCCAAAGACAGTAGACTGAAATGCGCATACATGAACAATGGCAACTTCGCTGTACTAGTCAGTGGGGTCAGTAGATGCCACTGAGTGAGCATGTGTACTGTGTGGCCATTGCATTCAAAATGACTGAACTAGTGGAGCAACAAATCTGCATCAAATTGTGTGTTAAGCTTGAATGTTCCTCTGCAGAAACTATTTGGATGATTCAGAAGGTTGCAGCTATGGGCAACAGGTGATTGGCAGCTTCATCATGATACTGTGCCCACTTATGCATCATGTCTCATGCAGAAGTTTTTGGCAAAACATCAAATCACCCAGGTGACTCAGCCCCCCTACAGCCCAGATTTGGTGCCCTGTGACTTCTGGCTTTTCCCAAAACTAAAATCACCTTTGAAAAGGGAGAGATTTCAGACCATTGATGAGATTCAGGAAAACACAATGGGGCAGCTGATGGCTACGGGGAGAACTGTGTGTGGTCCCAAGGTGCCTACCTTGAAGGGGACTGAGGTGTCATTGTCCTATGTAGAATATTTCTTGTATCTTGTATCTTCTTCAATAACTCTCTTTTTCATAGCACATGGCTGGATAGTTAATGGACAGACCTCATAAAAATGAGTATAAAACATAGTTGCAATTTCTGGTTTTTCACATTTAACCAATTTGGGGTAGGGATAGGAAGCTAAAATGTGGGTAGCATTCACAGTGGTGTTTATCAACTCAAATCTTCAATTTTACAACTATACTTATTTTGGATTGAATGCTTTATTTCTTATCCCTCTTATTTTGGAGGTAGAAAGGAAAACAGATTATTTAGGAAAGTGTCACAAATACTGAAACAAACTCAAACTGAGAGTCGTTTAGAGAACAGCAGGGATCAGGAATTCTGTTTCAGAGTGAGGGGTTAAATGGATCTTGGTTCTGTTTCACTTCCATTTCTCCATGATTCATATCTTATATGTACTTTGTACGTTCGACAATGATACATCCCAAATACAATATGATGTTCACCACAGGAGGTACGTTCCTTTAAATTTTCAAATAAAATGACTCTCAGCCATTGCAAGAATGACTTCCTACCATTCCTTGGATTTCTTCTATCATAGTAATGCTAAGATGCAAAGATACTTATTCAGCAAAAAGAGTTCTCATTACTGCTACAAATGAGCAGGAATAAATAATAGAAAAACTTGGCTCAGTAATCCAGGATCAGGGCTAAGTAATTATTTTTTCTAATTTAGATATAACTGCCATATTTGATAAACGTTCTTACCATGCCACTTACATGGCTGTGCAGTGGAAGCAGCGTGGGCGTCTGGAGCAGGCAGGGCAAGCACCACAAGGAGGCAGAATTGCTGGTGCAAGTTGGGAGAGTGAGGTTACAGGTCTCCCTGCATAGCTGCACCTCTTAACGTTAGCAAAGGCCCACAGATTTGACATGGAGCTTTCTCTCCTTGGTTTTGAACATTGTTTTCTCTTAAAAGCCATATCATATCGTATCATATCATATCCATAACATAACATACCTTCAGGGTAATACTTAGTGTGAGAAAATGAAGTAACAATCTCAAGGCTGCCATGGCCACTGAAGTGGCAATAGGGGAATTATTCCCACAGCAGGGGAAACATTTTTGTCTCCTGCTCTCATATTGCCTTATTTGCTGGGGTTAACTTACTTGTATTCCTTAAGTGATTATTAGCTAAAATCTTAGTAAAGATCATTAGGAGAAGGGATGTGATCATTAAAGGGGGAAGAGGAGAGTTTCAACATAAACTCGGTCTACTTCTCAGTTTTGTCCAAGACTGGAACAGATCTCAGGACTGGAGGCTGCCTCGGTTCCTTCCCACCTCCAGGTCTCCATTATTCACATCTTATGCACACTCTGTGTGTCCGACAAGGATACACCTCAGATACAACGCTGTATTTCCCAAGCCTTCTGTAGAGCCTGTTTTTATCATGCTATGAATCTTTGGCTTTCTTCGAAAGTAGTTCTTTTAATTAGAACCTTGAATATTCTTTTTTTTTTTTTCTAAATTCTTGCTCTGAAATGAAGAACTGCTTTGAGCACTATGCAAAATGAAAATCTACAGAGAAAACAGGACTGGGAGATAAACAGTAACCATCTGTTGGCTTGGCTATCCTCATGCAAATTGGAAAAGCTTCCTTTTTTCTTTCCTTTTTAAAAAAGATTTAATTTTGAAATTATATAAATGTATAAAGTAGTAAAAAAGTTCAATGCTAAACTACCAATTTCTATCCCAAAGTTTATGAAGTATGTCTCTAAAGTTATGTGATTGACTTGACTCATCTTCTAGCATATAAAAATCCAAATATTATCAAAATCAGGATACATGGTATATAACAAGCTTTATTCTTACTTAAATGATAGTATCATTTTCTAAAACTTTTTAGATATATATTTTTGCAATTGGCTTCAGACTGAATAAAACTGGACCGAAAGTTACTTTAACTATATAACCATATATTCTTGCTTTTTTTTTTTTTTTTTCCAACATTTTCTCAGAGTTGGATCAATGTACTTCCAGGCTGTTTTTAAAATTCAAATTTGTTATCCATACAATTTGTCACTTCTGCATTTTTCAAGTTATTTTCTTTTCATTTCCAAAACAATTCATGATCTTAGGTCCTAGTGGCCGCAATGGAAAAATATCTAAAGCCTCTCCTGGAAACAAGTATTATAAAACGACAGCGCTTATTTGGGTTCATGACATGTGGCAGGTTTGTGTTAAAAAAGTCACTTTACTTAATGTCACACCCCATCTATCTATCTGTTTTCAAAACCAGTGTGATTGATGGGGATTAACTTTGGATGACGTCAGAGATCCCTGTCTAAGATCATTTGTTTTCTTGTTTATTGTTGGGAGATTGTTTATCACATGCACTGGACGATCTCCATCTTCTCCTGTAAAGGCGCCAATGCCAGAAGCTCGGCAGAAAAGCAGTCGTCAGGTGTGGAGAGATTCTGTACTGAAAGAAAAAGACCCAGTTCCACCTTTAACATCAATACGGTTATTTTGAAAATAAATTTTTATTGAACTTATTGGGTGACATTGGTTAATAAAATCATATAGGCTTTAGGTTAACCCTGGCTGGTTTGGCTCAGTGGATTGAGCGTCGGCCTGCGAGCTAAGTGTCGCTGGTTCGATCTTCCAGTCAGGGCACATCAGAGAAGGAAAACTCTGACTCCAAAAAACCTCCGCTGCCTTGCGGCATACCTCTTCAGGGGAAAGGCTAAGGGAGTCAACCCCGACAGAAAATCCGGAGCCGGAGTCCCTAAGGCGGTTTGACGTTGTAGTCAACACCGGCAACTCCTGCGGCGCACCTGAAGCCAAGCTGTATTGACTCCGTCTTTCCCTTGGACCCTTCAGCTGCGAAGAGAGGGGGGGTCTGCTGCATGGGCAACAGCAGACCCTCCATATCACCCTGCCCAGGCTCTGTAGCTTCAGCTTCACTGGAGAGGACACTCCAGCGTCATCGCAAGATGTCGATTCAACACGGGAGGAGACAGATACCGTGTCACTCCCGAGTTGGACTGCACAGCCATTCTCGGCGGTGCAGATAGACTCTTAAGAAGCTACACCATCGTCTCTCGAGATGGACGGCTGCCGACAACGATAGGCTTTAGGTGTACAATTCTGTGACACATCATCTGTACATTGTACTGTGTGTTCACCACCACAAGTCGTCTCCTTCCATCACCTTTTATCCCCCTTTCAGCCTTTTACACCCCTACCCCCAATTCCCTCTGGTAATCACCACACTGTTGTCTGTGTCTATAAGATTTTTTTTTTTTTTTTTTTTGCTTAAAGCCTTCACCTTTTTCACCCAGTCCCCAAATCCCACTCCTCCCTGACAGCTGTCCATCTGTCCTCTGTATTTATGAGTCTGTTTCTATTTTGTTTGTTGGTTTATTTTGTCTTAGCATCTCCATATAAATGACATCATATGGTACTTGTCTTTCTCTGACTGGCTTACATCACTGGAAATGAATTTCTAGGTTATTTTTGTAAACAGATGATACACAACTCTCAAAATCACAGCAGTTGGAGATTTGGAATCTATATTAAGATGCTCTCAAAAATTTGGAAATAAAACCAGAAGCAGGCCCCTTAGTAAAATCAATACTAATATTTAATGTATAATGAAAGGTAGCCAACTGCAGAAAGAACACACTAAAATAGAAAGAATTTGATTAAATGAACACACTTAAGCCCTGGCTGCTGTGGCTCAGTGGATTGAGCATCGGCCTGCGAGCCAAGTGTCGCTGGTTCGATTCCCAGTCAGGGCACATTACTAGGTTGCACGTCAGGTCCCCAGTTGGGGCATGAGTAAGAGGCAACCATACAGTAAAAAAAAAAAAATTAACACACTTTAGGAAGGCATTTGTAAATGGTTTAAAAATAAAGTTTTGCTGCTGCTGTTGTTGTTTTAATATTTAAATCCTATCAAGATGATAACAGTGGGAATGCAGTGGGTCCAAATGCCAGTTAATAGAAAAGCCACATCAGAATGACCTAGGGAGCTTTAAAATTATTATAATTAAATTTTTTTGATATAGTTCTTAGGGCTTTCATTTACAACTATTGAATCAAAATTTGGAAGACTACACTATCTTTAAATTTAAACAATATTCCAGGTGATTTTAATGCAGTTTGGCTATGGAGTGAATTTGAGACTGGCTGGTGCCAAGAGAGTGTCCTTAGCAATTGTCTCAAAGAAACTACAAAGTGGAATAGATTTTAGAGACGAGCAACATACAAACCCTGCTTTGCGGAGCTCTGCGCTAGGGCACAATGGTTCAGGCTGGAAGTTACCAAGAGCGTAAACACAGAAGAGACGAATACGTGAACAATTCTGGAGAATCCAGAATGGACTTTCACAAGCGATGCTTGAACTGAGCGTTCCGGGGTATTGGATTAGGCGTGTGAATGGGAGACACAGGAGAGTGCGCACTGTAGGTCAGTGAAAGAGCATGTGCTCACGGAACTGCAAGGGCTTCAGAGGATGGGAGGGACGAGGGAGAGCTGAGTGAGAGTGTGGAGGAGTCGGGGCCACATTTGAAGAGCATCTTACATCATACCAAGGAGTTTTTATTTTATCCTGCATGAAGTAGATGCCATTGAATGCTTTCACACAGAGAAGTGACAAGATCGGTTTAGTGGTTTGCACATGGTATTCTGAGGGCAGTGGGGGTGGGGGTGGGGTTGAAGCTGAGGCCAAAGCCTGAGCTGGTAACGGGCTATTGCAATAAGCTCCGGTGAGAAAGAGACTCTGGCAGCATGAAAAGAGAGGAGGGAACATCTTGGTCAAGTCATGAGCAATCCTTAAGGATTAAGAATTACTGTTAATAATTCTAAAATATTTCCACTGAAGCACCCCATGAACACAGGGAAGTAAGTGTGTAACCTTTAGGGTTGTAGCAACTGAGCCCTAAGCATCCCACAAGAAGCTCCACATTTCTCTGAAATGTCACACCCCATCTATAAAATAATGCTTGGTTTGCATTCTGCATAATATGTGTGTTTATTTTTATAAAATTTGATATGTTGAATTACTTATTATGATGAAGATGACAGGGAAGGAGGGTCTTCCAAGAAGATTCATTATGTTTATTCTGTGCCTTTATATATTTCTTAGTATGATGTCTATGGACGTTCTCATATTACACTTTCAAAAGCAAGAACTAGTAAAGCGTTAAAGAGGCAGAATTAGAAAATGTGTGTATGGCAACTGGGGGGTGGGGAACATGAAGAGTTCAGGATATTTCCCACCTGGTTGGATGGCGATGTCATGGATACTGGCATGAGTAAAGGGGTTTTTAGAGTTCTCTTTCTTTAGGAGAAAAAGAGGACAAGGAGCAACAGTGTTTCTGGGGAGGTGAGAGAATGATGGACTGTATTTTGGCATGTTGACTTTGAGTTGCTTGCAGGGCACCCAAATGGGGGTATAGATAGGCAGGTAAATCCTCTGGAGAGAAACCTCATCCAGAGATAGACAGACCTTCGTTGAAAGCATACTAATGCTTTGAAATCATCTCTACCGAACCTAGGGGTGGATTTAGTATTTGCTTGCTGAATAATTCTAGTCTATTAACCTCTGTAGTTTTCCAGCATGGTACTTGAAAAAAGAAGCAGGCCTACTCTGAGACAGTAGGGGGTCAGTGGATGTGACCACTGAGCTAATTAGAAGGGAAAAGGTCTAGTCTCCTTGGTCGAGTCACCAACAATCCTTAAGGACACAAGCCTCTGCTTTGTGCTTGTCATAGTCAGTAAAAGGGAGGATATGAAAAACACAGCAAATGGTGATGGGAAACTGAAGGACAAGAAAACAGACAAGAGGGAAGGAAAGAAAACAGAGAACAAAAGTAGTAAGAGAAATAGGTAAAGTAAGCAACTGAAGAGAAAGTCCATGTGAAATAAACAAAAATATAATTTAAAAAAGTTCCTTAAATTGCTCAATAATGTAAAAGATAAATTAAAACAGACTGAACTAATGCAATCAATGTATTTTAATTAGAAAATTTTATTGTGACTTTCTCATTCTAAAAAAATTGCATTTTCAAAGAAAACAATTAAAAAACAGAGATAAGCAAAATGAAAATAACTCATTCATAATTTAATTTTCCAGGGAATAACACTGCTAACATTGTGGTAAATATTCTCTGAGGTTTTTTCTGTTGTTGTTCCTGTACATATGCAACCCACATGTTTTATTGGGCATATACCACAGATGTCTGTAGTATATGTGCACATTCAGAATAACTATATATTATAAAATATATATATGAAAAAGAATATAAATTACAAATATTCTTGTACACATGTTGAATATAAACTTTTAAATTCTAGCAGAGTAGAGAATAAAACTAAAGTAATCAAAATAACATGAAATAACTAAAATAAATTTAGGCTCTGCAGCTAACACCTTCAGAGTTGTTAGGGCTTTTGGAGTTAGGATCCCTCAATTATTCTATGGACCTCCCTCCTTAGAGTTATATTTCCCTGCAGGGGATTTTTAGCAGATGTTCTTTGAGCTGAGAGCAGAAGGGCAAAGGGCATGCCCTTTGCCCTCTCTCTGGGCCCCTGTGTTCTCCTACGCAGCTGTTGGAGATGCTTATCAGCCTTCAAAGGCTGCCTGCAGGGAATCCCTGCTGGGTGCCCACTGGCACGTAGAAGTCCCCTTTGTTTGGGGAGTGTCTCTTCCATCAGAAGCCAATCTAACAAACACGTGTTTAGCCTAGGACAATGTATAAAACCCTTTTATATGCACCATCTCCTCTGATCTAATACCCTGTGAGGCAGGTATTATTTCTTGACCTTTTTTTTTGTTTTTGTTTTTTAGGAGATTAAGTCACTTGCTTAGAACTCAAACCTGTATCTTTGACTCCAAATTCTGTGATCTTTGCTCTGCATTGACAGAGCCCCCCCACCCCCGCCCCTGAGTAAATGGATAAAATGGAGATTCTGGGTTTCTAAGGCTGATAACTATAACTGCAACAGTTATGCCTCTCCCCTGGGATCTTGAGTCTCTTTGGAATGTCCTTTAAAAGTCCCATATGAATGACAGTAAAAGCCCATCAATATTTGTTGGAAAATAAACAGACATATTTTATGCTTTGCGAGTCTTTACAAAATTTATCGGAGTCAATTTTCCTTGGAAGTTTGATTCAGATGCATTTTTTCCTCTTCTGAATATCAAAATCACATTCCTATGTCTTTAATTAATAAGACAATACATTTAAAATAAGTCTTTACCAATGCAAATAGCAACTTACTAACTTCAATAGAAAAAAGTAAGCTATTCGGATAAGGGTACAAACGGAGACACAAAAAGAGCAAACACAAGAACTCGGCATCGGAAGACCTGTGAGTAGGAGGGGAATATGCTTTTGAAGGTGAGAATGAGGAATTTCTTTTATAACCATGCCTGGTGTTTCCCCAGCTGACACCTGTTATTTTTTTCACTTTCTTTATGAATGACTTGGAGCTATTTAGCATATTACAGATTGATCAGATTCTTTCGCTTAGGCTCTTGCCCTTTATTGCTGACCCGTAAACCAGTTTTCCCCAGTATATCAATGAGTTTCAATGTACAGATCCAGTTCTCTAGGACAGTGGTTTTAAAACCTGTAAGGCAGCTGAACCAATTCTATAAACAAGCACTTCCACTGGGGCCCAGTAAATAAGGCAGAAGCAGAGCTGGTGTCTTGGAAGCTGGAAGACTGGAGAGCAAATCACCGTCTCCCTGGGCCTTCTCATCTTTCAGGACAATCTGTAGACCTCTGTTGAAGGCTCCAACTCCCAGCATTGACGAGGAGCAAATCCTCCAGTTTTATTCTCTATAATACGATAGAATAACAAGACATAGAATACACTCTATGCGTGTCACCTGGTTCACCAAGGAGCAGAGCCTGCGGTGGTAAGGAATCTGGGTGGCACATAAATCAGTGCCATAAAACGGATGGGAAGTGGGGAAATCAACCTGTGTCTAAACATTTCTCTATTTTTCTTTGAAAATTTTTATTGTGAATGTAATTTCATGAAAGAATAAATGTTCTGTCATTTTCAGAATTTAAAGAATGGGGTGGATATGTTTCAAAAAATACTGTAAATTACATTATATCTTTTTGATTTGTGACTTAGCTCTATCATTCGTCATCATGTTTGGGGACAGAAAGAGGCTCTTGATTATCAATCTCCTCCTGCTCATGTCAGTGTGTGTGTCCTGAGAGAAACACAATCTGTTTCTATTATTTATTTTTCTGAAAAGGTTTGAATAAATATAAATATCAAAGCTTTTATTTTATGCATATATTTTTAAGAATTGAATGACTTTGGAATTTCTTATGGCCAACAAGAAATAGAAACAATTTTATATATACATATACAATAACCTTTAGGTCTGGTTGCTTTCTACTGAACTAGAGAATGTTAGATACTTTTGTACTTTTATGAATCACATGATAAGATTATTGATGAAGCTTTGTGAAAACTATATAATTTCAAAGTGTTCTTTCTCTAAGAATTACAGATTTTTTTCATTGAGTAATGTTTCATACTCAGCATTCTTTTGCTTATGTGTAATATTTAGAAATCGTGAAAGGTGTTTTAATTAAACTTGAAACTGGCATTGTTTTCTATTTCTCATTTATAGATAATTTTAAATTTTATACTCATATGGCATACAGTTTCTTTCTAGATTCAATCACATTCTTTATTTGCCTTATGGCAGTACCCCAATCTGGACCTTTCAGACATCTAACTTTTCCAGAATTTGACTCCAATTAAACATCTCTTAAAATATTCATAAGCATACACCAAATATCTGTGCATCCTAGAGAATCTTAGGAAGTGCTTAGCTTATTTTATCTCCATAATTACCTCTTTAGAAAGCAGAAGTACTCTAAAGTTATTTTCATTCCATATGGTGTGGACATACATAATTAAATGTCTAGCTTTTGAGTTTTTAAAAAGTATCAATAGAATAACTTGTTTAGAGAGCATGAATTTTTATTCTCCAACATATTCTTTTGGTATTAGATGGCCTGTGTGAACTTGTCACTAACCCCATCCTTTTTTTTTCGGGTCCTTACAATGGAGATGGTAATTTCTAAGATGGCTACGTTAAGGGTGTGTTTTTAAAGTAAATTTTAAAATGAAATTTTAAAATGGATGTGTAGCCCATGCTGGTGTGGCTCAGTGGACTGAGCACCAGCCTGCAAACCAAAGGATCGCTGGTTTGATTCCCAGTCAGGGCACAGGCCTGGGTTGAGAGCCAGGTCCCCAGTTGGGGACGCACGAGAGGCAGCCACACATTGATGTTTCTCTCTCTTTCTCTCTTCCTTCCCCTCTCTCTAAAAATAAATAAATAAAATCTTAAAATAAAATAAAATGGATGTGAAAGTAAAAAAGAAGAAAAAAGAACATAGATTGCGAGTTTATTCCATGAGACTGAATCAAAAAAGGTTGCTTTTTCTTTCCAAGTGCAGATGAATGTTATATCAGCAGGCACATTCTGAAATGCTTGGACAACCTGAAATTCCTTTTGAACCTTTCAAAGTTCTGGCTTCTCAGAATGAGATTAAAGGGAGGAATTGACTCAACATCATTGAAAAACATTAATAGATTCTAACTTGAACTTAAAAGTTCAGTGGGGGATATCTTATTGCTAAAGCACAGTTCTCTTTGCAAGCTGGACACACTGAACTAGCCCACTTTTTTTGTAACCTCTTCTTAAAGCAGAATGTGTGTAGATAGTCACATATGACCCTTTGTAATGCTTCTGTTTTGCATGTAGTCACATGGTTACGGGTTTTTGTACAAGAGTTTCCGTTTGAGGCAGATCTTTATTACTGGTGTCACATCTAGTTCCTTTAAAGATATTTATTGCAATTACTTGTGATTCCTTAACGTGAGGTTTTGTAGAACAGTAACTGCCATTTCTTGCTCTGTTACTTTCTCAGCTTCCAACTATACTTTTGAACAGGCTTCATTTTTACAGAAGTTTCAGGTTCATAACAGAAGTGAATTGTTAAGTACAGAGAGTTCCCATGTACCCTGGCTCCCATACAGGTACAGTCTCCCCCACTATCAGCACCCAAAACCAGCGTGGTATATTTGTTACAGCCGATAAACTTATACTGACACATCCTTATCACCCTAAATCCATCATCTATGTTAGGATTCACACTTGATGCTGTACATTCTATGGGTTTTGACAAATGTATAATGACATGAATTAACCATTGAAGATGTTCAGTACTGCCCTAAAAATCCTGTGTTCTGCCTGTTCATCCTTCCCTTTCCCAAGCCCTTGACAACCATTGATCTTTTTACGATTTCGATAGTTTTGGTTTTTTAAAATGTCATGTATTCAGGATCATACAATATGAAGCCTTTTCAGAACAACTATACTTTAAAAAAAAAAAAGACATTATTGATTTGAAAACCATGGGATTCATTTCTAGACTGATGGCAATTTTTAAGACTAAAAAATTAGTAACTACTGTAAAAAACTATACATGTTTTGTTAAGAGTTATGATGATTTTGTTGTTGCTGGGTGGTTGTAACCAATTTCAGGGCTCATTTTCAGATGCTGATAGAAGCAATTTATTGTCTGTCTTCACTCTTTGCATAGGTCGTTCCTCTGCTTCCTGTTTCTGTGTTCTTGGATGAGAAAAGAGACAAGTAAAGCTAAAACAGTTGAAATACCTTAAGATTTACTTTTCTATTCTTATCTACTTTTCTATCAAAAAAGGGTATCCTAAAATCTACCAGTGGTATAACTCTTTAACATATTTCTGCCTTATTGAAATTTAGAAGAGGTGAAAATTTTAAAATGGGTTGCTTCGGGCTGAATTTTTAATGACTTATTTAGATGAGCCTCACTGTTCTAAAGAAAACTTTAAACGGTTTGTGAATGATTACTGTGGCTGCTGGGAAATAAGGTGGTAAGGAGGTCTTGTTTTTTTGTCAGAAGTAACTATTACCAATATTAGCTTGCGGTCATTTTTCCTCAGCTACATGGACGATGTTCAAGTCTCAGAATGTGAAGTCTTAAAATCACATAAGAAATTTATTTTCCTTTGAGAAGCCAACTAACTTTCCCTATCACAGTTTGTAGACATCATTCAAGTGAAGACTGCTTAAGAGAAGTCCTAGAAAACTGTGGAAAGAAACAACTGCACTTAGGAGTTATGCTAGCTGTTCATTCTCTAGTGTTAAATGTGTGGAAGCCTAAGACTGATAACATTTAAAGAGAGGCGAGGTACTGAAAAGACAGGTGCATTACTTTTAATACCATCATTCAGAGCCAAATTCAATTCCACCATAATAAAAGAAGTGACTTAAGCTTTGTTCCAAGTAGCTATAATGGTAATACTTTTAAATTTTGATTCAAACTTTGTTGTTTGCTCTTCATTTTTATCACTGGAATGTCATTTGCTTTTGAGAATAATTTTAAGTGCTGTGTGAAATGAGGAAGTCACAAAACCAAGGGACATTATTACCTGAAGAGGAAGTGGTATAGGAAACTTGTCAATCACAGTCATGACTAAGGAGCCACTTGGGTCACCACTTCCGATGCTTACTAGCCGTTATCTGGAGATGGGCAGATGGTGGCACCCAAGCTAGATATGACACTGATGAAAACTGCTCAGGGTTGCAGATGAGGGAGATGGATCAAAGATACAGGGTGTTTAAGTTTTAAAACATCAACTTTAAGAAGTACTTGTAAAACATAGTAATCAGTCAGCCATAAAATGCAGATGTTCTTCAATGGAGAAAAGATACTTCATAAAGCTCACATAAAAAATAAATAATGTTAATCTATGTAAAAAAGAAAATAGATTTCTAATCTAAAAGCAGTCACCTGGAGTTATATGATGGATAGGTAGTGATACATTGATGGATGATACTTATAGAAGGAAAGGATTAAAAGACTGGACACAAAAAGATATGTCTAGACAAATAAAAAAGTTTTAGAATATTGTCAAAAGGTGAAATATATGAAGGTGTGGTCAAACATAGCCCACCTTTAAATTAATTTTTAAAGGGTCGTTGGAAATTTGAGCATTCCCTCAAATCTCCAAGTGTAAGTTATCTTTACAAAGACCATTACTGACTACAGATCCTGACACCGGTCCTGTTCTTTCTTTGAAATACAACAGGGTGAAAATTTGTTTTCTCAGCAGCTGGCACTAAAATTTCTTTCAGGGAAGTACTGTTTTTGTTCATGCAACATTCAGTGGGGCAGGTGAGATCTGAAGACATGACTGTTCGCAGGAGGAAAGAAGGAATTGTTGGGGGTCTGTGATCCAGGTGAGAAGAGAGGGGCAGGGAGGGGGTGGTGGTGGTGAAGCAGGGAATCAGAGAAGCTAGAGAGGTTAGTGGCTGGGTGCTGCATGGAACACATCTGCTGGAGTAGATCTTACAATGTTCCATTACAGCAAACATCATAACTATGTGTGGTGATGGATGTTGACTAGAATTTCTGTGGTGATCATTTTGAAACCAAGCATCTTTCTGATTTGGATTAAATTTAGTTTTAAATCCTCGCTCTAGAAATTATTTCTTCCTCTCAATCTCTCTCTCTGTTCAAAATTAGGGTCATATTTATTTCAATTATCTCATTTTCTCTAAGCATACTAGATTCCAAACTTTTTTTTTTAATATAAAATAATTTCTATGAGACAGGAAAAAGATTTCAAGCTGTAAGTTTACAGATGTCCACATCAACCACTCATGGGCAAGAATACCTGCCCGTCAGTATTTTCACTCACTGCACTAGTTTTCAGCTCTTTTATGTTTCTAACTCCTGGGTATTTCCCTTTCTTGGACTTTTAACTATGACATTAGGGGAATTTTATTCAGTATTTCTAAGTGTTTGCATCTAGATAATTTTTAATCTAGCATATTCCACCATCTTGTCATGATAACATCATATAGTTACTAATGACTGTGCCCTTAAATGCTCAAAAAACAATGAAGCTTTAAAATTACCCCTTCTTAGTCAGAATGCCATTTTCTTCCTTGGCGTCCATCTGGAAGTGAGTATAATTGTAGCAATAATTCATTGAATTCTTAGTATATATTCAGTGCTTCAATTACATTACTTTATGGAAACCTCACAAAAAAACCTGAAAGGTTGAGTTTGTATGCATTTTGCAGTTGAGAATGTTGAGACTCAAAGAGGCTAAGTTCCTTAAGGTTACACAGCAGGCCAACTGCATAGAAGTATGTCAGTGAAGGCCTAGTTGATGCAAGAGTCCTTGCTCTTAAACACTTATCAATATGGCCCACTGAAATAACCACTTCCAAAAGACACTACTTGATATGTGTCATCTGGTATGCTTATTTAAAAAAAATTATGGTCATTAACATTTCACTTTAGAATATGCTATCTATGTATACACATGCATGTATGTTTGTTTATTTAAATGATATCTTCCCATTACTATTTGGCTTTAGAATGCACTTCATGATTTAATATATGTTCCCCCTTAAAATGTTTCCTAGGCAGTTTTTAAAATCAACCAATGCATACTTTTTATTAAGTACATTGTAAACATGTTCTTTCATTTACTCATAAGACAAGGCAATGCTAGCCATGATTTCATGACTCACAATTGTCTACAGGCCAATGCCCATGATTTTCAGTCTGTCACTCAAAATCTTCACGAACTAGTCTCGCTCACTTACTGCTCTCCTTCCCAAACATCATGCTATACTTTTGGAATGAAAGGAGAGGCAGGGCAGACCCTCTAAGCATGCCCCTGCCCCCGATTTATATTCAGTAATTGAATGGGTTAGGGCCAGTTGCTGAGACAGGGAATGCAGGTGAGGACCAAGGCTGAGGGAAGACAGAGTAAACCAATTTAGCACTGCACCTAATAAGTGTTCATTATAGGAAGTGGAGCCGTCTAGGAGGTACTTTGCTTCTAGAGGAAAGGAGAGAGAGCCCAAATCACAATGAAGCACTCGGGCACTCACTTTATGTTCTATAGCATCCTCATTTAGTGCCTTGCTCACTTAGGTGCTCTCTGCCTAGCATTAGAATCCTTGGAGTTATTTACACTTTACTTCCATGTATTTCCAGAACGCTCTATTTACCCATGCCCTGCATCGTATTGTATACCTTTGCTTGTTTGTATTAAAATCTCCTACTTAATTTTCTGCTTTCCCTCCTGGCCTGTAAGATTCTGGAGGGCAGGGACAGCTGTCCTGTTTATTATTATAAATGACACCTGGTGTTAAATACATACTTGTGGAATAGATTAGTAACTACTTCCTAATTATATTTCTAATTCAATATGTGATTACAAAAACACACCAGGTAAGGAAGGAAGCCAGACAAGTGAAATGAAACAATGAATAGAGAAAAATAAAGACATTCTCTATTGACTGGGAGGAAAGAGCCGTGAAGGTGGAAAAGCCCTCAGGAAATGTACTTGCTCGGCATGATCTTTCACGACGGTAGCCTCACTTATTTCTGCTCTTATTACACTTTAGTGCTCTACACAGTCTAGTTTCTCATTCATTTCTCACAAGGTTAAAAGGGTGATTTGGAATAGTACAGAATGTTCCACCATTGCTATGAAGGCAATGCATGTTGGTGACTCCCATTAGCATTTATCAAAGTTTACAGGTACCTAGCTCAACGTAAACAAAATGCTTTAAGGTCACATTACTTACAAACCTTGTTCGTCATTAATAGCACTGCTATTTAAACGATACAAAATACGTGTGCTTTAAAATGATATTAGCTATTTTGAAATGTCAAGAAAGGTAAAGTTTATGTAGTCTTCCTCCTGCTTAATGCCTGTAAAATCATTCCTGCTGGAGATACTGAATTGTTTTCCATTATATTAACATTGCATGAATAAAACTCCAAGCCTTTTACATGACAAGTTTCATACGGTGTTGATTGTCCTGGAGCAGGATAAATTCAGACAAATATTTATGGTGCCAAGAGTTGTGTATATAAATATTTTTCCTTGAAAAATGTTTTCAATGTATTCTTAAATGGCCAAGGTAATATAATTTAACAGGTAAAGCAGTAAACAGAGAGAGCCAGGGGTCACCGAGTTTGAATTCTTTCTTCATTTCCACTTTAATATATGATCCTGAACCATTTGGACCTTTTCAAAGTCAAATTCCCCCTTCCTGAAATGGGGAAAAATGAACCATACAGTTGTTGAGGTGTAAGGACAGAGTCCATGGTTATAGAAACTTTGAAAATGTAGAATTATTTATAAAAAGCAGAAATTCATAGCAATGCCATTTATGTGGAAATTGATGTACATTTATTAGTATTCAAACTATTTGTAATAATACTAGTTACCATTTATGGGCTGCTTACTGTTATTTAGACATTGTCCTAAGTGCTCTACATACTCCATTTACTTCCTTTTTTTTCTAGTCCCCTTACACTCCCCTCCTCCCATAATCACCACACTACAGTGCATGTCCACGGGTCCTTTTTCCTTTTTTGCTCAATCCTCATTCACTTCTTATAATAAATATTTGAAGTAGGAATTATTAGTCCCATATTAATTGGGTTAACATTACAGGATGTGAGCTGCTTAAGATTGCCCAGTTTGAAGGTGGCAGCACCACATTAAAAAGAAAAACAAAAACAAAAATAAAAACCCTGAAAGTGATCCTGAAGCCAGAGGCCGGGTTCCTACACTCTACTCCACATCGCCTCCATGCTTTGCGAAGGAGGGGTTTGAGGCTTAGAAAATCCAGCAGTTTGGTGAAGATCCTCAGCTCCCATTCTGAGCTGGAATGAAAGCCCGTGTGTTTGACCAGGGAGCCCTCGCTGTGTCCCTCACCGAATCTCTACCATTAATGTGCTTGCTCCCTCTTGCACTGCCTTCTCTACGGGACCACCAGGATCATCGGAGTCAGTGCCTTCTGACGGCCCGACCTCTTTAATCTCAAAAACCCAGTCTTGCGAATGAATTCTACCTTATTGGGTATGAAGGTGGATTCTGCATCAAAGGTAGAACGGGTAGCATTTAAATCGTTTTGAAAGTCAGTTCCTTATTGTTTCAATGAGGGATGGAGAGTTCTCAGGTTTTTCAACCTTCATTGCAGTGTGGCCTCTTTGAGTGCAGTGAAGATAAGTTATTTCATCTATCGAGGCTCTGGAGCCTAAGTTAATGTCTGAACTCTGTAGATATACAAAAAAATATTAGTAAACTTCTAATGATGTTGCATTCAATTTTTTTAAAGACTAGATCAAATGAATTTTCCACTTGATTTTAATGCTTATTAAAGGGCAAGTATATTATTTCCTTTATAAAATGAAAGGAATTAAATGCAGTGGTGAAAATCTTTGTTTCTGAGATTAAAAACACGAGAGTGGCCTGACTAAACCATCAATCCATTTCGACTCATCTGTTTACTTTGTCCATGAAGCAAGCTGCCAGACTATTCAGGTCATCTTGCTAAGACTTGACAAGAGCATTCAATGTCCCATTCCCAGAAAGCATAACATGGTTACACAACAAAGCTCCAGGTAGTTGCAAACATAGGATATAATGATCGTGGTATGAAGGTAGGGTCAGAGAGCCCAGGGATTTCAGCCTAAGTGACCTTATTTTTAATTCTGATTCTACTTGCCCACTGTTCCCTTACAGACAGTCGAAGAGTTTCATGATAGCTTCTAATGCAATAGAATTAATCCTAAGCATGCTTTCATGTAAGTAGGGAACAAACTGGAAATCTCTCTAGAGTTGATTTACATGTTGCCAGGAATTGCTTGTACTAGCCACAGTTACACAAGAGTTCCTATTCTTTGTGCCATAATGTGGGCACCTTCCAGTGGGTCCCATTGCACCTGCAGTAGGCAGAATAATGGCTCGTTAAAGATGCCCATGCGTCATTCCCCAGAAACTGTAAATATGTTACTTTACATGGCAGAGGGACTTTGCAGGTGTGTTTAAGGGGAGATTATCCTGGGTTAACTGTGGAGAATCTTTTCTAGCTGTGGACAGAGATGAATGGGAGAAGAACTCATTCCACTGTTACTGTCCTTATTTTTATTTTTTAAAATTTTTATTAATGTAAAGTTGTCCTACAATATTACATCTGTTTCAGGTGTATAACCTAGTGCTTTGACATTTATATGCATTATGATGTGATCACTGCAATAGAAACCATCTGTCAGCATGCTGAGTTATCACAACATTATTGGCTATGTTTCTTGTGCTGTACACTACATTCCACGACTTTTTTATTCAACAGCTGGAAGTTGGTGCCTCTTCTCGCCCTTCTGCCCTTCTCCTTTTTTACCCATCATCCACCTCCCCCCTTTACTGACTTCTTAAAAGAGGTCACAAGCCAAGGAATGCAGGGGGTCTCAGCAAGCTGATTCTTCCCTAGAGCCTCCAGAAAGGACTGCAGGTCCTTTTGATTTTAGCTAGGTGAGACCTGTGTTTGATTTATAGAATGGTAACACCATAAATTTGTATTGTTTATGCTGGTGAATTTGTGATAATTTGTTACTGCAGCTGTAAGAAACTAATATGATATCACTGTACATGATCTTTCCTGAATTATAGCATTGAGTTTTATTAAGAATTAGCTTTTGCATGCTGCGGGTTCCGTCCCTGGTCAGGGCATGTAGGAGAAGGCAAGTGATTGATGTTTCTCTCACATCAATGTTTCTCTCTCTTTCTCTCTCCTAAAACAATGGAAATAAAAAGTCTTTGGATGATGAGTATTTATGATTTATTGGGTATCATGCTAAGCAGTGTTTGTGTTTGTGTGTAACCATCATGCGATAATGACCCACAAAAAAATGCCCAACTATATTACTGTTCCTATTTCACAGAGGAGAAAACTGAGGGTTGAAAAATTTAAGTAACTTTACACACATTACATATCCAGTAAGTAACACAACAATTATTTGAAATCAGGCTAATCTGGAGTCAAAACCCATACAGGGTCATCTGTACGATGTGCAGGTTACAGTTTTCTTCATCAGAAGAGTTCAAAGACAATGAAGTTCATGTAAAAACACTTTGTCATGTCAGATCTTTAGTTATGTTACATGTCAAATCATTTTCTCCAGCACAGTGCCTGGTGTGTTATCAGGACTCAACATGTGATGATTAAATGAATGAATGGTCATTGTTGTTGAGTAAAAATACTAGGTACAGATATATATTACTATATTTATTATATTCCATGTATATATTACATTATACTATACATGTGCATGTATAGGAATCAGCATATTTTATTTACAAAAATAGCATAGAGATGTTATTTATTGCCGCAAATATCAAGGATTCCAGTAGATTTCTTCTGCATTTATGAAATTTGAAGTTATAATTGATTGTATATTATTTTTTTTAAAGTGACTTTTAGGTCATTTGTGGTTTATTTTATATTTAATATCAGTAAAGAGAGTATGTTTAATAAGATAAAGATATTAAAATGGAGGAATCTATATCAATTTTAGCCTAAATGTTATTTCTCATTAAAGCATTAAAAATTACTGAATACAGCAAAGGAAATTAAATGACCTTTGTTTTTCAGTCAGGGTGTTTCATTTTTTGTTTTAAATTGCCAGTAAAATTAGAAAGATAACAGCATCTAATTAAACCATGTTCTTTTCATTTGAAAAGTAACTGCTAATATTGAACCACAAAGTTATGAATAATAGTGCAACTTTATTTATTATTTAAGCTTAATTCCACATTATTCCATTTTTAAATGATTAGTAAGTGCTGTAAGGAAGAAATAGATGCGAAACTTCAATTTCATAAGAACACAAGTTACAACTAAATTGGTCCAAACTTTTAATATAACCAAAATAACATTTTTTTTCTCCAAAATAACATTTTACTGTCTATTTCCTTCCAAATATTTTATACTAGTTTTAACAAAGACTCCCAAGTCTCTTTATTAATTTAGAAAAATTGTTTTTATCTTTTTATTAAAATGAAAATTTTGAAAAGCTATGAGCAAGATACTCAACCAGGTAATAAAATAAGTTTTAAAATATTTAGTTTTGATATTAATAACACACTAATTTATTTTAAATTACTAAAATGTTACTAATATATTTACATACATATATGCATATAATATAACAATACTTGATTATACACAGTTAATTATATATAATATAATATATTGATGCCGAAGTAATAAACAATTTAAATGCAAATGGTTCACATTGAAGACTTAGAGGACAATTCATGCATGTTTTATACCACAACTATCTAGACTGTAGCATGGATCAAATGTATTGATTAGCTATTTCAAACCTTTTGTGATGATCTAATAGTCATAGCCTTGAGATTGGACATGCGTCGTTTCAGGAGAGTGAAAAACAGAAAATCTAAGATGCGAACATCCATAGAAATATGGAACATTTCAGCCAGAGATCAATTATGCAACCCAGTCACGTGCATGAAGTCCCAATGCTTCCAGGGTGGTTATCAAAATGGAAATAGGGCTTGGAGCACAGGGAGAGGGAGCTGAACTGAGTGTGGGTAAGGAGCACTTCCACATGCTGGTTACCAGGAAGAAGTGGTTTAGAACAAGACAAGAAAACCAGAATTGGAGCCCAAAAAAGCAAATGTCAAAGCAACCAGTAGCTAAATACATTTGCTTTTCCTTCTCCCATCTCTCCTGTCTCTGAGGAATAATTCTTTCTCTGCATTTCCAGGTGAAACCCACAAGTTTCTCATGGCTTCCCCCTCCCACCTCCTCTGGCACATTGCTTCCCAATGACCTCTTCTCCTTTGCCATCTTGATCCCCACTCTTTTTACCTCCTTCTTCTTGATTATGACTAAGTCAATTCCATTCGTGAACACTCTTCTCCAAACCTTCCTGCCACTTTTCAAGGGGACATAACTCATTCTTTTTTTTAGTCTTGTATACTTTTAAATTTCTGATAAATATCCACACACATTTAACTCAAAATGCTTTCTTGTTTTCTGTACTCTTGGTCTGCATAAACACTAAAATAAAGTATCGTATAGATTAACTATGCTTTGCTATTTACATATCTATGGTTTCTGTGAAGGAAAACTCAGCCATTTTTAGTTCCTAGTCTGAAAATAACTCATTTTGAAATGTTGTAAAACCTTAATGAAGATCCAAATTCACATAAATTATTTAAGCTATAATTTCCTATACTAAACAGTCATTAGATTAACATACATCCTTAGATCTCATTCCAGCTGTACCAAATTAGCTTTTTTGAGTACTTTTAGTTTATGATTTCAGGCAATGCAGAAAAGTATTGCTTTTCTAAGATGTATTCTAAAGTAGCAAACAGCAATTTGACTTCAAAATGCTATTGAGAACATTTCCTTCAGTTAGTGTCCATGTTAAAACAGGATAGTGAGAAGCTAGGAAAATTGCTTGGCATGTGGAATAGGGAAACTGAGAGCTGAACACAATGGTCAAGTCATTTACAGCCTGTGTAGATGGTCACCGGGGAGGAAGACCCAGGGAGCTGGGCAAGGGGCAAAACTGGGAAAACAAGGGCCTCACCCCCAGGGTAACCTTTTCTCCCTTGGCCTTTCCTCTCTGGAGATATGATCTAAGCCTCAGCTCGATGTTAGCCTGGGGCCCAGAAAAGCAACAAAACCAGGTGGGCGACACCAGAACCAACTGTGATGACTAAAGATCCCCTGCCCTGTCACTGACCATATCGTGGAGACCATGGCCCTGAGAGATCACACCTGGAGAACTGATGGATACTCTTCTGAAACCCTCCTCTGAGACCTCCCCTAAGATTCCCACCTGCAAGAAAAAAGGTAAAAGCCTCAAGACAAAGGACTCAAGTCCTGCTTTCCCTTCTTCTTCCCCAACTCTTTTCTTTGGGCAGCTGGCAGCTTGTCCCCAGGCATCCTCAGAGTCACATGGAATCTTGGAATCTTTCCTGCGGAAGTCAAGAACCTACAAGCTACAGCTGGCCCTGGGTGGACCCACTCAGGGCCAGGCCCCGGTTCTGTAACAATGTCCTTAAAACTCATTTTTTCCCTAAGAATTATTGAATTTTAAAACATCACCTGATTTTCTAGTTTCCAGATGAGGAAACAGAAATAGAGAAAATCTGGATGAAGTGCTCGGAGTTTCAAAAAGAAGTTTGTATTTCAGGATGCTCTCTTTCTTCTTTCCTTTAAGAAAGCAAGTGCCACATTTGGATAGTAATATGCCTAAGGGGAGGGAAATCAAGCAATTGAAATGATAGCATTTTTAAATGAAAATATTACTTTAAAATTACTTTTTAAATTATGAAGTGTCTGATAACGCATAAATGCATTTGTTTGTCCGGGTATGCCTGACTTTATTTTTCATTAGACCATTTTTCTGAGTGTTTCAATCTCCAGAAGAAATAACAAGATGGATGAATCATCTTCATCGATTCCAATAAATATTTTCTTTTTCTCATATTTTCTTCCCTTGGCCTCTAGAGTTAGGCTTTCTGTCTTCTGTTTCTGTCTCACTTCTCTTAGGGATTCTTTCCACACACTTCACTCTGTTAGTTATTAATGTCTCCTCTCTGACAAGTCCTTATTTCTCTCCTCTTGAAAGGGTAACCCTGATGCTAATATTACTTATTTTTTAGATTTTGTCAGGTGTCTCCTTTTGCCAGCTACCCAATTCCCAGTTTGCAGGAAACCTGTTGAGGGAGATATTTCTTTTCTTCTTCTTTTTTTTTTTTCTTAAGTCAAAATGTTCACAGTGTTGTTTGCCTAATAATGATGATCAGTATATTGCTTTTATAAATGACCCTTCATCCAGAGATCTCAATTATGTGCATAAATTAATTAATAGTCTCAATTTTCCCGTGATGTGGTGAATCAGTTTGTTTTTTCTCTCCACGAGTGAAAAGAAAGTTAACAGGGGAGACAGAATTGAGGACTATGTTTGTTTAGAAGCATGATCAGGGACAATTTTAATTGGACAGGATTTGGGGATGAATGTAATAAATCTATGTCAAAATTTTCATTGACTTCACTACTTTTAAGAAAATTATATTAATTGGAGTAAGTTACCAGAATTCTAATTTTATTTCAAGAACTTCTACTTTCAGTTTCCCTTCCCCTTCTAGCACTTTTAGATTCAGACAAGGCACCTGCAGGGCAGTAACTCACTCCTCTCTTGCCATCCCTTAAGGTGGGTCCAACTGAGTCTTTTTGGGTTATTACATTGCCCTGTGCATTTGTATTTCAGTCTTTTTACCCAAGTTTTATCCTGATTATGGTTGATAACAAAAGAATTCTCAAAAGTTGTGTTAGGTTTTCTAAAAGCAGTACTTGAGATGGTGGTTTTTGTACAAGTGGTTTATTGCAGGGAAGGAGGGGAACGCGCAGGAGAAGGGGAGGGAGGGAAGCCAGATCGGGCAGGGAAGAAAGCTAAGGACGGTTTCAGGTGGAAACTGGCTTCAGGTTATCCCCTGAGGGGGCCCAGAGTGCAGCGCAGAGTAGGTCCCACCTTGAGGCAGGAGTTTGGCTTGCTGTTCTCCCCTGTCAGTTACTACTGGGAACTTCCCCAAAGTGATCATGCAGGCCAAGCAGTTCTCAGAATTAGGGGCAACTCTGAGAAATAAGCAATCTTGAAGCAGATGGGGATTGCACAGTCAAGACATGTAAAGGAGATCAAAATGTGTGTATCATTTAGCTCTTGTGGTGTGAAAAACACTGAGTCGCATAGAACTACAGAGACTTATTGCATTTCACGTGTCTTTAGGGTGACCATTTGGTCGGGGCTCAGCCAAATCATCCTTCATGCCTTGGGGGGCTGCAGCTGTTCTTAGCAGGCCTCGCTCACATATCTGGGGCCTAAGCTTAGATGGCTGGGCAGTTGGGCTAGCAGCAGCGTCCCTTCATATTTGTCATCATCTGTCACAGGGATCTGCCAACCATGGCCCATGGCCCAAAGCCACTGCGGCGCTTGTTTGTGTGAATAAAGTTTTATTGGAATGTGCCCACTGCCCTTTTTCTGTATCGTCTCTGTCTGCTTTATTGCTAAAGTGGTGAGGTTGAGTTGCTGAATCACAGGCTGTATGGGTCCCAAAGGCTAAAAGAGTTACCTTCTGGCTTCTTCCAGAAAAAGTCTGCTGACCCTGATCCATCAGGATAGCACAGGCCGGCTTGCCTGGTGGACAAAGGGTTGTCAGTGCAAGAGCAGGAGCAGCAGAGCCTCTTGAGGCCTGGTTTGGGCCATGCACAGAGACACTTGCGCTACATTCTGTTGTCAAAGGAAATCACGAGACTGGTCCAGATTCAAGGACAGAGGGGCTCCACTCCACCTTCCGATGGAAGGAACTGAAAAGTCCTGGCCAGTTTGTGTTGTCTACCTCAGTGCCCACCCCCCCAAATCCACTACAGATGTTAGCCCTACCTCTGCATTTTTGCCAATGATGAAAAGGAGACCCAGAGAGGTGATATGTGTCAAATGTTACAGAATTGGTTAGGAGAAGACCACAAACTAGAATCTAGAGCTCCTGATCAATATTCTACTATTATTTGTGTTCTGCTGTGATTCATAGTTACCTGCCGGAAGTAGCTTCCTCTGGGTATTGAATGTTATTCCTCAGGACTTTTAACATGTTTGGTATGAACATCTTTATATTCTGAAAAATATATAATCAAATATTAACCATCTACTAAAAGTTTGACTTTTCTATTTTAAATCATATAATTTTCTTATATTTCATATATTGTATGTAGTGCCATGACACAAAGGTATGCTCTGACCAAACAAAGACTCCTTATGTAGACATACTAAAAAATGTAATAATGAAAAATAAACACTGAAGCACCTCATTGTCATACCAGTTATTCATTATCAATCTTACTAGTACATATCATTAGGGAAAATGTATGGAAAAAAAGTATGTGATAATTCCTGAACATTATCTTTAAAACATTGTGTGATTAAAACTGCTACTATAGAACACAGAATTCCTAGACATGATGATGATGAGCATTTATTGGTTTATTGAGCATTTACTACATGTCAGTCATTGTTCTAAGTTCTGTACTGATATTTCATTTAATCTTCAAAAACCCATGGACTGTTATTATTGTGTCTATTTTATAGAGGATGAAATTGAGACACAGAAGAGTCACACAAATAATTAGTGATAGAGACAAGATTTGAATCTAACAAGCTGAATTATTTTATCTGTAGCTTTACTAATGGCAATAATGATACCTGCCTCATGAGCTGTTGGGAAAATCCAGTGGAATAATATATATGCAGATACATACCTAGGTTTGAGTATGTAACCGATTCAAAGGTAAATAGGCATGTTCCTAGTCTCTTCCAAGAACTTACAATCAATCTCAGTAAGAGGTAAATACAACTGGGTATCAGAAAATTGACATTTCTCTGGAATTTAGGAACCAAGAAATGGAAAAATGAACTATTGTATGAATTCCTAGGAAGGTAACAGGCATAGATGTGAGTGTTCCTCTATCTCTTCCTCTCTTTTTTATTTTTCTTACTAGCTCAGAAATTCATACATAAACCTACCTCCCCACATTCTAAATCTAAACACAGCTGCTCTCTGTGTCATATCTTTTTGAAAGTCAGCTGTCTTCATTGATACTCTTTAGGCTGAGGGATCGCTAAGATTTTCAATTCCAATTCTATTTACCTTCATTTTCTTCTTTAACAAATATTTATTAAATAGCTAAGATAAATGAAACACTGTGATGGGCCATGGGAAATAAAAATACATCAAATGTAGTCTGAGCCCTCCAACTTCTTTGCAATAAAAATGAGTGATTTCCAGCTTATATTTAATAGAGCCCCTGAAGGACCACAGAAATTGCAAGTCACATTATCCATAGCTTGAGTAACATGTTTTACAAATTACACATATGATTATTTTTTAAATGGAGTAAGATATTCTTATAACTAACAAATACAGTGTATGAATACATACTTGTTGTTTGTCATATTGTATAGAGGGACAGTCTGCCATGGACCCTGAATACTCCTGTACCCTGCTGGGTGTGCCAGACGGCAAAGCTTATCCAGCACCTGATCCCGGGCCATTGCTGTAGCCAGCAGATCAAGAGTATCACACAGCCTGATTTCCTTGTAACTACATGCTCCCTGGAGGTAGGCATCCTCATTGTTCATTATATGCTCTGATGTTTGTTGCTTGCTTAAAGAATAATGCTGGACCTAAGGCCCACATTTGATTGTGAAGCAAACTCACTGATGGGACTAGAGGGCAAGGAGCAAGGACCATGGCACAAATATGCTGATGCTCATGCTGTTTACTGTGTTACGAGGACTAAAAGTCCTGTGCTTCACTCTGGGCGGTGTGGCTCAGTTAGTTGGAGTGTCACCCTGTGCAATGAAAGGCTGCGGGATCGATTTTGGTCAGGACACATAGCTCAGTTGTGGGTTTGGTCCCCAGTTGGAGTACCAACAGGAAACACTGATGGATGCTTCTCTCTCTTGTCTTTCTCTCCATTGTCCTCTCTCTCTGAAATCAATACATGTATCCTCGGGTGAATATAAAAGAAGAAAAGTCCTTTGACTCTTATCTAGGAGCCCTCTGCCAGCATCCATGAAAGAAAAGTAACAGGTACTCTTTTTAGTTTATAAGTAAGTTAAAATCTTATAGCTTTCCCTGGAGGTCTTCAACATTTGACTTTTTTAGAATTCAAATGATTTTTACTACTCAATGTGTGAGGAATCCTTGGTTTTAAGTCTTAGAGAAATAAAATAATATTAATTAAAAAATATATATATGAGCTAATAAAAAAAGAAAAGCATTAGAAAAAAAAGAGAATGACCATGAAGAAAAATATGGTGTGCAGTAAGAGAACAAAGGGGTGGAATACAAGAAATGTGCCAAGAGTATTGAATGAAGAAAAAAGAACTGAGCCAAGAATCCTAAAAGGTCAACTGGAGCCATAGCTTGGGACATGATGAATGTCAGAAAATAACATAAAAAGTTTTTCCCTAAAATTTTTTTTTAAATAGGGAGACACTGAATATGGGAAAACAATTAGGAAAGTTTTAAAAATAGTTTAGGCAGAAGTTGTACTAGTGCAAGAGGAATAACAAGAGGTGGACAGCTGAAGACATCCCCTGAAGAAGGATGGAATGGGTTCCTAATGGATTAACTTTCAAGGAGGTGAGGAAGAAAGGGTCAAATAAAACTGAAGTTTTGAGCCTGTGAGTAGGGTATAGTGACATCAATGGAAAAGAAAAAAAGAGAGAGAAAGAGAACTGCAGAGGAGGTTCAGGGGTGGGGAGAGGAGAATAGATTCACTTTTATCCAGTTTTGATGGGAGGCTGTCTATACAGCAACCCTTCCTTGTTTTCTTTCTCCCTCCTTTACTCTCCCCCTTTCTTCTTTCCTTCCTTCCTTCCATGTATCCATCCACCTATTATCAAACATTTGATTTTTGCCAGTCTTCTTTTTTTAATAGACATACAAATAAATCTCAGTCTTAAAGAGTAAAAAGGTGTAGTTAACAGCTCAGTGTAATGTGGTTAATTAAATAACAGAAATAACTCATGCTATGAGTGCAGAGAAGCCACAGCTGAGTATGTTCAAGGAAACTGGGAAAGCCATTCCAGTGGAGGGGATATTTGAGCTGGGTATTACATACTGAGTAGAAACTTATCAGGATGAAAAGAGCTGTGGGGAAAAGGACATTTCCAGGAGAGGGAATGGAGAATAACATGTGCATGGTACAACCTGGTAGAAAAAAGATCCTAGAGCTTGGTTATGAAAGATCAGAGAAATAGCTTGGAATGTCATTCCATGAGATTGTACTAGCTTCAGCTTGGACATAATGAAAGAGCCTACATTTTCTATGAGCTTGTTATGTATTAGGCTTCTTTTATTTATAAGACATTACTCTATGTAATACCCGAAACAGTGATAGTGGGTGAGGAAACCGACCCTAAGAACTTGACCAAAGTCATGTAACCTATGAAGAGTGGTGTAGAATTTGAACCCTCGTTGGGGCTAGGATGCTATTCATCACTACAGAGTTGTGCACAGTGCCCCTGAACAAGCCAAACCTGGTTCCAGAGTTGCTCTTGGTCAATGTTATACCTTATTTTATTATTAAACTGAAGAAAGCCTTTGTGCATCCTTGCAATATGCAGGATTGAAGGGACAGGTATGTGGGGAGAACATCAGATTCTTAGCAAGTTATGTAATAAAAATAAGAACTATAAGATTAGGGACCACTCCGCAAAATGATCAACTTTAATTATTGGGTGAATATTTCTGTTTTGGAGAGAGGAAATCAGAGTGACAAAATAAGAAGTTTTTTCTCAAAACATGGATGATTCTTATATAAAACTCCAATGCTCATTTCAGTTTGTGGTAAATGATTCAGGAGAGCACACTTTTCCAAGCAATCTATTCTTTGGTTTCTATCTTTCATGGAATCTAGAGACAATTGGCCTTCCACAGCCCCTGATGACAAGGACATTCATTAACCTGAATAGACAGAAATATCAGTACATGTTCCCCTGCTCTTTCGGGGAATAAAATACTGATTTTTTTTTTTCTGGAGTGTGTATTTTCAATATTCTACCCACAAAATAAGGAGAGCCCAACATGCTAACAACATTAACTGACAAGTTTTTTGTTTTTTGTTTTTCACTCTTCACATTAAGCCTGTGATAAAAGGCCCACTGGAGGGCTCTGTTCAGTGTCTACAGTGAATGCTTGAAATTTAATGATACAATCAAAATAATTTTTCCCTAGTAACTACTATTGTGCTCATTTGGGTAAATTCCAGTGCAGTTGTTTTTTCTTTTATATTTTGCTTTGTGTACAAATATAAGCAAAATGGTTTAGTTCATGTATAACAAGTATTCAGCTAATGCTTTACTTCGCTGTTATTTATCTTTGTCAACATGAATGTCTGCCTCTTTCCCGTTCTTGGTTCATAGCCATTTATTCTAATAATGTTAGCTCTGCATTTTAAGAATTCCATGTGGAGTTGCTGTAAATTGCTTAGAAGTGCTTCATACCAGAAGGTTAAATCTCAAAGAATTTTGGTCTTGCATCTAGCAAACCAAATTGCTCCTAGCTACATTATATTAATTAATGTCGGGTCAAGCTATTTCCTTTTCTTTGAGCTCAATTTCAAGTACCCCAGCAAGTGATTCTGGCTGTGCCAACCACAAACTGATTTGAACGGTGGAGGTTTGAATGGACTCAAGCCACTTGCTACTCTGAAAATAGCTACTTAGGTACAGATCAGACAGTGTTTTATCAGTTTTCAGTATCAGTTTTAACAGTAATTCACTCAACTCTGAAAACAACTGGTTTGAAATTGCATAGATACCATCGGGGTTTTTTTTGTTATTTTTTTTCCCTAGATGCTTACGTAAATGTTGTAGGAAGGACTTGGTCTATATCCAAAGACAGCTAGCCCTGGGTGATCTTCTGCCCATCGCAAACAGTGACCATGCCGTTCTTGTCAGCCTCAGCAGGCCAGCAGGGGAGTCAGCACTGAAGGCAAAGGGAAGGGGGGATGCTAAGTGGGTCAACCATGGTGAGCCCCCCTAGGCATCCTCTGTTCTGGCCCTGATAGGCTGCCTGTGCACTGTTCACGTTGTCCTTCCATATCATGTACCACATTTAGCTCTGGGCAGAGCCACGCCACAGGCCCCCTCAGAGTGTGACCCCCTCAGCGTGCAAGAACTGTCCTTGTGAAAATGACAGGTGTCTGCTGTGGTTTAGTCATGCCAAGCAAAGCAGGCTGACTTTTAGGAAGTTGGACAATCACATGAGCTCTAAGCCATGAATTGAATTCTCTGGGTATTAAATACATGGGACTACTATAGCCATGGGTATCTAAGAATTGTTCAACCATGTTGCCAGGAATAAGGATATGATTTTTGGAGGTCTTATTAAGAGGATATCATTAGCCATAGTGTGGATGATAAAAATGCAATAATATGTAAAAGATTTCAAATTTAAGTAAAGATTAAATAAGCATGTAAAACAAAGAAGTTTTGAGGAAAAGTCAAGGACCTTTAACCTACAAATGTATAAATTATAATGAATAAATTTTTCCTTTTATCTTTTATATCCTCACTAAAATATTTTGATCTTAGATCACCCATTATATGTATACCCAGCAGTAATTTTCAATCAAGTATTAGGAAATAATTCAGGAGAGTTAAACGTGGAAAAATCCATGACATTTCTATTAACACATATGTGAACATGCAAACAAACTGTGCTTCTTTTTATTTATTCTGTACCTGATTTTCTCTTCCTGTTTTTGGCTTTCTTTACTGTCTACACTTTCTTTTGATGTATTTTTAATAAAATATTTTATCCAAGGGAAACAATGTTTTATTGATACACTTTTTGAGAAGAAGAAAGGAGGAAAATCTGAAAAATCTAAAGAGATTTAAATTGAAAGCAGAATATCTTTTGATCATATCGACAGGGTTTTGCTGCCACTGCTGTGTGATGTTTTGTCTTATACATTGTAGGGGGTTACTAAAAAATCATTTTTTATAACAAGCCACCATACCCTGAAACCAAAGGTGCCTGAAGCAGTACCGTTATATCAGAGAGCCCAAGACCCTCCTCGCTTTCCAAAATTTATCTCATAACGACTGATGCAGTTAAAGGGTCCTAGCTGTTAATCCAATTTGTGCTGCCATTTCTGTTAGTAACGTTGGAGGACAGCGCTAGGACATTTTCAGTCTAAACTAAATTTGGAGTTCTCCATTGAGCATTAGATGGCAGTATTAATCAAGACATTTAGAGCTGACTTATGTTGGAGCGATTTCTAAAGGTGCTCATAATTCTCCTAAGAATGTCTCCCGAAATAGTTATTTATCTTGCATTTTCTACGTCTGCAAAGGGAAAGCACAAAATGAGCTGCACGTCAGGTTTTGTAATATTTTCCATCTTATCTTTACTTAGTTTTAGGGATGCTGCTTAAAGACAAGTGACTTTATTTTCAGTTGGTTATTTCTAATATTGTGTCCAAAATGTTTCTTTTGCAAATTTTTAAAAAATATTTTATTTATTTATTTTTGAGAGAAGAGAAAGGAGGGAGAAAAAGAGAAAAAGAAACATGGGTATAAGAGAGGAACAGAGAGAAACATCGCTCATCCTGGCCAAACCCACAACCTAGGTATGTGCCCCGACTGGGAGTCGAACCGGTGACCATTCACTTTGCAGGGACGACACCCAACCCACTGAGCCACACCTGTCAGAGCACTTCAGCAAACTTTAAATAGCTCTTCCCTTCTTGTGGGTATAACTACATATATGTCAATGATTAAAATTTCCAAGTTCAAGAATAGCTAATGTTAAGTGTTCCTTATAGCAGTCATGTGTAATCTCACTTAAAAAGTATCATTTAAAAGGGACTGCAACGCCACCTGTAACTAGAGTCCCTGCTCAGCCACTTACTAGCTGTGCTATGCTCAACTGATTTAACCCCTTTGTGCCTAAAATTGCTCATGTGCAAAATAGTGCTAATACTAATTTTTTGTCTCATAGCCTTTCTGTTGAGGATTAAGTGAATTCTTCTATGTAAAATGCTTAGAATGGTATCCGGCATATAGAAAGAATTACATAAATGTTTGCTGGTGAGTGGGTGGGATGTGCCCCTGTGTCTGTAATCATAATGCTCCTAGAGTGTGTTTCTATAAAATCAGTCTGTTTTTAATTTCTGTCTCAAGTATTTTGCAATACACAAAATACTGGGAATGACATTTGTAAAATGTTATTCTTGGCTGCTGTCCCCAGGCAGGTTGATGTTCTTTGGAGCCAAAGAGGCAGCATCATGGTTTGTATGTCACACAATGGGGAATTCTTTCCAGCAATGACCCAGCTCAGAGGTGATTCTTCCTACCAGAAACGTCACGGAATCAGGTTCCCCCGTGCCTGCGACAGAGCTGAGCACCGGACACAGATCTGGTGGCAAACAGAAGTGTCAGGCACGCAGCTCTCAAAGAGGAACAGGAAGCTGCAGGACGCACATTTCCAGAGAGAAGCCAGTTTCAGAGATATGAGTAATCCTTGGCAGATATTCAGAGGGGCACTTGGGAGGAGAGTCTGAAGATCATTTTCCCGGGTCGACAAAGACTTGGATATTGAAATGTGAACTTCTGAGATATTGCAGATAACATCTGAGAATTCTCAGCGCTGGTACCGGGAGGCATCTGACCCCCATGAAGGGCAGAATGAGAACCTTGTGAGGGACTCTGAAGATGGCAGTCAGGTGCCAGAGATCAGAAGGGAACGATAGATCAGATGCTTAGCATTTTACACAGTTAACGCTTTTCACCAGTTCTCAGTGAGGAGGAAGTGCATTTTCTATGTTATGCGTGATAAAAAATACCTAACACTTTCAAATCTAGGTACCTGTCAAGCACTTGATTTGTATGATTTCATGTGATCCACAGTGATGGAAGGGTATTCTTTCCTATTATGTTCCTCAGGAGAAAACTGAAGCTAAGAGAAGGTAAGTAACTTGCTCAAGGTAATTCACTACCAGTGCATAAGTTAACTGATTAGTAAAATTAAGTATGTCTTGTTTTATGTCAGTTCAGTCATTCTCCGTCAAGTATAATTTTAAAGATACCTTTGGGTTGACACGGATGCCGTAGGACTGAAAGGCTTTTACCTGTTGATCTGAGTAAAAGTACTGGGTCCCAAGAGAGGTAAAACAAAATAAGTACCATTCTTTATAGATTACTGCCTTAATAGGACTGCCTGTGGTTTGGGTGTGTTATGTGTATGTATGTGTGTCTGTATACACACACATGCACACACATGCATGCATATATGTACAGATTTGTATGTATATTTATATGTGAATGTCTCCATTTATGTATATGGATCTTGCCTTCTTTATGTCTGCTATAGTATCTAATAAAATTAAATATAGGATAATTTTCATCATTCCCAGTTAGGCATTTCAGGACCTCTAGACATGACTTAATGTTTTATATCTTTTAATTTTCTAAAATAGAACATTCACTTCAATATTTAAATTTGATCTTGTCTTCCCTCATTATTCCCACCCATCTATATTATTAAAAAGGAATGTCAGATTCTAATGCTAATATGAACCAGTGGAAATCAGGTTTTTCACTTAGACACTCCCAAATTAACCTTTCTAGTAGAAAGTTAAAGACCTTCTCTAGGAGGGTTTTTTTTTTTTTTTTATTAACTTTAAGTGACCTGAGTAAAAGTATCACTGCAGGACTCCCTGATATCTTTTTTCTTCTCATATTCTATAAAATTTATCAGTGCCATTCAATGGAGCTGCCAGTTGATTTTTTCCAGTGCTTGCATCTGACAGTAAAGGAAAAAAAAATGTGACTTATCTGCCATAATGTTTGGATATAATGTCCGAAACTACTGTTTACAAGGTCCATTAATGTTTACAGCTCTGCCACTTCCCTTCATGGTCTGCAAAGCATTTTAGTTCAGACTGACTTATTCTTTCACAGCAACCAGTTTTCTAGAGTGTGGCTATTTCTTCAGCTTAGAAAACTCCAAAGGGAGTTCCGTGTCGTCCGTGTGAAGCCTTGGCAATACCTTAGTGTTGCAGGGCAGCAGAGCCTGTGATTCATTTGTGACATAAGTGAAGATGTGCATCCTGGACCACAGTGTCAAAGTGGTATCACATATGTCAATGTCCAGTCTCTACTCAACAGTGTGAAAGCTTGTTTTATTTTTCTATCAATCAGGTTCGTTTTAACAATTCTTGGTGCCCCCATTTTTGCTAATACTTCTTGCATGAATATATACATGCACTGAAAAAATGTGATTTGGATGGAGACAGAATTGGGCTAAAACCATTTTCTATACAATTCATGTACAGAATGAGTAAAGTACTAAGTCATTTAGAAACTTACTGTATAAGATGTCAAGCAAGGCCAGGACTAGAGCGAGTTAAGAGAGGTCCTTGCAGAGTATGCCTTGCAGGATCCTGAATGAATGCCTCCTTAAATTCAGTGTCCTGGGCATCTCTCTTGCCTTACCCAGTCTCATGCCCAGTGTCAAGGATTGGGAAGGAGCTGAGATTTTATCCTAATTGGAAGCTAACTGATTAGCCTGCTACACTTTCAAGGATGCTGGCAGAAGACACAAGACTCCTGAGTCAGAGCCTAAGGACTTTATTACTCATGGCATGTCAAGAAGCCCAAATTTCATGTTCATTGTTAAGCCCTCTTGTCACCCAAGTCTTCTCTGTGATACCAAGCAGCCCAGATGGATGCTGGGTATGAAATTTCCAACACAGCTCAGAAATCCCAAACTTAAAAATTCTTTATAAAGAACTGTAAGTAACCCTGAACTTTGTCCCAAATTAAGAGGTTATCTTTATTATACTGGACAGTAAAAGAAAACAAAACAAAACCCTGCCCTCTGCTCTCAGGGAAATACCACCTCTTTTTCAAGGCTGTTTACTATACAAAGGCACTCTGGAACATAAACAAGGAGTGGCTTTGCTTGTAATATATGCATAGTCACGAGAGACCCAATGAGAACTGTAGCTGAACACAAAGTTTTATAAAGATTAAGTGAGGCAATGTGTATACAGTGTTCAGTCTAGATTGGGGAACACAGTAGGGCTCAATAAATGATCACTCTTTACTCCTCCCTTCAGATTCTGAAACATGGTACTACTAACATCATCGCCAAATTGTGAATTAAAGGTAAGAACCACATTTTGTTGCTCTTACTATGTTGCTGGAATATTAATATTTTCAGGTAGTTTCTGACCACTTTATGTCTGTATATGAATACAACCAACATCAAAACACACCATCCATTGGCTACCCCTGAGTTCATGTGAATTGCTATTTTCCACTTCAGGGTCAGGCCCATAGAGATCTTGAATCAGTCCTTACCAAAATATGCCATGCTTTAATAGTCTAGGTCTGCTGTGTTTATTGATGCAAATCTAGTAACTAGTATGGGTGAAAGTTGGATTTCTGGTCAACCCCTTTGCTCTCTCTTCTAATTCCCACCCTTTTCACACTCTGTTCTCTATAGTATGAGGCTGATGATCCCTTCCAGCTGCATTTCCCTAGCTCCTTTGACAACCAGCTTCCAGTTAGGTTTGGTCAATGGGACGTAGAGGCAGGAGCCGGAAGAGAAGCCAGGAAATTTCTCTTACCCCTAATATTCCTCCTTTGGATGTATTTCTGACCATTGTTGCCTTCCCCCTGTGATTCCAGCTCTGCTGGTCAGTGTCTACCTCTATGACTCCATATCCTGATGGATATGCTCTATGCTCTAATAACATTAGCTCACCTGCCTCTTGTTCTCCAGTCTCACAGGGCATAGTATGCCAGTATTGCCAAGTGGGTGCCCCAACTCCATGCTTGCCCTTTTTTTACTCTATGGAATTATCTGTCATGGGTTCTGTTTTTTGAATGGTCCCTAATTGATATAGTTAGATATCCATGTACCTTCCTACTTTCAACTTTCTCCTAGCCTCCTCCAAAGTAGCTCAGCCTTTTGACCATGGTTCAGTCTTGAATTTTTTATTGCATTGGGAATTACTTGGTTATATAAAACAGTGAGATTTAAGCTATCTCAGTAAAGGGGGATATATTATAAGGATGTTGGAGACTCTCTCCCAGTAACAAAGGTTGAGACATGCAGTTGGTTGACCTTGTCAGCTCTAATAGTTGACTTTCTTAAAGGCGGGATGGATTTAATATGATCTCTTGGGATGCTTTTTGAGGAGGAGGTCCAAAGGTAAGGTAATCTTCCAATCTCAAAATTTTGTGACCATTTGACTGATCTATACAATAAGGAAACATTTCAACATGGGAACTGTATGAATATTTACAAGGGCAACAAGAGGCCACCCTGAGAAGCCCAACTTGCTAAGAAGATCTGATTATGAGAGCAGATGCCATATGTTTCAGCTGGGGAGACTCTTACCTTAGTAATCTGCACTTTCCAGATGGCCTTTATGACTTTTTAGAAACACTCATCAAATTAATACCATATGGATATTAGTGTGAAATTAGTGAGTCCAGATGCCCAAGAATAGATAGTAACTGGTAAGAGAGTATGAAATATAGCACTGGATCTGTACTGACTGGGGGGCAAACTCTGTATATATATATATATATATATATATATATATATATATATATATATATATATATATTTCCTTATGTATATCTTTCCTTCTGCCATATTAAAAAAAAAAAATTACCTCTTGCCTGGGAAAATGTGGTGTTAAATAGGCAGCAAAACAACCTGGTATTCATAGGCAGAAGTAATCAACGTTTGAAGAAAAAATTTTACATGACATTTGTATGTCTTTAATAAAATGATGGCCTTCACTGTCTTTACGGTGCCTTTTGCTCTTTGGTAGTGTTCTAAATATGTTATTTTAGCACTTACATGTACTTCAACCTCCTAGGCAACTTCAGTCTATGCTTTCAGACATTCATATTATTTTTGTAAAGTGATATTGTTATTCAGTAGTTTTTAAAAAGTTACTGAGCTAAAGACACAAGTGACAGACGTGTCTTCACAATTACATGCATAAGTGAGATGTCATGTGATAGCTGCCTCCAAATGGATTTATCTAGATACTCTACACTTGACAATAATGAATTTCTGGAAGGTTCACTGTAATAGATTATGCCAGTGTTGCTGCACCTGATATGAATTTAATGGCAAGTACGATGACTGGGTGGCAAGAAATGACCTTGAAACATGGTCATTAAATCTAATGGGATTAAGTTTGAGGCAACAAACACTTGCTTTTGAATTAATGACATGTTTTTTCTTTTCTTTTTCAGAAAAGGCTACCTAATCTCAAAATGATTGTCTTTTCCCAAAATTACCATATGACATTTTAGAAAAAAAAAAAAAAAAACCTTCTTATCAAAATATCTAATATTGTGCTGGAATGCAATAATTTTTCATTAATTCTGGATTAAAAGAATCACATATTTTAGAACACATTCCATGATAAATGGAGAGCAACTTGTTAACATATATTATTTAATTTCTTTTCTTCTAGTAGAATTCATTTTTAGCCTCACCACAGTTAAGTAGTATTAGTAATGGCTGTCAGCCAGGACCTAGAAATAACATCACCCAGTAGAAATGGATGCTACAGTTCTGGCCTTTCAAATGGAAATCTAAGCATACACATTTAGTTTTCGAACCTTATGGAAGTGGTGAACAGGGAGGTGACTCTTTTACATGAAGAAATAACACTAACAACAGTAACTAACAATAACTTTTCCAATGAAATGTTTATCCTGGGTGGTTAAAGGTACATGCCCATTTTATTCAGGGATACACTGTTGTATCAAAGGCAGATATTATTAACTTCAAAAATTATATATATGCATAAGATGTTAACTCTTTTGGATGCCCTAGAGCCTTAATTTTTCAGCCTCCTCCCTATCTGACAGTTGGTATAGTTTCTCCAAATACCTAACCTAACACACATGCAGAGAGTTGGCACTATATCTTAGAGAACCCCATTTACATGTTTTAAAAATAAAACACTTTTATTGAGTAGATACACCTATCACAGTACTTCAGGTGATAAATGTGAAGATAAATATGGCTTCTATTTTCTGTCCTCAAGTGGCTTAGGGAAAGCCAACCTACACGCAAACAGCCTGAATAGACACAGCTGATGAGTGGGAGCTGAATATTGGGGAGCTGAATATGAAACTAGCTGACTTCAGATTCCACATGGAAGACTGCTCTTGCTCACATATGCCACATAAGACCATCCTACATACCTGTTTGCTTGAGGCTAATAATAACACATGTTCACAAAAGAGGAAAATCTCACTTTGCCCTCCAGTCATTTTAGTACATCCCATAAGCAAATCTGGTCGCTCATGTGAATGACAATAAAAGACATCTTTTTCTGCATTCCCCAGCACCTTACTATAGCTGTCCTTTGGTATGCAAGGCAGATGGGTTCCAGGACTCCTCTCAGACACCCAATCAGAGGATGCTCAAGTCCCTGATATAAAATGGCACAGCAGTTGCATATAACTTATGCAATCTTCCCTTATACTTTAAGTCATCTCTAGATTACTTAGAATACCTAACATAATTTAAATGCAATGCAAATAATTGTGATACTGTATTGTTTAGGGAGCAACTTTTTAGAAGTTTTTCCATCTATGGTTGGTTGAATCTGCAGAAGCGGGTGGACCTGGCAATCTGCATTTCTAACAAGTTCCCAAGTTCATGCTGCTGCTGCTGGTCCTAAAGCCACATTTTGAAAACTGTTTTACATGAACAGTTCTGAATCATGACACTGTCTTAGAGTCACCTAAGGAACTTGAAAAGTCAAAACAAAAAAATTGCCCTGACTGGTGTGGCTCAGTTGGCCAGAGCATCGTCTGGTACACGGAAAGGTTTTGGGTTCGATCTCCGGTCAGGGCACATACCTAGGTTGCATGTTCCATCCCTGATCCCCAGTTGGGGCATGTGCTGATCAATGTTTCTCACATGATGTTTCTGTCTCTCTCCCCCTTCCCCTCTCTCTAAAATCAATAAATATATCCTCAGGTGAGGATTTTTTAAAAAATGTATAAAAAGACACCTCCCCCCAATTATGTCCAGGCCCTTCTAAGAGCGTAAAAATGGCTTTTACCCTTTAAATGAATACATAGGCAAGCCCCAACCCCCATCCTGGCTGTATAAACACACACCCCTTTCCAGCACACCCCCATGTTTCCTACGGGATTGTTACAGCCCTCGGAACTGAACACCATTGTTCTGCCCCTTTCCGGACAACCCCCTTCTCCCTAAAGATACTGTCCTGAGTCCATTTAGTCTACTTGATAATTCTGCCCAGAGCTGTTGACGCTCTTGGACTCTGTTTTCAGGTGTACAGGCAGGGGTGGTGGATTGGAAAAATAATTGCTGTTGATTCTTTCCAGCAGCTCTATCCGTCCTTCTCTTTTTTTCGACCCTATTTGGAAGGTGCTTTCAGGAATGTGCAAGGTCAAGAGTCCAGCAGGGCAGAGGCTTCCTCCCGCTGTTAGGCTAGTGCCTGGGAGTAGAGCTGCAGAAACGTCCAGAAGAAGAGGAAGAGCGGAAGGGAAAATGAGCAAGAAGGAGACGGGGGGTGGGGCTAGAAAGGGAGACGGAGAGATGCCTGCGGCCCTGCACCCCCGCTCTGCGTCCCTGCCCTGCGCCCTGCTCCCTCTGGCTGCGTGCAGAGGGTCCCAGCTGCAAAACAGAGATGGAGCGGGGCCAGCTCTCGCCAGCGGGGGCCGGGAGTGCGAGCTGGCTGTTACTCCCCAGAGGCGGCGGGGTGTATCGAGTTCTGAAAGCTGGATGTCGGTCCTTTCCTGGGCTTGGGCCGGTGCTCGAGTAGTCCTGGCGCGCGGCTTGGAACTGTTTGCTGTGCCCTCGCCTAGGACACACCGTGTGGCGACAGAGGAGCGCCCAAGCAAGCGGTGCCGTCCTGCGAAAGCTCCCAGGTGTAAAGCTGCCGCAGATCAGCCCTCGTCCTTCTGGCTTCTCATTTGCTCCCTTCCTTCCTTTTGGATTGCGTGCGAGAAGCTGGGCTGCGCGGAAAAGAAGCCCCTGGCCTGGAAAAGACGGCGCACACCCGGGGGTCGTGGCGTGTGTGTGTGTGTGTGTGTGTGTGTGTGTGTGTGTGTGTGTGTGTGTGTGTGTGTGTAAGGGACGGCGTACACCCGGGGGTCCTGTGTGTGTGTGTGTAAGGGACGGCGCGCATCGGGGGTCTTGTGTATATCTGTGTGTGTTCTTTTGGAAACTAGCTTCGGTTGGACCCTGGTCAATCGATCAGTGCTCAGGCAGAGCCTGAAATTCGGCAAAACTTCATCGCTCACCTCCTGGGAAAGACACGGGGTGGGGGGGTGGGCGCCGTGGGTTGGGGTGTACTGTGTGTGCAGTGGCTTCATACAGAAGGAAAAGCGACTTTCCGTTATTCCTCTTGTTGTTGGGCTCACTCTATGTAACGGGAATAGCGGATTTCTCATGGCTCATCTGACATGGCCTGGTCCATGGCCAAGGTCAAATCAGGGGACCTCCTTTAGGATTCCAGAGGCTGCTGAAAGGGCTGTATGAAAAGCCTTCCCACAATGAGGTTTAATAGTCTCTTCCTCTGAACTTTAACAGTATGTTGTTAATTGTACATTCTAATCTTTCTTAACAATATTTCCCACGCCAATTTAGGTTTTGTAAAAATAGCTTCATTTCATCTTTATGTGCCAAGTGGCTGGACACAGGAATGACTGGTTTACCTGGAGCTATTGCTGAAACAGATGCTTGGGTCCCACCTTTGGATTCTTGATTCTCTAGGATGGGGGTGGGGCCTAAGAATCTGCATTTGATCTTGATGCTGCTCTGGGGACCACACTTTGGGAACCATTGTCCTCGGGACTGATTCTCAATCCTCGCTAAACATCAGCATCAGAATCCTCTCTCAATTGAGCATCGGCCTGCGAGCCATGTGTCACTGGTTCGATTCCCAGTCAGGGCACATGATTAGGTTGCACATCAGGTTCCCAGTTGGGGTCGTGAGTGAGAGGCAACCACACAGTGATGTTTCTCTCCCTCTCTTTCTCCTTTCCCCTCTCTCTAAAAATATAGTAAAACAAACAAATTAATTAATTAATTAAAAAAAAAAGAATCCTCTCTCAAGCTTTAAAACATGAACAAAGTCAGCAACAGCAAGGATATGCCTCTGCCCCGCTGCCAGATATTCTGAGTTAATGGATTTGGCAGGAAACCTGGCCTTTTTGACATGTTTTAAAATCTGTTTTGGTGTCACTCTCAAGTGAGTCTCATCTTCTACCAGGGATGAAACCCATGTCACAGTGCTGGCAAATGACACCGTTAGAACCATCTGTTTAAGACATTTTCCAATAATTAGGAGGGACACCCACTGCCTCACTAATAGGGATAAGTTTGATTGATTTGCTTATCCTGAGAAAGTGGGAATTGAGACAGGTCCCGTCTCCTATCAGGAGCTACTCTGCAAAGGAGGGTCTCTCTTAGGCAGATTATCCAGAGAGAGGATAAAGGAGGGGAAGGATGTTGAAGCAGAGGAGATCTCATTAACAATGATGTGCTTCCATGGGCCTGATACTCATCCTGCCTGCGTCTCTACTCCTCCTGCCATCTTTTCCCTGATGAGCCAAGAAACCTTCTTTCTAGAGGCGTCATTTCGTTCTAGAACAAATAAGTATAGTTGGCTCTCACATCCCCGGGTTTTGCATCCACAGCTGGGAACCCACAGATGAGGAGGCCTGACTATGTGCATTGCTCTACACCATTTCATGCAAGGGATTCGGGCATCTGTGGTATCTATGGGGGTCCTAGAATCAATCCCTTACTAATACCTAGGAATGACTGAGCTTCAGGGAAGTCAAAGGTATACACAGGTTTTTGAATGGGCTTGGGGGTTGTTGGTGCCTCTAACTATCCCCCGTGCCCCTCAATTAAGAAAAAGGGCAAAGCCCTAGGGGTATGTTTTTCTTTATTATTCCTTATGAGGCCCAGTTTAGGGCTATGTATTATATGCTCTCTTATGTTATTAATTATTGTTCATTTGCCTTCTGGGTATGGGGAACTCATAGTCCACCTTTGGCCCCAAACATGGGCCTTCCTCTGAAATACTGCAATGGTCTTGATTGAAGACAAGAGAATGTGGAACTTACTAAATGGTGCTGTGTATGATCTAGGTACAATTGATGTGAACAATTGATGTGCGTCTTTTTATTTGCAAATTTCATCGTAATCTACTAAATCAGATTAGATCTAATGTGTTAACACACCAGTACAAGCAGACATGGACAAATTGGGCACCCCCCCTCCCCCACCATTGCACATAGCGTGGTTTACATGTCCCCTCTGTCTTTGAAAGGAGGGGGATGACTGTGTATTTCAGAACAAAGTAATGTCAGCCAATGTGTCAACACTAGTAAAAGCACATGAGTATAGTATTGCGTGAAAGCACTCCATTGTTTGAGCATCCAGACTCCTTGCTTCCCATGATTCCTATCAACGTTGCAAAGATCAACAAACAGCCAATCCTTTACTTTGCTAATCCAGAGCTGACTTCCCTGCCCCCCTGCATACAGGAGCAATTGGAAGAGCAACTGTATAAGAAGCTTGGGGTGACTGGTAAAAATAACCAGGGGTCATTTGGAGTGATAGCTACCATTTTGTCAGAAACGATTAACACCAAATTAGAGAGATGTTTGGATTGGCTACACCCGATTTACGTACCTTGCGCTTCTGGATTCCTTTTCTCTGCTGCATTCCCATCTGCTCCTGTGAAGCAGGGAAGGGCAGAGTGATCTTAGGGGCATCAGCCACATTGTGAAATCTCTAGCCACTTCCATCTCTGCGGAAGCTCCTAGTGTGCCCACTGGCAGGCGACATTAAGAGCACTACTTCTCCTTTTGTTTAAGTGACTGGTGGCTGGGAAAGATGGTTGCTTTCATATCTCATAAACCCATAAGGGAGAAAAACAAACCCACGTGGACTGGAGCTGAGCAAGAGGGTGATAAAGGAAGATTTAGACCAAATCTGTTAGCAGCGAATCCAATACTGGATATAGATTTAAACTTCATTTTTATTCATTAGGCGTCCTGCACTTTTACTGTTATTTTTACAAGCAAAGATTTATAGCTGTTTAGGTATATAATGTTTTTGTGCAGCTTTAGTGAAATTATGTTTGCTGCCGCATGGAATTCTTCCCAGTATTCTAAAATTAAAGCCATTTTTTGGCAATTTTTACCTCCTTACATGTCAGAGAGACATTCTAATATGTTTTTCTGTTATTTAATGAAGCCAATTACAATTTAGGGCAGATTTGTTCTAATGAACTCTGGTGTCATGGACTCCTTAAGGAATGAGACCTCAGCTCTGGCAGTCGAAAAACGAGGTTTGATCTCTGTGCATTTTTAGTAGCTGTGAAGCACATGAAGCTGGTTGAAATTCTTTTATTTCATTGAAAAGATTTTGCTTTCTTGTCCATTGCCTTAGGCCTCCAGGGCAAAAACAATCCCTTCTTTGACGACATGGATTTCTGGGTGCAGGTAGGAAACTTCCTGATATTCTCTGTTTACTGGTCATGGACAACCATATCTTCAATATGTTATGGATGATGGGATTAGGGAACATTTCCCAGAAGAGACCAGAGCAGGGCTATCCGCTATTAACAGAAAACCAGAATAAGGCTTTGAATGGTGTGGTTCTGTGGGTCAGGGGTCATCCTGCAGACTGAAGGGTCACTGGCTTGCTTTCTGGGCAGGGCGCGTGCCTGGGTTGTGGACCAGGTCCCAGGTTGGGGGAGTGTGAGAGAAAACTGATCAGTGTTTCTCTCCCTTTATCTCCTCCTCCCTTCCCATCTCTCTAGAAATAAATAAGTAAAATCTTTAAAAAACAAACAAACAAACAAACAAAAAATACATGGAGGCTCATTGACTCTGTTTTCGCCTTCCAGAGTGTCCATTGCCTTATTCAAATAGTATTTTTCTTGAACATTTAGAATGGCCAAATGAGTTTTGCAGGTAAGCAAAATATCTCTCTTTCTCTCTCTGCTTCTATCTCTCTTTATCTCTGTCTGTCTCTGTCTCTCTCCCTATATATACAAACACTCACACTCATACATACATATGTATTACACATATGAATGAATGGGGAGTGCACATGTATGTGTGTATGTATACATGTATGTGTATTGGGCTAGCACCAAGGATCTTGAACGCTGATCCTTGAGGAACTTTTTTAACAAAAATATTTTATTTATTTATTTCTAGAGAGAGAGAAGGGAGAAGAAAGAGAAGGAGTGAAACATCAATGTGTGGTTGCCTCTCACATGGCCCTAACTGGGGACCTAGCCTGCAACCTAGGCATGTGCCCTGACTGGGAATCGAACTGGCGACCCTTTGGTTCACAGGCCAGCACTTAATCCACTGAGCCACACCAGCCAGAGCAATCCTTGAGGAATTTTTCTAACACAACTTTCGTTGGCCTTTCTTCTTTCTCTTCCAGAATTTAAAGCAATTCCTCATGGGCATTCAGAATTTGACCCCATGATACCTCCATGTCCTTCTTCTTACAGCATCCCGCCCCCCCGCACCCCCCATCACACTCTCTGTTCCATCAAGTAAGCTTCTTTTTTGGTTTCCTGTACATGTCATGCTAAATTTCTCTTTCCTCCAGAAATCTGGCAATATTAGGTTTCCTTGTCAATGAATGAATAATTAAGTGAATTCCCAAAGTGCTTTGCTCAGGTTGATTCCCAAGAGCTCTGGGATAAAAGGAAAGGACAGCTACGTCTGTTTCACTGTTCAGCTTCAAATCCTCAGCAATTATCTCCTGTCTCTTCCCACATGAAGCCTTCCTTGATGAAGGTCCAACACTTTCCTTTCCCTTAATTAATCCTGAAGGTATCTATTATACATTCTAGTACTTAAGTTTATGTTTCACTAGCACTTCAAGGAACAACTTCTTATATTGTTTAATTCTCTATTTCACAGTAGGTTTTAACTACAACAGAGATTTCTGAGTGCTGGGATGCTGTCTTTTCCTTCTCCTCCTTCCTTTCTTCTTTTTCTTTTATCCTCACCTGAGGACTTTTTTTTTTTTTTATTGCTTTATCAGAGAGAGTGGGAGGGAGAGAGAGAGTGAAAGAAACATCCATGTGAGAGAGAAACATTGATTGGTTGCCCCCACTCCTTGAACATGCCTCACTCAATCATTATCGAACCTACAACCTAGGTATTTCCCCTACTGGGGATTGAACCTGCAACTTTTCAATTTATAGGATGATGCTCCAATGAACTGAGCCACACCAGCCAGGGCCATCTTCTGCTTTTATATCCTCTAAGGAACTTAGTGCATGCTATCAGGCACATAATCTGCCCTTGATAATAGATGCTTAGAGAATTGAAATGAATGCTATTGCTTAATCGCATTGAATATAATCAATTGGTGCTATTGTTACAATTCCATTCATCACCTGCCTCTCTCTACTATGACCACTAAACCAATAAATGACATTTTCTACACTTGCATGCCCTGTATGTGCTTGTACACATAAACACACAGACACACACCATATAACCACTTTCCTGGAGGGTTACTTTTAGGTAGTTTGTGAGCCTATACAGAAGAATAGTGAGTAATTCATCACAGTTTCCACTTAACCCACTTTCCAATCATGAGAACCCACCATAAAGAAAGCCTCTGCTATTAAGAAGTTGCCCTGCATTTAATGGCTGCTCTGCCACTGATGAACTACATAACCTTGGACACGTTATGGAATCTCTCTGATCTGTGATTTCACTCTTGTAAAATGGGAATAATCATGCCACTGTTTCAAGGCCACTTTGGGGATTAGTAGTAATGCCTATGCTAGTCACCATTTATTTGGATTACTATGTTCCTGGCAGTGTGCTCTGTCCATAAACATTCTTCTTTAATTTTTACATCCTTGGCATAGTGAGATGCTCAGATACAAGGTCTGTGGTATTTCATACCTTGGCTTAAATACACACTGAATCAGACAAAAAGTTTGCCAAAGGCTCATTTTTTGCTTCCTGGAATTGGCGGAAAGATTCAATAAAGTCCGGCCACTGTCAGGTGCCTGTGTCCAAAGGCCAGTGTAATGGGTACTCTGAGTGGAGGCCAAATGCTGGGTCCTGCCATCTCATCCCCTTAATGGTCCTTGAGCCAGGGACGCTCACTCTCACAACAAAACCTGGCTTAGGAGACAGGAAGAGGACGGCCCAGAGTTGCTTGTAAGCTGATTCACACCACAGACCAGTAGAAATGGCAAATCAATTTCATTAAGTACATAAAGAACTCACTTAGGTAAACTGAAGTGACTTCAAGGATAGAGAAGGGTAAAATCTGAATGTTACAGCAGATCCTGTTTCCTCTGAGCTGAACACTGAATGAGTGGGACTTAGCTTTCAACAGGAGGGATTTAGATTAAACTCTAGCGAGAGTTTCTTGATTGTTAAGGGTTTGAGCTATTAGAGCATAGAAGCAACAGAACTAACAAGAACTTATCTAGGGTTTTATCTTTTTGGCACAGATTTCAGGGTACATTAGGAAGCAGATAAATGACCTGGGTGTCCTCAATCAGGAACTTCCCAGAATAGTGATTTATTTCTCTCTCCTTTCCTTTCTAAAAGAAGATTATATTTTAAAATACATTTCTTGTCCACTTACAACCAGATGCGCATTAGACTTTGGGAGGTTGGGCCTGGAGATGGGTGTTTGTTTGTTTTTTAAACTCTGCAAATTATTCCATTGTGCTGGTGGGGTTTGGACCAGCTCCTTGGATCAAACAGGTCCCAGTAAACTGGGGGTAGTGGGAGGTAGGGGAGGAAGGGGACTGGCTGCAATCTTGGAATGGGATCCAACCCCTACCTTAAAGTTGTCCTGTTTACTTCCCCCCTGTGGTTTCATGTTCCATTTTGATCCACGAGTTCCTGGAGGCACCCTTGGTCTTAGGATGGTTTTATAAAGTTCCTGAATGGAACGATATTAATTTTAGTTTTTCTTTAAAAGAGCTTATGACTATTATATCTTCTATGACCTTCTTACCGAAACCCTTCTTGAGGAAATCAGGACCAGTGTAGAATCTTTTCTATCACAGTACCTCACCAGAAGCTTCTACCTACTCTTAGTGCGGAACAGTCATTGAGATAATAATCAAAGGTATTTATGGGCCAGATTCATTAGCACCTTCATCATACAGAAAATGCCAACGAGGACCAGAGAAGTTAAGTAACTTATCTAAGGTCACACAACTAGTGAGTGATACAAGGGGAAACCTCCCAAAACCAGAATTATCTTCTGGAGGGCAGGAACCCTTGCAGAATAGGCTTCCCCTGCTAGGTAAGTGTTCTAGGGACCCATCTGTATCAGTGTACCAGCTGGCATTGTTGTGAGAAGCTGCGTTCAGCTTCAGTGAACTTTTTTTGAAGACCCTTTGAACACATTTGCTCATTTCATGATGGGTGATTTACGAGCGCACCTGTCTACACTGCGTTGAGTGTTCAGCAGTTTTTGACCAAAAACCAGCATGACCCTCATGTCCCACCCTTCTTATTCACCCACTCTCTCCCAAAGTGACATTTCTTTTTGTTTCCCAGATGAAAAAATCCTCAGAAGGAACCAATTTGCTGATGTGGAAGAGGAGAAACAAAAAACAGCAGAAGCACCAAAAGGCATCAAAATCTGTTTTGAGCAGTGAGAAAAAAGCCTCGATAGGTGTATTGCATCAATTGGAGAGTACTTTGAAGGGGACTGAAGTTTAAACATATAAGCATAAATACACAATTTTTATAAACAAATTCTGGGTTTTTTTTTTTTTTTTTTTTTTTGTATCTTTCTCATAGAACTTGTTTCAAAGCCAAGATGATTCAAAGCCAAGATGATTTGGCTTCCAAACTCATGATAGTGGGATCCAGTTACTAGAGAACTAGAAATTTGTTGCTAAGTGGTTAGCAATACAAAAGCAGGGCTCTAGTCCTAGAAAGGGCTGTGGGAATATATATACATACACACACACACACACACACACACACATATATATATATATGTATGTATGTATGTATTTTTTAACCCAATATGGAACTCAAGAATATAGACAAAGACTGAATTCCTGTCATTCACATGGTAGCAGCTGGAGAGCAAGGCTCAGGATAAAAGGGGATAACCAGAAAAAGGCAGAAAAGCAGTGAAGACGACTGCGTGCAGAAGGCTTACATGAGGACGTTCCTCAGCTCTGGAAGGAAGAAGAATCCGAAGATCGAGCACCTGTCCGAGCTGCCTTTGCAGTGCGCCTGTGGCAGGTGCCACAGTGGGAGGGGAGGGGAGCCCCACCGTTTGCGTGGGTAAGAGTTGCCAGTGTTTTATGAGCACTTGCTCATCTTCCAGGCAACACAGTAAGCAAGTGATATGCAGTGTTTTTCCTTTTGTCCTCAGAATAACTCTAGGAGATGAGTAACATTTTAATTTCCATTTTAACTACCACCCACATGAAGCTGTAACACACGCATCCAAATTCAAAGATACTAAATGTTAGACCTGAGACTTCAATCCTGGGCCTGACAGACTTCCCTCTCAGCACCCTCCCCCCGCCCACATGTTTGTCCTCCCACCATTTCTGTACCCGCTCCCTTTTTCACGAGGGGAAGATCAATCGGGAAAACTAAGTCCCAGTTATTTCCATTCATTAATCCAACTAAGGTGGCTGGATAGCACCGCCAAGCATTCGGTCTTGATGGAGATCTTTCTATGTGTCTCCTTTGGTGGGAGGGTAGAGAGGCAGCGGCTTCTGGCTTCTGGCTTTGAAGAAAGAGACGCGGCAATCTGCCACCTCCCGCTCCCCAGGAGTGACTCTTGCTCCACCAAGGAGATGTTCTTGTCCCGGACTTTGACTCTTCAGGGGGAAAGTGGCTGGTGAGACATTTTCCACAGCGATGACAGATGGATTCTTGTTAATAAGAGCTGTTAATGATCAGGCCGTTCGGCGGTGGGACTGGGGCTGCCTTCCCTTCCTTGTCTGCCGCTAGTTCTGAGACACGTTCTCCAGCTGTGCATCCCGCCCCCACCTCTCCAACCGCTGCTTCCCTCAAATCAAGTCTTTGAGATACTGGATATCTGTTAATAATTTTTTGTTTGTTTAAATTCGAGTGGATTTCTGTGGCTTGCCACCAGGAGCCCATACTAATGCTGACTGCCACACTTTAGGACACCTTGTCAACAGGCCAATTATATACAGAAATATAGAGATGCTTGATACACACAGGTTTATTTTTCCCCTTCACTGTTTTCTTACATTTGAGTTCCCTCAGAAAGTTTTTTCTTTTATTGTTCTAGTCCACGTACATTTACCTCACTCTCAAACTTTTTTTTTTTAAATCTATTTTTCTTCTGTATTCATTTGACCTCTTCTCCAGATTTCTTTCACAGGCAGGCGGGCCGCATATGGAGTCTTTAATATTTTGTCAGCTCTCTCTGGGTGCGCTGCACCTCAGATTCCCCAATCATACCATGATCGCCTCGTACTTTTTATGGCATTTGCTGTTTAATTTATTTAGTATACTGTTCAACTAATGACTCAGTCACAGCTTCAAAGAAGAAGTGTTGCTTTTTAAAAAATCTCTGAACTGCTTTATATCAACAGAGAAAAGGAATATTTTAATTTTTTCATCACTGCTGTATCTTCTGTGACCTCGAACTGAGTTGTTATAAGACTTTTCTCTTACAACAGCACTTCTAAAGCTTCGGGGAGTTCACGGGCTATCTTTGGTTATTATGACCCTGACTTAAAGAACTGCATTAGCTCTTTATTTTTTGAATAAAATAAACTAACAAGGAGGAAAAATATGCTAGTTAGAACCACAAATAACATAGCTGCTTTTGTCTTGAAGGAGGTGGCATAATTTTTCTCTGGAGACTTTTGTTTAAGAACATGTTGAATGGTCTGACCTTGCAAGCTAATGCTTATATAATTTTTGAGAAGACAACAAAACAGAAGATTGGTAGATTGGTTGCAATAAATAAATAAGTAAACAAACAAACAAACAAATAAAATTGAATGGTGGGAGCTGCCCAGAAGAAGTGAGAGTGATAACAGATGAGGCTTTGTAATATGGTAGATGGTTGCCCAAGTAGAAGGGTAAACATTCTCTAGAGATGGGGATGGTTGAGAGACTTTTAAGGGTGGAATATCTAATATTTAACTTTAAGTGGTTTGTTCCAAACCTTCAGTAAAGAATATTATATATCACTTCTATTTAATGACTTTCTGGGGTGTGAATGGGTGAGGGTGATGGACAGCCATGAGAGTAGAGGTCTCAGGCAGAATAAGGAAATCAGCTGCAGAGGAGAAATGAGTTAGTAATTTACATGAAACAGTTTGTCTTTCCACAAGTACATCAGAGGAGGGAGAACCATGAAGGTTGGTAAGAGTGGCCTAGAAGTATTGGGATTATGATTGTTATTGCATAGCCAACATTTTCGGGAAATAAACTGACCAACCGGAGCAGCAGAAAAGGAGACATTAGAACAGCTATGGCAAACAGAGAATCAGTCTAATGAAAAAAATGTAACAGAACCCCTGGGCTGCTCCAATTGAAACAGAACCCACGGGCTGTTTAGTTAGGGGCCCGATTGCCCGCCGCCAGAATTATGACTCTCAATACCAGAGTTTAGTGAAAATAAAAAGAATTGTTTATTTAATAGTTATATAGATTTAGATTATTTTTGGATTTCTGCCATTAAGTCTTATGTTCTTTAAAACACCCACAAACACATAGTTCTGCCTCCCCCTACCAAACCAGGATAGTTTTAGAGAAGTTAGAAATACCATTTCTCTACTTCCTAGACACAGTTCAGCTTTACCAGCAGCTGCCAATCACTCAGTTCTGATTGGGGAGGTCTTTCTGTGTTGTGGTGCCCGCCAGCTTTCAATGCAGAACCACGTAGATTCTCAGCCTCCTTGTAAACTGCCTTCTTAAAACCGCATGGTGTTTCCCTCTCAAAACAGCATGGAGAACCTTCTCAAAATCACACAGAGAACCTCTTCTTAAAGCAGCCTGGAGAGCCCTGCTAAAATGTCTGCAGCTGCTTTTTAAATCCCTGACTGCATCCTCTGACGCAGGCTCCTTAAGCTCTTTCAATACCATCCCATGGTCCAAGACTCCTCCCACTTTCCTGGGCCCTGGAAGCATCAAAACCATTTGCACAACAAAGTTACCAGCCACTAGCCCCAGGCATGCAAAGGCATCCTAAAAGCTGATTCCTTTTCCCCATCCTCCAGCCACAAGCTCCGGGGGTTTTTGGACACCCCTATTCTTTAACAAAAGCAGAAAAGAATGTGAAAACTGGAGCTTTTCCTATTTCCCCTTCTTTTGCAATGCTGAAACATGATGAAATGTCTGTTACTCCTCAGTAAGTATAGCTCTTTAAAAAATTTTAAAAATTTATTTGTAGAGAGAAGGGAAATGGAGGGAGAAAGAGAGGGACAAAAATATCCATTTGTTGCATCTTGCCCTGGCCTGCAACCAAGCATGTACCTTGATTGGAATTTGAACTGGCAACCTTTTGGTTAGCAGAACAATGCCCAGTCTGCTGAGCCACACCAGACAGAGCAATAAGCATAGATCTTAAGTGAATAACCAAGTATCATTAATTCTGTTTAACATTGTCTAAAATGAGGTGATCTCGTTCAAGGTGTTTTTCCCCAAGATCATTAGTCAATTGCAAACAACATAAAAAAAAATATTCACACATTTAGCAGAAATGTACCTAAGTATTTTTAGAGTGTAAATTTCTTAGTGAGAATGTTTGTGTAATAGAAATGATTTCCCTTTAGATGATGAGTGGAGCGGCTGTAATCTGCCCTTTTACATTCATGTTTATGACTTCAAATATATGACATATGAAAGTAGCCCTAAAATTTTAATATAACAGGTCTTTTAATCTCATTATGACTGAGAACAACTTACAAATTTTAAAAAAATGTGAGTAAACTCCATTAAGATAGACAATTCTGCAGTTGAAATTTCTAATATCTAGACTAGAGAGCTATGATGGTTGGGAGGGAAGAGGTAAGGTTCTCTTAGAGGATTGGGATAGAAGATGAAAAAGGAGGAAGGTAATATATATTAGTGAAGCCAGAGGGGAAATAAAGCAGGGCACTTGCCATTACAATCTAATAAATAACTTAAAACAGGAGGCCAGAGACACATGGGAGACTCATCTCACCAACTAACTCAGCAATCCTGAGCTCTGTTCTACAAGATTGCCAGGTGTCCTGAACTTCACAAGCAGAGAGTGCTCAGGAGGAGGGGAGTCCTTGAGACTGCTGGGACAGGGAGCCTCTGGAACAATTCCACTAACTAGACAGAAAGCCTCTACTAAGTAAGAAGGAAAACCTTTGTCTTAATCCCAAGGTCCAGAAGGGGAAGAAGAAGGAGTACCTGGAAGCTAAGTTAAGGCATATATAATCCCTGAACTCCAATAGTCCGGGCACTTGGATTAGCCTAGTGCCTGATTGTAGCTTTTTTTTTTTTTTTTTTTTTTTTGCTCCAATGTTTTTCATAAATAAAATTGCTATCTCATTTCTATTAAAAGTGTTTGTCTCTTGCTTGAATTTGTCTCTTGCAAGCAGGGCAAGAACCTAGCAAGCTCAGGGGAGAAGAACCCCTTGGTTTGGGTCTCTCCCTGGTGACAGATAGGAAAGGAAAAAAGTGTTGGAAACAAAACAAAATAAAGTTGATGAGAATTACTTCTTAAAGCATTTGAAACTTGCATCTCGGTTGGGATAAATTCTTACCTTTGAGGTACCAGATATAAAATTTCTACTTGAGAAGAATGGCTACTTATTCTAAGCTACTAACTCATTACATTATGGAGCAGCTGACCAACAATCATAAAAGTCTCTGCTGTAGGAGCGGTACCATCACCACAGAAAGTCAACAGGTAGCCTACAGTAGTGTTGAAATAAATACGTTGGTTTAACGTTGCTATATCTGAATTCTGGAAGTTTATAAAGCAATTCAGACTAAAGCATTCCACACTCAGTTCAGGGTTGAAACTTAGAATACAAAATTTTATCACCTTGGTGGGTGTTAAGTGGTATCTCACTGTAATTTTACTGTACATTCATTTCCCTAAAGGCTAAATATGTTGAGCATCTTTTCATGTGCTTTGGAGAGATGTCTAAGTCCATTGCCCATTATTAAATTGTATTGTTTGTTCTTGTGTTGTTGAGTTCCAAGAGTTCTTTATATATTTTTGGTACCAGACCCTTGCCAGGTACAGAATTTTTAAGTATTTTCTTCCTTTCTATAAGTTGTCACTTCACTTTCTTGATAATGTCCTTTGAAGTACAAAAGTTTTTAATTTTGCTGAAGCCCAATTTATCTATTCTTAATTTTGTTGTCATATATTTGTTTTCTTATTTAAGAACCCATTTTCAAATCCAATATCATGAATATTTACCACTATATTTTCTTCTAAATGTTTTATTGTTTTGTTTTCTTTTGTTTTTAAGTTTTTTATAGTTTTAAGTATTTTATAGTATTATATATGGTGTGAGGTAAGAATTTCCCTCTTTTAAAGTATCATCTATTGTTTAGGCCAACAGAAATACATTTATTTAAAGTAAATTCCTGTTTTGAAGCCTTTATTATTTCTTCTGTCCAGATGACCTTCCTAGCTATCATTCCTACCTGGGCTTATATTACCAACAAGTCAATGTGCTGATGAAATACCAACTCTACTTTGCAATCTTTCTGAAACCCCTTTATCTTTTCTCCACTTCTCAGCTTGTCAAAGTTAGCAGCAATGATTCGTCTTTTTTTCTGAACTCCCATAACCTCTCTGATAGCACTAATTTATAATTCACTTATTTATGCATCCAAATAATTTCCCACACACCCAAACATTAAAAAATAATTACTGGGCACCTACTCTGCTAAATACTAACCTCTTTTCAAGGACTGTTATATAGTATGTATTTGTGAGGTGTCTTCCTTCTTCTGCTGGTGTGTGTGTTAAAACACAGAAGCATCATCTCACTGGTCTCAGCGCAGCAAACAGAGGGAATTAGCAAGTGCACAGATGCAATCAATTTCTAAACATTGTACCACTGTCAATGTAAACAGCTGCCCTTCAATCCTTGGCCCTCACATATCTCCTGCTAATATGAAGGGCTGACTTCAGCTGAAGCTGGGGAAGTTTAGAGCAAGCAGCACACTTTTTCCAAACTTATCAGATTTACTGCTCCAGCTCTCCTTTGGCCCATTACTCATCCCTTCTTTATAAAAGAGATTTGCAGTTTCTTCAGGGTGGGAATTATTACAGCAAGGTAACCATCAGGTATTTCCTGACAGTAAAACCAAAGAACACAGGATTACTTCAACTTACGGGCTTATAAATTTTATATAAATGATTTTGCAGGACTCATTTGAAGTTTTAGTAAAGCCATTTAACAAAATGTCAATATAAGAGGTGGTCCATACATCTTTAGGTATTTCCTTATGCATTCCTTACATAAAGACTAGAGGATGTCATAGTTCTGTTATTGTATGTGTTGTGGTTTTTTTTTTTTTTTTTTTTTTTGTGTGTGTGTGTGTGTGTGAGAGAGAGAGAGAGAGAGAGAGAGAGAGAGAGAGAGGTGCTCCTTTTACTTATGATAAAGAGTTTTTAAAAATTATTTTCTAAGCAGTTGTGAAGCCATGAAAGTGGCCATGATGCATATAGGATTGATGGCTTCCAAAACAACATCCAACATTTTAATCCCGTCTCACATTGAGCACAGTCACACTGCTGGGTCTCGTCTCGGTCTCTGAATCTTTTGAATTGAAGGATTTTGATGACCTGTTTTCTTCCAGGTGACAAAATAGTTGTCAGATAGAAAATTTCTTAATTTAAATATCCTGTGCTACACAGTCCTGGTAAACAAACAAAAAATCCATTTTTTGAAAATGAGAAAAGATAAGGGTGGCAGGTGTGCAGAAAATGAATACTGTTGATATGCTGGTAAGAAAAATAAAAAGACACAAGAGCCATGATTTATTTAAAATACTATATTCAGTTTAATTTAAAGGAAAAGTCTGATAACAACGTCCCTGGTGGTTATTTTCAGTGTCTCTTGCTTCCCCGCACAGCTTCCCTGAGCGCTTGCGGATTTTAAGCAATGCTTTAGATGGCAGTATTCACATAGTTTACCACGGCCCTCACCGGCACTCCACTGCACAGACCCGCCTTCCGTTTCCATTTTACACCGCTCAGCTCTGTCTCTCACATTGCTTCTTTCTGAACTCCTTTTATGCCTTCAGTGCAATGAGGGAAACCTTTACAAGAATGTTGGTAATTGTGGGTATCCCAGGGCCCATAGAAAAGCATGTTCTATAGCTTTCTGAATCCTTAGGCTTTACTTAAGCAATAAGAAAATAGGGCAGATCATCCCTGTTTCTTACTTATGGGTATTTAAGGGTCCCAGAAATACACATGGCTGCCATTTGCTACTACAAAGCTACCCATGCTCCCCTAAAGGAAAGGCATGTCTTTGTTATTAGAAAACATAGAAGGTTTTAATCATGGTCTTTATTAAGAATTGTTCCCAATTTAAAATTCTTAGCTATTTTTCCCTGTTGTAGTTCTTCTTATTTCTTTCATTTTTTTTTGCCTTTTTATTGACTTCGACCCTTGGGCCGTTGAAAAGAAAACCTCTATTCTAACCCTCCTTGTGCTTCTATTTATTTTTATCCTCAAATCCAATAAGGGTAATTTTCCAGGTCCAAGCCTCTTGGAGCAGAGTCCATTTGGCACATAAACCAGATGCCAAATAATTGAATATGTCTTAGATGCCACTAGGGAAATGTCTCAAAGGCCAAAGCAAAATGATTTTTAGCACTTAGGGCATAGCATTCTTTTGGACGTTAGCTGAAAAAAAAAAAAACAAATCCCCAAGTCACTGTTTTTCTCCAAATAGTTCAACAGTCTGCCTTCTTCAATATCTAGCACCCAGCAAAGGCTGTTTTCCAGTTTCCCAGAAACGCGGGACCTCTTGACCCAGGAAGGTAAGATGCCATATGTTAAATCCACTTACACTAGATTTAGAAGCAAGTTTTTCCCTACCCCAAGTGAGATCAACTAGTCTGCATGGAAAAAACTAGCAGCGCTTTCCAGAACTAAGTGCTTGAGTCGGAGGGATAAAGGGAAATTTGTGTTACCTGAGATTCGACCTTTCTTATTCTTCCTAGAAACACCGGAGATTTGGGGCTTACCTGATGATAATAAACATGCAAATACAATAAAGTCCTTTTGGAAGGAGGACCTCTCAAAATTTGTGTGTTAAATGCATACTATATAACCATGAATAATAATGTATATGTGATTATAATTGTGGAATTCACGCACACACAGGTAGGCGCAACAGATTGGTTGCCTTATCCTACTTTGTAGGTAAGGCAAGTAAGAATCTGAGAGGTACTGTTCACGTTCAAAGATCAAAAACCAATTCACTTTCTGACTCCTGGCCTAGTCTTTTTATCACACTCTGAAACCTTGACCAAATCGAATGCATTATTTTTTCCTGTATAGCAATCTGGATAATATATCTCCTATTTAAACAGTGGCTCAAATTTCTCCTGCCTTATTAGCTAAGGGCAAAGCTAGGTTATTCTCGTTTCTGATCAGGAAACCATTATGGGGAAGAACTAGAAAGGCCCACTTACTTCTTAGCTGGCTAAATTGCCATGTTATTCCCAGGTTAATCTGAATACTTTTAGGAGTCATTTTCCTCTGGATTTAAGAATTTTTTTGAAGGGGTGGGCAGTGTTTTAGAGAATCCTTCTCTTATAGGAGGACTGAAACAGAAATTCCCCTTACGTGAAAGTTTCCATGAAAAAACAGACAAAGATTTACAAAGTTGTGATAGACTATATTTGCTTTTTAATATCTACCACATGTCTGGTTTTATTTGGGGACTAGAGGAGTGGATTAGTTCTTCTTTTCACAGAATATATAAATAACAGCTTTGTTGTTGCTTATTTTTTCCATATGATAACGTTTTGTATTGCACTAAATAAAGTGCTAGGGGAAAACTTAAAACCATCCCTAATTATTCATCGAGGCAGTCCACTAAGGTCTTTGGTTTAGTGTCTGTAATGCTTTAGATTGTGAGGTTATAAAACACGAATTGTTTTACAAGCAGAGGTAATTGCTTTCAGGGGTTTCAATATTAATATCTCCATTTTCTGTTTTTCCCCCTTTGATTTCTTTTTTCAGGCTTTGCTTAAGGACCTATAAATCTAAAACTGAGTTTTAAAATAAGGGCCCAACAATACCCTTTCATATTTTTCTTTTCTTCTGTGTCTACCTAGGTCCTTCACTGACACCAAACACCAACTGATCCGTTCTTTTTTCTCCATATCTCCCAGCTAGCAGTGCAAAGAGATGTTTGCTAGTTTAGGGCCCAGGGGGAAGGAAGGCACTAACATTTGTGGAGTGCTCCCATGTCCAGGCACGGTGCTAACCTGTTACATATGTGCTGGTATAATATTTCAAAGTGCTAATTGTCCAGCCTAGCTGCCAATTCTCCTCAGCTTGGCAGCTAAATGGAAAAGCAACATGGCCGTGGGGACAATTTACAGTGGGGAACAAAGTTCCCTAGCTTTTAAGTTCAAAGGGCACCATCTGGGTATGAGAAAGAAACATTTTTGAAATGGAATGCAGTCAGGGAGAACTGGTTTTTCCTCCTAATTTGACACTAAAGAGATAAAGGAGCCTGGAGCAGGCGACCAAGTCATCACCAAAGTGTCTTTTCCCAAAACACTGGACTTGATGTGGCTTTTTACTTTTCTTCCTTGAGATGTGTTTGTTGCTTCTTAGCTTCAGAGGCCACCCACAATCAGTAGCTTTGCAAAGATAACACATTGCGGTTACTTCTTTGGGATTTGTAGCAAAAAATAAAGAAAAGAAAAGAAAAAAAAGAAAAGAAATTGATTACATTTGGACAGTTGGTTAAAGAATTGATTAAACATTTCAGCTGAGCTGTTTACAGGTAGGCTGTTTGGTAGCAGACCCACGTTTTCCTATTTATTCTTCCTCACTTGTGAGTTATTAGCAAACATCAGCCCTACCCTTCCTGTTCTTCCTCCTTTTATTTCAGGGGACCGCTGCGATGCCTTCATCTTCAAGAAGTATCACATGAGTGCTTTTCAGTCATCCTAGCAAAGCTTTGTAAGTTCCCCTTTTGTTCTGCAAAATGCACCCTTTTCTATTCCCTTCTGTGTCCTCAACGTCTGCCATCTGGCTTTGTCTCTCTGTCCCTGCTCTTCCCTCTATCCCTTGCCCTAGCCCCGTACTAGCTGGAGCGCACAGGCCGCTGGGTGGCAGGCAGTACGTTTCACAGGGTTAAATGCAGGATGGGAGGGGTTCTTTCTTTCCTTTAGAAAGTTGTTATTTTGGAGTGAAAAGTTAGGGAGAATCCTCCTTACTTCCTCCTTCCTCAGGAAACAAGCCCAACCCCTTTCTAGTTACTTCCTGAGTTTCTAATTTTAAAGCAGGCCTGCAAAGCCATCTTTGGAGACGCGGTGACCGCCACGCCGGGACTGCAGAGACAGATAGGAGCTGTGAAGTCTCCATTGCTCAGGATAAGCTGGCTATTTTAGTGGTGTGGCTGCCGTGAGTGAACGGTGTAAGAGGTTAGGGAATTAGGACCATGCAGTGTCAGCCCCTTGGGCAGACGTCACTTTGCACAACAAATCATTTGTCTCTGTCTCAATTCTTCATCATCGAGGGGTGGATTTCTACTGCCACTGAATTAGGATAAAATGAGATAGAATATATACAGACTTTTTAAAGATATTTTAAAAATGCAGATGAATGGTATGCTGCAGAGAGAGAGACTGTGATAAGAAGATCCACTATCTTTTATTTAAAACTAGTAGTCTAAATATATGGACTATTTAGATTGGATTGCAAAGAAAATTAATCTGTTTTGGAAAAGCAAAATTTGAGCCCTGACCTGGTTGTTCAGTTGGTTAGAACATCAAACCAGCATGTCAAGGTTGCAGGTTCTAGCCTGGGTCAGGGCACATACGAGAATCAACCAATGATTGCATAGATAAGTGGAACAACAAATTGATGTTTCTCTCCCTAAAATAAAAAAAATTTAAAAAGTAAAAAATTTTGAATTGTTTTTGACATCTTCATGTCGCATAAATTATTTAAACCAAACAATTATGGTAAAACTGAGCAAGTCATGTTGATTACAGTATTGGTCAAGATTCTTTTCCTTTAAAAGTAACAGGCAAATTAAAACTCATTGTGCAAGAAAAGTGAGTACAAAGAACATTGACTGTAGGATTCTGGCTGCTTAGTATGAGTTCTTGTTTAGGTCCAGCCTTTGAAAAAGGCTGCAAGAGAACACTGTTTTCAAGAAAAAAATCTAAATAAATATTTTAGAGGATATGCAGATCTATTTTCATTTCCACAGATGGAAATACTGCAAAGTGGATTAAAGCATATTTATTTCATTCCGAGCAATCCCAGTTGAATCTTTCCTTCTGTACAAAAAATTGTAATTTAAATGAAAGAGTATGCTTTCCTGTCACATTGATGTTCTCTGTGGCCTACATATCAAAATTGATAGATGATATACATAAACTTTTCTACCTTGTTAAAAACAGTAATCAAATTATAAGTTTGTTTCTTTTCAGATGTTGTGATGTGGCAGGAAAATAACAGGAGATTTGATCAGGGATTAAGGCTGAAAAACTGATGTAGCCCCGAGAGTTGCAACATGTGAGGGGAAGCAGGAAAAGGGGGTCTGCAGGGAGAGCCGCCTTGCATATCTGCAGGAAATGACGGAAAGTGGGACAGACCCTGACGTGCATCGTAACTGCAAGACCATCATCTTAGGGCTCCATTAACCACATGCCTGGGATGAGGTTCAGACGTGTCACGTCTCCCATTTCAACCCACCACAAACATCTGCAGAACTGTGATGAAATCTTAAAGCTATACGTGTAATGACGTCAACGTTTCAGTTTAGAATTTTACATCTGATTAAAGACAGAGAGCACTCTCTGCCCTTGAGTTTCTTTCTAGGTACTGGTGTTTTCTATCTTCTACACTGGATCGTGAACAATTTTGAGGCCAGGGAACCCCTCTCCCCACTCCACCCATTGTTCATTGTATCTCTAGTGAGATTTAACCCAGTGCCTTGCTTATTTTGAAGGCTTAATAAATACTTTAAATTAAAATTTAAGGAATGAAATGTAACTAGTTTACATGGTGTCTGTTTACTGAACAAAAAACTATAAACACGTGTTCACAACAAATAGAATAATACTAAAAATTATAGAACCAGCCAGGCAGAAGCATACATAGGCATCTGAAAAAAAAATGTAGTGAAAATTTCAAAACAATTTTCGGTCTGGGAAATACTAGAAGAAAGTGTATGGCAGAGATGTGCAGGGGTCTCTGTTTGCCCACTGCTGCCTGCTCTCAGGTAAGGTCTCTGCCTTTTTCTGTCCTCTAGGAATAGAGCATCTGGGGACATTCAGGCACAGGTCTCTGTATGACCATAGGTCTTTATTACTCTGTGAAAAAAATGCCCAGGAGTGCGATTGATGGGTTGTCTAGGAACTGCATGTTTCGTTTGGTATAAGAGTGCTATTTCAACCTTGCCCGTAGCTCTGTAAACATTCCCTTCCGAATCCTTTGAGTTAGCCATTGTTTTCCTGTTGAGACTGATATAGCGACATTGGAGAAAAATAAAATGCTGGAGATATAAGCAGGCTCCAGCTTCTGTACATGTAAATCTGTATGCCACCACTTTTAAAAACTCAACAACTCTAAACATAGGACAAGAAAGATGAACGAAGAATAGCTGTCTTTCCGCACTTACAATAAGAAATCCAAGCTAACATTATGTTATTAAATATATCAGCAAGAGGTTAATTTGGCTCTGGGTATATCTACTAGATATTTTCTGCTGTGTCATGCAGATTTTGTACAATGAAAAATATGCAAGCATCAAAAAGCTACAGAATTCAAATTAACAGTAAAAATGAGAATCATCCACATGTATGTGAACATGTGACATTAGGAATATAGCTAATATTACCTAGCACAACTGCATAAGTCATTAGAAAGAGCAGAGAAAAAAATTCATGCCCAAGGTATGATCATGAAGTCATTAGATGCTCTGAGCCTCTCCACTAATCAAAGTGCCATATTATTAATAATTCATTCACCAGTCGTCGTCGTCGTCGGCAGCCGTCCGTCTCGAGAGACGATGGTGTAGCTTCCTAAGAGTCTATCTGCACCGCCGAGAATGGCTGTGCAGTCCGACTCGGGAGTGACACGGTATCTGTCTCCTCCCGTGTTGAAGCTACAGAGCCTGGGCAGGGTGATATGGAGGGTCTGCTGTTGCCCATGCAGCAGACCCCCCCTCTCTTCGCAGCTGAAGGATCCAAGGGAAAGACGGAGTCAATACAGCTTGGCTTCAGGTGCGCCGCAGGAGTTGCCGGTGTTGACTACAACGTCAAACCGCCTTAGGGACTCCGGCTCCGGATTTTCTGTCGGGGTTTACTCCCTTAGCCTTTCCCCTGAAGAGGTATGCCGCAAGGCAGCGGAGGTTTTTTGGAGTCAGAGTTTTCCTTCTCTGAATTCATTCACCAGTGCATCCTAAAAAATATTTGTTGATCATCTATTATGTAAAATGTCTTGAACAAGGAAGCAAGTTGCTTTTCTATGCTCCAAGTTAATTCTCTAAGGACGGAGTATTTCATCAAAAATAGCCTGGGATATCATCCAAATGCTAGTAAAGGGGTGAGCAAACTTTAAACGAGGAATGCTGTACCTGAATTTAAATATCTATATAATTCATGATTAAAAAAATGGAATCAGGTAAAGAAAAATATTGTATTTTTAAATTTCCTTATTGATTTTATTGTGTATTGATGACACAAACCCAGATACAAAATTGCTAGATCTTAGAACATTAAAATCATTGCCCTGCAAATACTAAAAAGCAGATATTAGCTTTAATATAAGATCAGAAGCTTAATAGAAGAAGGAATCAGAAGACCTCAGACAAATTCAGCTTCTAGCACTTTGTCAGTGCCTGGGTACCCTAGCAGCCTTCATCTCTCTCTTCCAAAAATAATAATAATTAAAAGTGACATGATAATAAATTCTGTACTTTTTGTGTTATTTATTCAAAATCAGCAATTATCCAAGTTGTTGCATATATTGGTAATTCATTCATTTTCACATGACAATCCATTGAATGCATATTATGAACATGTAACCATTTTCCATTGTAATGATTTGATGACCGTTCAAGGGGAATGTTAACCAGACTGGGGCTATTTCAAATGGTGTTGACAAAAACATCTTGTACATGGGGTTTAAGGACCATAGGTATGCATTTCTCTTGAGTTCCTTCTTAAGAGTAGAGTTGCTGCATCCATGGACGTGCAGAGTTTCAGCTTCATTAGTATTACCAGTTTTCAAAAGTGATGGTGCCAATTTGGACACCCACCCTTAGCGTGTCGGAGGTTTTGGTTTTTGCTTGTTGTTGTTTTTAATGATGTGCTCCTTAATTTCTAGGCATGGGGTGCTTTTAGAGTGATTTTACTGTCATCGATTTCTAGCTTTTGTGTAATCTCAGAAGATAACTCAATCTGATTAAGATCTTCTGAAATTCATTGCAACTTGCTTTGTGGACCTGCGTGTGGACAGTTTGGGGAAGGACTCAATGCTTACTTGAGAAAGAACGTACACTTTGCAGTTGTTGGTGCGTCGTTGTATGTTAGGCCCATTAGGTCAGGTGTATTAAAGATTTTGTTCAAATCTTTTATAACCTTCATGATTTTTTTGTCTGATTTTTCTTTCCATTACTGAGGTAGATGTTTAAAATATCTCACTGTGACATTTCTACTTTTCTTTATAGTGTGGCAATTTTTGCATTATATATTTGGGAGGTATATATCGGGTTGGTCAAAAAAATCCATTTAGTATTTTTTCTGTAAAATAAGAGACATATTTTTTCAATAACTTTATTGATTTGGATATTTTGAGTATGTCAGCTATCTCCCACTATTGGCTTCTAGTGGGTAAAGGCCAGGGGTGCTCTTAAACATCTTCCAATGCATAAGACAGCCCCACAGCAAAGAATTATTTGACCAAAATGTCAATAGTACCAAGAAGCTTTGCAAACCACATTAACACATTTGATCAGTCACAGTACTTTCTCCATACACTGCACAAATATTTTTCTGCATTTCAGTTGTGTTTTTACCTTTCTGGAAATAATAAAGCACAGTATGCCAAAAATGTTGCTTATTTTCTCTGATCTTCAATATTAAGGGGCTACTCAAAAATTTACCCATTTTTATAAGATTTTTTTTAATGCACGCTGATATGACAGCTGTCACAATACATGTGAGATAACAAAATTGTTTTGAATGAAGTTAAAGACAACGAAGCACTACTGGAGCCATCATTTGGGAAAAAAACTAAATGGACTTTTTGGCCAACTCAATAGTATTATGTGCACATAAATTTAGAGTTGTTTTATCTTTTTTGAAGAGAAATGTAAAGGAGCATCTTTTTTTAATGTCTTGTAATTCTTCTTCCCTTAAATTCTACTTTGTCTTATAGTAATTTGTATGTGTGAGGTTTTTTTTTTTTTTTAGATTAATGATTGTATGGAATATCTTTTTCATGTTACTTTAAACCGTTCTTTGTCCTTTTATGCATCTTTATGAATGTGTCCTTTAAACAACATTTATTTTGGATATTTTAAAGTCTGATAGTTTTTTTAATTTTTAATTTAAATATTTAGTCTACTTACATTTGTGTATGTGATTTTGTTGTTTGCTTTTAATTTTTTATTGAAGTAAATTGTCATTTAGTGAGATGTATCTTAATTGTATGAATTTTTACAAATGTAAACACTCCTGTAAACAGCAATTCAATCAAAATATAGAACATTTGCATGATTCGAGAAAGTTCTGTTGGCAACATTGCGGCCAATCTCCACTTCCATTGATGACCATTTTTTCCCTGAGTTCTAGCATCATAGATTAGATTAAATATGTACTTCATATAAATGAATTATACTATATGTAAGCTTTTGTGTATATTTTCCTTGTTCCACATGATATATGTGATAATTTTAACATGTATATGTAGTGTACTCATTTTCATTGCATGACTATTTTTTGTTGACATAGAATTGAGTTGTTTCTAGTTTCTGTATATTATGAATAAAGCTTTTATAAGCATTTGTATTTACATACATTTCTATTTCTTTTGGGAGAAATACAGCAGGCTGGAATTTCTGGGTTGTAAAACAGATGTAAATTTAACTTTATAGGAAATAGTCAAAAAGTTTTCCAAAGCCATTGAACTCTTTTATACCTCTATCAGGTACTTATATGTGATGTAATCATTGATATGTTTGACAATAAATTTGTCATCCTACTCTTCCTTTCCATTTGTTCTGCTTCTTCTATGTCTCTTGTTTTGGTCAACTTTTTATTTAGATTTACCACATATTTTGGATTTCATTGCTTTTTATTCTTTTCTGCATTTCTGTGTTTTCTTTCACCTATTAACATTTTCCTTTTGCTTGAAAAATATTCTCATTATTTTTTTAATATAGGTTTATTAGCAGCAATTTGTTATAGTTTTAATTTGTGTAGCAATGCCCCCCCCCCCTTTTTTTTTTTGCCTTTTGGGAGAATTTTTTCACTGAGTATAGATTTCTAATTTGGAAAGTTCTTCTCTTTTAACTTAAAAGATGTCATTTTATTGTTTTCTGAACTCATTTATTTCTATTGAAAAATTTGCCATGGAGATTATTTTGCCCCTTGAAAGTAAAAACTTTTAAGTTTTCTATAGGTGCTTTGAAGGTTATCTCTCTCTTTTTTTTCTAATAAATTTTAGTGATTTGCCTAGATGTGCTTTTCTTTGCATTTATCATCCTTGGGGCTCATATTGATTTTTGAAATGCAGCTTGATCTTTTTAAATTAGTTTTGAAGACTTCTTGGTTATTATGTCTTCAAATATTGGCTCTCTCTTTTGCTCTTGTTTTTCCCTCTGGGACTCTAGTCACACATATGTTAAATTTTGACATCTTCTCTTGCATTCACTTAGTCTTTTTTCTCTCTTTTCTAGCTTTGTTTTCTATACTTTAATCTGAATAGATTTTCCTTGGACCTATTTTCCTCTCTTTAGTTGTGTCTAACATTATTATGACCACCTATTGCATTTTTAATTTTAGTTTATCATAATTTTTTAGTTCTAGGGATCTCATTTGATTCTTCCTTTGAGCATATTTCGGCTTTCTTATTGTCTTAGTTATTTCAGGCTGCTATAACCAAATACCATAGACTATATAGCTCATAAACAACAGTGATTTATTTCTTAATGTTTGCAGAGTTGGGAAATGCAAGGTCAAGGTGTGGGCAGCCTTGGTGTCCGGAGAGGGCTGCTTCCTGGTTTGTAGATGGCTCTTCTCCCTGTGTCCTCACATGGCAGAAGGGCCACGTTGTTCTCTGGGGTCTCTTCCAAAAGGGCACTAATTTCATTCGTAAGGGCTCCACCCACATGACTTAATCACTTCCCAGAGGCTCCACCTCCTAACACCACTACACTAGGTATTAGGTTTCAACATGAATTTTGGGAGGACACAAACATTTAGTCTACTAACACCATTCTTCATTTTGTCAAATCTTTTTCTGAGGTGTTATAGTCTGTTTCTCATAATTTCATACCTGTCTTGAATCTGCATCTGTCACTTATTTTTTATATAGGTCCTATCTCAGACTGTTGGGCTTACTTCCCTATGCTTACCTTCTCTCCAGGGTGTTGGCCCCTCAGGTACTGCAGTCCAATTATTGGTCCTCAGTCTTGTGAAATTGTAGAAAACTCTACAGAGCTTGTCTGCCTCTTCACATCCACACTCTTCCCAACTTCTCAGCCTTCTGTCTGTGCTGCTTAAGAAAGACAGATATGTAGCTCAAGACAAGAGTGGCAACAACTCTGATGCTAATCTTGGTGAGTTTCTCTTCTGTTTGGGATCGTGGCTTCTTACGTCTGGTTGCCCTGATAGATCTTCAAAGCCTTCAAATAGAATCTTAAAAAAGTATTTTGTAAAGCTCGTTGAGCCATTCTTGGAGGGAAGACCAGTATATACTAGTCTATCATAACAAGAGGTATATACCTTAAAATTTTTATGGCAAAACAAAATGACTTAATAGCCATAGAATCCCTGGGGTTGTGCAACAGTTGAAAGGCCCATGTAACTTTTGGTTTCAGAGCAGAGGCAGTTCGTCATTAAGAAAAATTTGGTCAGCTGTTCTTCTAAGTCAGCCATAATAAAGCTCAGAGCAGGTCAGAGAAGCATGGCATTGGCCCTCCCAACTCCTAGATAAATTCTACTACTAGGGGCAGCCCTGATCTATGCATGGAAATTTTAAACCTCTGAATTTTTTCTTTTTAATGTTTTTGTATCTTATTGTTATAGAAATATTAGAAAACATGAGATCATTTCCTTATACCTGAATAGAGAAGTAACGATTGGTGTAATTATTCCATTAATTTGGGCAATGTTTGTGTTATTAGCTGAAATATTTTAAAATTCGAACTCCTTTCCATCCCCCCAAATACACACACACATACCCACAAATATACCCCCAAACTCTCCAAGTTTGCATGTATAAATTTAAATTTAGGGGACATGAAGAGAAATACCACAAACTATTGTCTCAACTTTAATTGGCCCTAATGCTGGAAGAACCACTTTTTATAGTCTGAGTTTTCAGGTTTTTTGTTTTTTGTTTTATAAGAAAAAAAAAAAAAGAAATTGTGTGACTGAAAAACTAAATGTACACTTAACAAAATAGTCTTTTATTACTAAAAAAAAGCAGTGAAAGAATTAGAAAAGAAGTTTATAAAGACAATTATAGTTCTCTCATCTCCTTTCAGTTTAGAGTTAATCCCTTACCATATTAAATTAATATATTCTAACTTCCGAACTTTTTATTTTGCTAGATTTATAAGATTAGCCTCAAAATGTTTAGAAAAGGAAAACACAGTGAAAAGAAAATTCAAAATACTGTGAATCTTTTAACCATTAATTATATTTTTGAAACAAGTATTTATCAATATTTTGTTGTTCATTGTTTACATGGTTACTATATTACATTGAGTTTCTGCTGAAGTATTTGATTCTTTCCTTTTCAAAAAATAATTATGTCTTATTTTCATTGAGACATGGGATTTTGCTGTTTAAACAATCTTGTAATAAATACAAAAAAAAAAAAAAAACAGAAAAATAAAAAAGGAGTTCCTTTGGTAAAGGCAACTTTTCCTTTTAATTTATGTTTTCCAAATTTGAAATGTCCATTATTAAGTTTTTCAAAAAGTGAAGCAGCTGTTTAAGAGCAGGTATATGTTATAAGTAATTCTCACACCCTGTTGAAGCAAAATGAATTGCATTTGAGATAATATAATATATTTTAAAAACACAGTTAGAGCCTTTGATATTAATACATGCATAGTTATCTAAATTAACATTTGGTACCTACAGTTCTTTATGGGTTGGTTGGCTGTCAAGAAAGCTACTCCACAGAAGGGACACCTGTCTTCCTATGGTTCTGAGAGGCCATGTCCTATACTCAACATGCCCTTAAATTTTGCAATAATATGAGCTCATATTTTAAACATAGTTTGACAAGTTTTCTCTGTTCTCATTCTCTTTATTCACTTACCTTTGGTAGTTGTCTAAAGCCAGAACCCTGAAGGTTATTTCGTTCAGACATACTTCAGCCAGGTTGTCCAAAACCTTTCTCTACAACTTAAAAAAAAAAAAAAAAAAACAGAAAAGAAAAGAAAAGAAAAAAAAATCTTAGACGTACAAGGATTCTTATTTGTGGAAAATCTGCATGAATATAAAATTAAACACAACAACAGCAATTCATGTCAAAAAGAATTTATAAAGAAGGAAACCATGGCAGCAGAATCATTTATTTTTAACTGCACCAATCCTATCTCTCCTTTCACTCCAAACTAAACACACTTAAGCCATAGCTTTTTCGGTGCTGTCTCATTTCCATTGTAATTTTGCAAGAGTCAAAAAATAGCAACAGGAATCGTCATATTTATACTACTAAGTACTGTGCAAGCCTTGCTTCTCTTCACGTTCACTCTCTCACATCATCCTGCGGTGGCCTGGAAGGAGCATGTGAGGTCATCAAGAGGAAGCTCAGGTAGTATGTCCTACACGGTCAATGCCATTGCTGATACCAATGACATACTCTCCAGTAGGAAGCTTGGGATCCTGCTTTAACTACTCTAGTTCCACATCTTATCAGAAGGGAGCTGGCCACGTAGCCCAAGAGCAGATGTAACTGTAACCTATTCCAACATAGCTTCCTTTGGCTCCCAGGGACGCTGTCTCTGCCCAGTATCAAGAAAGCTCTGAGTTTTGCTATATCTCTGCCTGATCTTACCTGACCATGCCAGAACTTACACTTACAATGGAGGTGCTTCATTTAGTCAAAGACCGTTTTGTTAAAATGTCTTAAAAGTGCGTATCAGAAATTTTTGCATGATTAATAACACTGAAAAACATAAGCATATTTTCCTACAAATAATTTAAAAGACAACTCGCTTTCAAGACTGTTATGTACCTTAAAATCTAGTGGCTTATTTCAATAAATATCAACTGATGGGGTATAGTATTTGAAATGTGTCTTTCCTAACCCCTTTGTCTATTTTGCTTTCTGTTAGCTCAGTTGCATGAAGAACTCCGAGTGTCCAAGAAAAGAATTCATCTTGAGCTATTCATTCTGGAAGAGCCTAAGAGAAATGCAGACTCTAGCTTTGAAGATTAAAGATGCAGGTAATAGAAACAGGCAGAAGAATATATCTGAAGGCTTGAAGGGCATTAACCCAATATGTCAATTGACTCACATGGGAGATTGATCTTATATTTTCTGAAATAAATGGAAACTCTGATTGTTCAAAGGACTCTGGCCCAGTCATCTGTGAACCATGCTCAGAGGTAAATAAGAGACTGCAGCAATGCTCTGTCTTCGATGGATTATATTTAAGAGAACAGAAGCAGGGGATCCTTACTGCTTCATGCTAACGTCCTCCTTATTTAGCCCATTTGTTTCTGTAGTACAGTTCCTAGAGTTCCCCTCCACCCTCTTAGGCTGGTCTGCAGGTCAAATCGCCTGACATGGTTTCACTGAAGCAAAAGGTTATTAGTGTTAAAGAGAAAATCACAGCCCCAAAATGGAGCCACTCGTGCTAAAGCCTGTGATACCTGAACTTAAGATTTAATGCCTGACCTACTTGCAGGTTCAGTTCCTCCTAGGAATGTGACCTTAAATCAGTAAGTCTGGAATGTCCTGATCAGCATTAGTGAGGGAATCTTCCTGATAATACATACCCATGATGCCCTTCCCCACAAAGAAAGATGCTCTTGCCTGAAACAATCCTTTCTGTTATTTCACTGATAACCTCCTTTTCCCGCCAAGTTCTGCCTATAAAAACATTTCATTTTGCACAACTTCTTTGCATACATTTCTATTTACTAGGCGGGATGCTCATCGACTCATGAATTGTTCAACAAAGCCAGTTAGATCTTTAAATTTACTAACTTTTGTTCTTTAACACCAGGTATATTTGCATAGAAGCTTTGGTAAGTTCTCACGGAGATACTTAGAGAAAAGAATGAATATTTACCAATGGTATTAAGTGCCCTGGTTTCTCTGAGGTAAAGGAAAACAAGAAAAACATTATTTAGAATTATCTCTTTCAAATCAGACAAAGCCAAAGGAATATCATTTTCCAGCTTCAATACAAAAAAACACCATCTTTCTCCCTTAGGAGGAATTATGAGGTGAAAAGCAGGACTGTCATGCACTTTCTCTATTTCCACAACTGCGGTTACTTTATTTTCTGTGATCGCTTCTTTGTTTCCACTGTTTCCCATGTTGGTAGTGGCTCTGAGGATGTCCCCAGCAAATATTAATTTTGTCCCTACAAAGTCTGAGTCACTGCCCATGAAAAGTGGTCAAATGTGGAAGCTGGGCTGCAGAAGCACGGACACAGGAGGGGACTCCGGTGTACATAAGGTTTTGAGTAGCCATCTTTCTTCCACCAACCTAGGGAGATGCACAGAAAAGGTGCTTATTCAGCAATAAACAATAAGTGCACAAAAGTGGAGAAAAAGAATAGAATTTTTCCCCTTGAATTTTATGTAATACTGATAAATGACCATCCTTGAAACAAACCAATTTTGACACTATAATTCAATGAACAGATAAGAAGAAGAAGAAGAAAAAAAGGTGATCCTTTTTGAGCCTCTCGTCAGTTTTGTTATAGTCAAGACATCAATTTGGATGCCTTTGCCTTGTTAGAATTGCTAAGGAATCTAACAATTTTTATTATTTGGATATGACACTGGAAACATTTTAAACATATTAATTAGGCAAGTAAGTGACAGGGGAACTTTTGAAATGTCTGAACAAATTGCTCTTAGGCGTCTGAGGTGCACCAGGTCTTGGCTGGATGTAAGTATTCAAACTTCTTTGCACTGCCAGCAAACAGTGTCATGAAAAGAACCCTGAAGTTAGCATAAGGAAATTGAATTGTCCTTCCAAATTTTTTTATAGCCAACTTATGCTTAAGGGGCTGTTTCAAAGTGTCTGATGTGTAACAGGATAACAATAAAAGTATGTGAGGCAATCAAGGCAAAGGGGCAAAAAACAGCGTGGAAAACAACTGAGATTAAGACAGGGGTGTGGGTGTCCGGGGGCGCCCCCCGGTGATGGGGAGAGAACCAGCGCTTTGCCCTTCAGCTTCCCGTCACAGTCCTCAACGGCAAACAAACATTTATATAATTCACATTATCCATGAGCTAAATCTATAGTAGTCAGTCAGAAGAAGCATAATTATCCCTGGTCCTCAGACTTAAGAGACATGTCTCCCTCCCTTGGGTCTAGTGAAGCTCGCAGACTGCATCCTCACTCTGGGCTGGGGACGTTTCATGAGGAGATGCCACCTGTCAGGCACCTGGGGTCTCCTCTCAGCCATTCTGCCGCTCTGTAAATGAAGTCACACAACCTCTCGGGGACCAAGATGCTTCAGTTGGAAAACGAGGGCCTGGGTGACCTCTTGGGCTCCATCCAGCAGTAAATTCCGTTCTTGGATTCTGATCATTATAGTAGGTCCTTTAAAAGCTCTTCTTGCTACCATTTTTCATCTTAGGAAGGCAAAATATTATTGAAATAAGACTGGGTACTTGTGTTTGTGTGCATGTATTCTAACATTTTCTTCACTGATTGCTGTATCAGACGGAATCCAGGAAGGAAACAGAATCAGTGACTTATAAAAGGAACATTCAATAGGAAGAAATATTAACTGGTAGCAGATGAGTAGCTACTAAGAGCGGATAAAAGCAAACTCAAGACATACCCTTGGGCTGAGAAACAGTACCCAATGTAGGCACGCTGAGATTGGGACTTCACTGGAGAGGTGTGACTGAGCCCACCAGATGGCAGATGGCAGGGGACTTCACTAGATAACCCCAGGCCAAATCTGGTCACAGCCAGCTGGCAGGAAGAAACCTGGGCAGGGTTGTCATTCAGAAAACTTTCCACTGGGGTCCCAGCAAAACTTCCCGAAGGGCGCGTGCCATGGGACCTCCCGCACATACGCGTCTATTTAAGCCACACGCTAGGAGCCAGAAGAAAGAAAGCAACCCAAGCGAAGTCTGCTTTTGGCACTGTCCCTCCTCTGGCACGTTGTACTGACAAGGCTTAACAAGGTTTCAGATGGCAAAAGAGAAAGCCTCAAGGGCTCCGACTCCAGTATCACAAAGCAAGGTAATGAATCCGGAGCTCAGAGGTGATAAATCCATCATCGATACACCTTCCTTTTCAAAGTCATTAAATCCCAAAATGTGTAGTGTGCATTTACCAAATGTTCCTTCCCCAGTTTATGCTACAATATACACAGTGGTGCATTTGACACTATTCAAAGAGTTGGGACAAGACGCAGCAGCAATGAGATCTCGGGCATCAGGAGTTCCTCCAACAGTGCTGTACATAACTCACAAACGAAGTTTGTAAAATGAGCATATCGTGCTGCTGTGCTGACGTTCTACCGTTCATAGCATACGCGTTTGTGATTGAGATCAGAGATTTTCAACTTCTTTATCTCGCGGTGCACATAAGCTAATTACTAAAATTCTGCGGTGCACCAAAATATTGTATTTTTTTGCCGATCTGAAAAAAAACTTAGGTATAATTTTGATTTGTATAAACCGAATGACTATTGCTGTGTTGGCTGTTGTCATTTTTTTAAATTTGACAACCTAAAGGAAAAGAGGTGAGAGCCCCTGACTAAACAGTCAGGTAGTGCATGTTTTAAAAATTGTCACGGCATGCCAACTGAGAACTGCTGATTTAGATCATCACAATTTCGCTTTGTAAGCCAATAACCACCTGAAAACGGAAACCATATGGTAGGCCAATGTTAATTCATTTATTCAGTTAGCCAACAAATATTTGATGAGTACCTACATTATTCTAGATGCTGGGGACAGAGAACAAGATAAAAAACTAAATGCCTCAAGGATTACACAGCGATGAGCGCCATGAAAGCAAATGATCGGAGACTTCGCCTACTCAAGAAGGTTGGGGATAATTCCCTCCGAAAGTGCAATTGAAGGTGAGCTGAGAGGGGAGTTCGTTACCGGAGACAGGGTGTGGTGGAGAAAGCATTCCAGGACTAGGGCACACCTGGACAGAGACCCAGTGATGGAAAGAACGTACATACATTCAAGGCACTGAAGGGCTGTGTGCCTGAGGGAGGGAGTTCTCTAGCTGTCTGCCTGGGACTTCATCTGGACCATCGCTCCCTGGATCTCACACTGCAGCCGTGGACTGGCCCACACTGCAGCCGTGGACTGGCCAGCCTCATTAATCTTGTGAGTTGATCCTTGTACCAAATCTCTTTCCGTGTATATTATTCATCCCATCGGTTCTGTTTGTCTGAAGCACCTTGACTAATACAGATTTTGGTGGGTAAGAAAGTGTCATGAGGCTACTTCCTAAGAATGTAATCTCTATTTCTGTGTTCCTCCCTTGGGGGCACTTGGGAACATTTGGTAATGTCTGTAGACAGTTTTGGTTGTCACCACTTGGAGAGGGTGATACTGGCATCTAGAGGGTAGAGAGCAAGCTAAACCATTTAAAATGAAAAAGAGAGTTCCCCACAATGAATAATTACCTTATTTATATTTTCAGTGATAGCAAGGTTGAGAAAACATGTTCTATCTGAATGGAGAGCCAGGAAAATATTCTAAGCAGGACTTGGGGCAAGGAGTTGGGGTGAGGTGGTGGGAGGGGAGACCAGTGAGTGTTCTTTTGCATCTCAAAAGCATCTTGCTCTAGAGGAATTTTATAGTCGATACACACTCAAGTCAAAGAGGTCTTAAGAAATACTGCTGTCAATATTAGCCTTGTAAAACACTAAGTAAAATTTGTTTATTGTCTATCATAGTATTATTTTAACATCGTAGCTTTGAAAATTCTGGACCCCATCCATTTCCTCAGGAAGGAGAAAGTGAACAGCAGTATTATTCAAATGGCTTAACATAACAGAAAACATTAAAACACAGATCATATGCATTATTTAGTTTTTGCTTATTCAAATGTTGTGTTAGAGATTTCTGTGAAATTAAGCAGTTGGTTTTCTATTGCCTTCCCTTTCAGACTTAAACACATCTTCAGGTAAGAATGCAACAAATTCCCCCCCAATTTCCTGGCTAAGATTTATTAGATCTATAGGAAGCCACAAATATTCTGGTAGAAACATAATGAAAAGTAAATCCAGAGAGTTCTGATTTGAAGCCAAAATCCCATAGGGAAGATCTGTGGAGAAAGGAGCCTGACTGCTGTAGGGAGTTTTGGTATTACAGAGCTAGACGCTGAAATGAGGAAGAAGACCCTGACACAGCACAGCATGTCACTCAGTATGGCACAGGACACGTAGAGAGCATAGTAGTCACTCCGCGGTTTGCAGCTTGTTCAGTTTACTTTCCCTCTAAGTCAGGAAAGGCAATTAATATTTTAACAGTTAGACACCTTTTTATTGAATCCTTTCTGTCTAGAGGTCAGAAAATGGTAGGCTATAGGTCTACTTCTATAAAAAGGTTTATATTGAGAGTTTAAAAAGAGAGTTGTTTCCAACTCTTTGTAAAATGAATTACAAATATTGAAATATCTTTGTTGAAAAGGTTTTAACCAGACTTGTTTGAGTATTTAGAAAGTCCTTCATTTTCCTTGTGAATCCTAATTGAACTAGGTACATTGGCCCACCTTACACTAACTTGGTCGGTGAGCCAATTTTCACTGTGTTTTCAAAGTGGCAAGCACTTCTTTTGATCCTTAGAGAAAGAGAAACTATGGGGGATGGGGGGAAGGTGGGTTTTGAATGAATGCTTAAAACCCACTGGAAATACCTAAAACTGTCCCTTAAATAAATATTTAAATACTTCTATCTTAATGCAAACAGAAAAAAGAAGAATTCCCATGCTGGCTGGGAAATAAATAGCCATAAAAGTATTCCTTAAGTAGACAAATCCTAGAGTATTACAATTTAAGAGATTCCATTTGTTCTCATTCTGGCGAAAAACTATACATCACTCTTTGTTAGGTTAAGCTCTCTAGACACTTTTATTAACCTCGATCTTCAAGCCTTTCCTCCCCTATTATCTGATTAAAACAAACAAGCAAGCGCATGATCTAGAGCAGTGATTTTTAACCCATGTGCCTCAAGAATTTTTAAAACTTGCAACAGCTGACTCTTCTATCAGGGGCACTGACCCCTTTTTTGCTCCGATCGACAAATTAAAAAAATGACAACAGCCAACACAACAACAGCTGTCTGTGTGAATCAGTCAAAATTATAACTATTTTTTTGTCAGGCTGGCAAAAAATATATTTTTTGGTGTGCCACAAAACTTTATTATAGTAATTCGTTTATGTGCACCATGAGGTGGAGAAGGTTGAAAGTCACTGGTTTAGAGAATTAGAAAGAAAAGTTTGTGTAACTCAAGTAACCTGGTACCAATCAGCAGTGTGATTAGATCCTTAACAGTTAATATCATAAAGACTAAGAAATATTTGAAACTCGAATTGTATATAAGAAGTCACTGAATATTCAATCCAAAGGACTCGTAGATAAATTTTTAAAACTGTGAACTGCCTGGCTTCCTCGTCTGTACGTGAGTGGGCTCCAATACTGCATTTTACTTCCGATGTTTACAAATAATCACCTTTCAGTCACAATCCTGATAAGAGAAATTGCATTTCGCTGGAGATGAAAGCAGTCTAGATAGTGGTTAAAAGGAAGTGTTGATGAACATACCGTTGCAGCGGTGATGTCTGCAATTTTCAATGACTGGCCTGCCAAGAATCAGGAGCACAATTTATAAAAACACTGACCCTCCTACCTCTTGCAACATCGCATTTTAAATCAAAGAAAACAAAGATTTTAAAAGAGGGAACACGTGGCCAAGTGTTCAAGCTGCAGTCTCTGAAATCAATCTACTCCCCTGGAGGACCCTTTAAATGTTACGGTATTTTCCTTCATGGTTGGTGTTTTTGTTATTTTGATTCTTATCTTCTCTTTGCCAGATTGGTGGCTGAGGAACGATTTTCAAACATTTATATGACTTTTGCTTATGTATTCCACCGAGGGAAAGTCTTTTTTGTGATAGATAGTAAAAATCAAGCCAAACAGAAAGTCAGAGTTGTAATTTGCAAAGGTCAAAGGTCATGACAAGTGACCTACTCCAGAGGCCTTGAGGTCAAAGGTGTAACTGGAATCCCATAACCTCCATTAGGCTTTTTCCATCACAAAGGAGGGCAGTGCTTTTCTAAATTCGGTGAAGGAATCTACAGGCATGGTCACATTTTTTCTTGAAAAATTATTTCAAAATGATTCCGCCCATAATTATTTTTTCCCCTTGAAACCAAGCGGCATGAAATAGGCTTTTATATAAATTGAATGTTTCCTTAGCCTTTTCTTAGTATTCTATATTAGCAACCTAGAGGAGGAAGAACTGAGACTAATATGTGTTTTTTAAGTGGAAAATAAGCACAGTTTTAGAAAATCAAAACCCAAACCAAAGGAGTGCATTTATCTTCTCTGGTATTTCCTTTTCTCATCCCATGTGTATTTATTGAATGTACCTAAAACATTGTTTTCCTGGAAAAAAATAACTAAGAGCAATACTGATATGTTGTGCTTCCCTTCTGGGCTGTATCTTCATGCTATATTCTTAACACAGGTCCAAAATAAGGTTTTGTTACAGCAAGCAATCTGGTTTTGTAATTTTTTGTTCTGTTTTGTGTTTTGGCTAAGTTAAAACCAGTAAAAACTTCAGGGATGGCAGAGCCACTGTTTAGGTCAGAATGTCTGTGGTAGCCCCCCCAATATATTTGTAGCTACAGCCATATCTACACCATGAGAACCAGAGGAAAAATGCAGAACCTTACTTTTCAACTCCATTGGTTTCTAACCTCTCATGAGCACTTAATTCCTCAGAGAAAAGGAAGTAGTCACGCTGCAGAATCCTGTGGCCCATGAAGGGTAATTGGATAACATCTTTTGAAAGATTTACAAGGCTGCCAAGGATTTTTGCCAGCTTTAAACCTGATTGATTCAGTGTGAAAAGATCTGAACAATTCTGACCTAAAAGTTTAAAGACAGACCTTAGCTGTGAAAGTATAATTTAAAACCTGTAATAAAATTGTATTGGAAAACACCACATAAAAAACACAGCCATAAATTGCAAAACTTAGTATTATGTTAAAGGACTTTTTTTTCCCCCCCGTTAAGACCTCTGAATGATCCCTAATTGTTTAACAGATACTTTAATAATGAGGTGTTTTTATTATTTATTTTTTTCTCTCCTGGAAGAGAAGTCCCTAAAGGAAGACAAAGCCACCCAACTAATTTGCCTCCTGAACCAGAAGTTTGACTTCTTGGTTACATATACAGATGAAATGTATTTATTAAGTACAATAAAGAAAAGTAAAATTCCACTTATCTTTAACAAACAAAGAGTGGACCGAATAGACTTGTTCCATATTTTAAGTCTTCAAAGTGCTGATTCTCATCATATATTAATTTCCATTTTGACAAAATATGGACACATATACACTCACAATTAGGGCAATACCCTGTGACTAGGCTCAAATGCTTGCGATGACTCAGGCAGATTAATGTTTCAACATCTTCCTGCTAATTACTCCAGGTCATTAATTATTTATCCAAGGCCCTAAGTCTTTCATCTATTTTAACCTCTCTCTTCTAGGGCTCATTTGAGAAGAGGCAGGTTTAGAAAAACGAACGCATACAACTTTCAAGTAAACAAAACCAGTAGAGTACATACATCTTCTTTTCCTTAGAATCGGAGAAAAATTGAGACTACGGTATTTAGACAAAAGCCTATTTATCTCTAAACAATACCTCCTTTGTGACATGTCCACTAACTTTGTGTTTCCCTCTCAAATTTCAGTTTGAAGGATTTAGGGAAAAGTGCCATGTGCTCCCGTACCTGTGATTTGGACGATAGCAGTATGCCTTCGGGCTTTTGATTCTTAAAATCATATGAATTAATCTTAGGTGTTTAAAATGGGAATCTTGGTGTACGGGTACTTTTGTCACTACATATATATTTACACGTGACCAGAAATGATTGCTTTTTATGTAGATTGGTGAGAACACTAACTTTTCAACAAATTGGAAGCCTATTTTAAAACAAAAGCAGAAGTGTCGCACTAAGAAAAGAAGTTTCAATGAAGAAACATGTAAAGGAGGAGGCCTCTTCTGTGTAAACTAGTTTGTACCGAGAAAAGGCATTCAGAAAGGAAGGAGGGGACAAGATGCCGGCTCTCCTATTTCTTTCCTGAAGGATTAGCTCAGGGTTAACCCCTTCCACACTGGAACTAGAGTTAAGTGTCTAGGAGGTAATTCAACCGGCCACCTTAAAATCCTCCCTGTCGTGTGAATTAGAACAGTTTTTCCCTTTTTCAAGTCATCAAGAGTTGAATAAATTCCACTGGATCATCTTGCAGCGGGCCGGTACCAATGTCTGCAGGATGTGTTTATTGCATTGGTCTACACCAGCCCTCTCAACAGGCATGGTCCCCAGAAGCTTTTCTTCAGAACGTTACAGTCAGTGAAGCTGAAAATTGTTAACTACTGAAAAAACACCCCAGTGTGAATGAAGAGGCAGATTGGGGGTTGGCAATAAAAATGTTTTTTGATATGTCCACCTTACAATGAATGTCTTCACACAAGTCATCTTCCAATAAAGGCTTAGAACGGACAGCCTTTGCAAGTGGCCTGATTTTGAGTTCTGGTGCCACCTAGTGGGAAGGAGGAGGAAGAGAAGATGCAAAGGGAGGCCTGACTTGAGTCATTGATGGATCAGGACTATTGTCTGATGAATTTTCTTCACATCACTTTGCATTAGCTGCCTGAGGAGGGAGGGTGTCTGAAGCGCTTGAAGAAGCTTTGGTTTTCACAGTTCCCTGCTCCCCTCGCGTTGATGGCTCCCTCACTCTGATAGGGAGGCTGTCTTTGTCGTATGTGTGCGACTGGAATAGTGTATCTTGAGAGAAGGATTGTCCCAGTTTATGCATGCTTTTATCTTAAGATGAAAAAAAATCCCAAAGACCAAGAATGGAGACAGGCTACTGTCCTTCAACTTTATAACTTTCCCAATGGGACCTTTTTCAGGGCCCCCCATCAGTTCAGGGATTAAGGTTAAACCCCTATTTTTCCGACGTTCAATGCCTCCCATCATCTGATTCTGGCCTCCCTGTGCAGTATGAGTTGCAACTATTCTTCTCCATGAATTCATCGTAATAGCCAGGTTTGTCTACCCCCAAACATTTCTCATCTTTGCTCATATTACTTATCCAGCCATAGAGACTCTCTTATCCTTTTAGAATCTCATATTTGGGAAGACCTTATGGTTGGATTAGATGCCTGCAATACTTGTGCCTCCCATGGAAATTTCTTATAAGAAAGTCCTCCTCCTACTTGAACATCTCTAGGAGCGGTGAATTCAGCCTGCTCTGAGATGCCTTATCATTTTTCAGCTACCTCTGGTAGAAGGTATTTTTAAATGTTAATCCCACCTCTCAAGCTCTAGAGCAAGGTGAGTGCTAGAAGTTGAGTTCAAATTCTAGCTTTGTCTTCAGTTGTGTGACACTGAGCACATGAAAAGTTCCCAAGGTCTCAGTTTCTTCACCTGTAAAGTAAGGATAAAAATGGTGCCTATTATATCAGTGTTGTGAATCAGCTTAGATGTGTTAATGTGTTTATAATAGTATGTGACATAAGTGATTTATTATGTTTATCAAGATATGGGTAATGGTTGTAGTAATGGGACTAGATGAAAAGAAAGTATTAAAAGTATATAAAATGTATATATTTGGAGCATTTCACCTATAAGATATTCTGTTCATTCTATTGGGACATCAGATTGGGAATAGTGCATGCTATATGCAGCTATATGCTATATACAACTCTATACAGACATATGTACAGTGATACAGGATAATTAGCATCTCAAAGCAGTCAATTCCAGACATAACATCACCTACCGCACTTTGTCTAACTTGCCATTTCCTAAATCTGTTTGAGTCAAAAATCCTTTTTAATATAACATCTTAACACATATTTAACACATATTTATATTTTAGTAAAGGGATCTTCAACTCGAAGCCTTTAAAAACAAAACAAATATGTAAACCAGGGAAGAGGTCCAAAGGAAATACAGTATGGAATAGTATGAATTATGGGGAAAATCAGAGGACATATATCCACCTAAATGTATTTCAATCTGACTTATGGAAAACTTTGCATAGGACAAAAAAAAAAAAAAAAAAAAAGAACTCACAAGCTGAATCTGGCCATGTTCAGCATATTTGTGATTCCTGTAGCATGAGAAAAGAGAACTGAGTAACCTGGGAAGAAACACTTTTTAGAGATAATAAAGAGATAGTAACAAAGAGATTGTGTAGAAAAGGTAAGAGGTATAGGAACAAGAAAGTGTAGCATCCGGGAAATAAAAAGAGTCAAAACAGAGAGGTACCTGGGACCTCTAGGGAGAGGGTGTATTCGTACCCTATTGTGGCTGTTATAAAGTATCGTAGACATAGTGACTTAAAACATCACATTTATTATTTTAGAGTTCTGTAGGTCTGACATGGGTCTCACTGAGCTAAAATCAAGGACTCAGCATGGCTGTGCTCCTTCTGGAAGCTCTGGGGAAGAACCCACTGTCATCCATTTTCCAGCTTCTAGAGCAACGGTTCTCAACCTGTGGGTCATGACGCCTTTGGGTCGAATGACCCTTTAACAGGGGTCACCAAAGACCATCAGAAAACACATATATAATTACATATTGTTTTGTGATTAATCACTATGCTTTAATTATGTTCAATTTGTAACAATGAAAATACATCCTGCATATCAGATATTCACATTATGATTCATAACAGTAGCAATTACAGTTATGAGGTAGCAACAAAAATAATTTTATGGCTGGGGGTCCCCACAACATGAGGAACTGTATTAAAGGGTCGCGGCATTAGGAAGGTTGAGAACCACTGTTCTAGAGGCTGCCTACAGTCCATGGCTTGTAGTCCCTTCCTCCAGAGAAGATACGTGGTGTTCAGTCCTTTTCACCTCTCATCACTTTGACCTCTTCTCCTCCCTCCTTCTTCCACTTCTAAGGAAACTTCTAAACCCATGGGGCTTACCTGGCTATTCCAGGATACTCTCTCTATTTTAAGTTCAGCCAATTAGCAACACTTATTCCATCTGCAACCATAATTCCCCTTTGCCACAAAACAGAATGCATTCACAAATTCTGGAGATTAGAACATGGACATCTTTGGGGAGGGAGCCATTACTCTATTTCTACAGCAGAGAGCAGGTAAAGAAGAATAGTGAAGAGAAGCTACTGTGTTTATGAGAGCCGAGATTAGAGCTTCTTTACCCCACCCTACCCCCAAACTCTGCCTCCCCTTGCTTTATAGTAATGGGTGAGAAAGTTGAGAAAGGGGAAGGAAATTGAAGCTCTCCTGGCAAGAAGTTATTGTCATAATTCATGATGTGTGGCTCAATGGTGTCTATGCAAGTTAGAATAAAGATGTCCCTTTGGGAAGATGGGTTAGAAAAGGTGGTCTCCTCCAGGCAAATGAGCTCCCCCAAAGCCATCCTTTCCCCATCTGAAGAAAGATGATTCCAAAAATACATCCCTACTTCAGGCTGATGCAGTTTTGTGGTAGCCTGCCAAGAGGAAGAAGTGAAGAGTCCACCGGGCCTCTGGCTACATTCCTCTGTGTGGGCACAGCCTTGCCTACAACAGTGGCAGGAGAGTGACGACCGCATTCTCGGCTCCTCTGAAATAGCCTCTCTTTACCTTGCCATGCTCGGAGATAATGCTTCCTCCATGGCCTTTCCCAAGCTTTGAAGGGCTCTCTCAGAGCCTTCCGTACAGCGCTCTAGTAGAACAGCCCATAGTGGTCTTATCTTGGTTCCTTACACAATATCTTCTTTCTTAACAGCGAGCTCTCTGAAAGTTCTTGAAAGCACTTAAAGCCCTTTTTCCCTCCCCAGCAGTGTCTTTCAACCCCAGTATGCAGAGGTGCTGTTGAAATATGAGAAATTGTGAAGGAGAGAACAAAAGATGACTGAAATGTGGAATACAGGCATCGAACACAAAAAGGTGACTAGTAACCGTGTGCTGAATCAGGGAGATATTTAATTTCCTATGCCGTTTGGCACAACATTGTTATACTGACGTAATACGTGCCTGGTTCTTTCTTCCTTTCCTCCTGTACTGAATATTCTTCTCTTTTTCCTTCCTAAGTTACTAACTTCAAGGCTTTGCCTTGTTTCTTCATGAAGGTATTTACTGAGCACTTGTCTGTGGCCTGTTCTAGGTATTGATAAATGAGTCCAAGTCGCTGTCCTCACAGATACTATATTAGGCCACCCGACCTGTGGTCTCTGAAAGTCCTGTAGGTAGGTGCAGGAACACCTCTATTACTGACAGCTTCACTAAGAACAAACCCAGCTGCCCTTGGCTTTGAGGTAATTCTGCAGAGCAATGAGAACCCACAAAGCAATGCTTTCATTGCAGGTGAGTCTCCCTAACCGGATGACAAAGTGCTAGCTGCACATAAGCAAAACCAGCCGAGCAAGGGCAACAGTGCGTTGCTCAGGTCCTGGGAGTGGGTGGAACCTGCCTTGTCTTCATTGTTTGCTGTGCCTGGTCCTCAGCCTCATGGGAGTGTTCAGGCAGTTAACAGCCTGGGGTTATAGGGAAAGAGTCTACAGCCCTTTGCTCTGAATGGCCTAATGCTAACTGTTGCCTGGGGCTGCTACTGAGGCCGTACTATGGGCATTGCTTGTCGAACCACACCACCCTTAATCTAATCTTCACAAAACCAGGAATTTCAGAGGTAAAATACTGGACCTATAAGCCTTATTCTTTTCCAATTTTCAAAAAAAGCCACTCTTCATGATGCACACAAAGGAAAATGCTTGTCACGATTCTGTTGCCTCTTTATCTGTGAACCTTTGATGAGGTCACCTTAGGGATATTGTTAGTCTGAGTTATGAGGGCTTCACACTCCCAAATGACTAAATAAGGAGATTCCTGGTGGTTTAGAATGTGGTTTAAAGAGCAAGAGGCCTGAGATATTTGTCCTCATAGAGTATCATTCACATTTAAGAAAGCCTTATTATTTGAAGATTTAGGCAGACTGACAATCAATACATTTGTTATTTTTCTGGAGAATCAAGTCAATAATCCAATGCAAACCTCGTATGAATTGTTGATAATAGAAGCAGTTTTGTCATCTAAGACATTCAAATGATCTCTTCTGCATGTCATTTTGAGGTAAGACCCATACTTGAATGTTGACCAGATGTCTTAGGTGCTTCATTTGTATCTTCTCACTTAGTCCTCAACTTCCATTTTCCAGGAGAGAAAACTGAGGTGCAGTTGATTTGAATCCAGGCAATCTGAGGATGAAGTTCAAGCTCTGAGTCCTTTCATTTACTTTTTGTTATTAACTCATCGACTTAAACTTTTTTGTAAGTTAATAGTATCTGTGAAGCATGAATTTATAATATTAGGGAAAACAACTGGCTAGATTTAAGAGGGAATAAATTGGAAGAGAAAGCAATGAAATGCTCTTCATGTAATGAAGGATGATTTGAATACTTGTGAAGAGGTCATTTCACGTATGGAAATTTACAGGAAAAATGGTTTCTTTTCTGAATAAGCGATCGTAATATTAATCTTGTTTTTAAATTTTTACCTTTTTCCTACATTTGTTCTTAAAACTTGATATTTTCTACCCAAAGCATCAATATATCATTATACATATGTACATTCTGTCTGTCTGTCTGTCTGTCTGTCTCTCTCTCTCTCTCTCTCTATATATATATATATATATATACACACACACATTCCATTCTTTATTCATAAACCAACTGGGAATCATTGCCTTGGCATTCTTTATTAATTTATAAATCTCTCAGTTCTTCAATGTTTGAAATGGAAGTATGATTAGTAGAATAACCTGCAACCAAAGAGGCTTTTAATCAAACCCTTGTTGGAGACTAACTGGCTGTTCATGCCTCAGTATCTCCTATCTGGACCCTGAGAACTCAAGCAGAACCTAACAGAGAGGATTATTAGGAGGATTAATGCAGTAAGGAATGTCAGCAGTACCCTCTCAATGGAGAAAATTTGAGTTGAACCTCCAAGTCTATTGCCTCATTTACTGGTAAAGACTAGCTTGGTTCATGGAGAGATGGTGATGCTGGTTAAATTCCAACCCTCCCTCTTGAAGTCCAAAAGCTAGGACTCAACATAAGCCCTGCTTAGGCTAACCTGCCTGTTCTGGGTCAGTCGCCAGCTGCCCCTCTTGTAAAGACAGCTCTCCCTTCCATGTGTGATGGCCTCGAGGGAGACTGAGAAGCAGGGAAACAAAGATCCAGCGAAGCTGAATTACTGAAAAATCACTGAAGTAATACGCGCTGGAGGGGGTATGATGGCAGCGTTGTGTAATAAGATTAGTACGGCCATTAGGAGAATTTCCAAATGCCAAGTTTTTTCTATGGTTATGATCATGAGTGCAATAATTTTTATGTGGCCGTGGGACTAATATATGGATTGCTTAGATGTCTTTCTTGTGTATTACTCAGAAGATTAACCTTTAATTTTTGCCATTATAAGATTCCATAAGGAAATCTGAAAAGAGACACAAATGTTTTATATAATTATTCTGCAGTGCTACATTTTCTATACTTAGCATTATTGGAGTATTTATAATTTAAAAACACTATTTTAAAATAACTTTAGGTAATGGTTTTTGAAATGGCTTTTTAAATATTGCTTTTTTCTTTTTTCTTTTCTTTTTTTTTTTTGGACTTCTTGTAGCCATTGTGTAAAGCAAGCAATTAAAAGAAGGATTTGGCACTTCCAAAAAATAAAACACCTTTGGCACTTTGAAAGTCATTGACAATTACACCTTAAACTTCAGCTATGAATATTAATGGGGATAGTCACAGCTGAAAGGGGAATTATCACTTACAACAGGGAGTTCCACTAAATATTGTCAACATTGGGAGAGGTGTTGACAAAAAGTTGAAAATAAAACCTCAAGACAACTTTTCGATTTAAAATTTTATTTTTTTGTCTGTAAATGTTATTTTTGAGGAAACTTACACTTTATTGCAACATAATAAAGAAATGAGAAAAAAAAAACCAGAAGAAATGTTATTTAGCCCAAAGTAGCAGGACAGTCTTTCAATAGGCACATAAATAGCCCAGGAGACAGTCCGAGGCTTTCTTATCAGCCTCCTCCTCGGTCTATTCAAGACACGTGTCAAACGCCAAGTTGATTGCAATACACTGTGTTTTTTAAATAGCTTTAATCAGTTACATAACTATTATTTTGTTATGATAATTAATCTTGATTTTCTTCACTACAGCAAGGCTAATATTCTTATAAATATTATACAATGTAGGATTAATGTTACGATTGCTTATTCAGAAAGGAGGCCATTTTTTCTGTAAATTAGCATACATGAAATGACCTCTCTGCAAGTATTTAGATCATCCTTCATTATATTAAGAGCATTTCATTGCTTTCTCTTCCAATTTATTCCCTCTTAAATCTAGCCAGTTGTTTTCCTTAATATTATAAACTCATGCTTCACAGATACTATTTACTTACAAAAAAGTTTAAGTCGATGAGTTAATAACAAAAAGGAAATGAAAGGATTCAGAGCTTGAACTTCATCCTCAGATTGCCTGGATTCAAATCAACTGCACCTCAGTTTTCTCCCCTGGAAAATGGAAGTTGGGGACTAAGTGAGAAGATACAAGTGAAGCACCTAAGACATCTGGTCAACATTCAAGTATGGGTCTTACCTCAAAATGACATGCAGAAGAGATCATTTGAATATTTTAAATGACAAAACTGCTTTTATTATCCACAATTTATACTAGATCTTCATTGGATTACGTTTTTACCTTTTTCTTACATTTGTTCTTAAAACTTGATATTTTCTACCTAAACCATCAGTGTATCATTATATATATCTATATTCTCTCTCTCAATATGTATACCCACACACACATATTCTTACTGAAAACATATTCCCCTTCAGGCCCTGGACATAGGAAAGGGAGTTAAGAATTGAGACAGGAGATGCATTGGGAGGGTATTTTAATTCAGAGCACACACAGTGTGGCTTGGATTGAACTATGGATTTGGAGAGAGTGGATATTACAGGCTCTATGACATATATGCTCCAAAAGGGTATACTTGAAAGTAGACTTGATAAGACTTCTTCACATGAGAGATGAGAAGGAAATCAAAGACAACCATAAGGTTTTGGGCTTAAGCAATTGAGCAGTTGTGATACCATTTACTGAGATGAAGAACTTTAAGGAGGAAGAAGATTATGCAATGAGGAAAGATTTCAGAGCAACATGGCCAATCTAAAGTGTGGATATTGTCCGTTTCTCCGAATATGATGTCATTAACTGGGAACTGAGAAAACCTGCCACTTCCTTCATCCTTCTAAAGTACCATTCACCTTTGAGCCATGCCTAACACTCTACACAAAGCCTGGAGGCTTTGTGCTTTAACATACATGCACAAACCCATATCTGCAATTCTGAGTTCCATTAGCTTGGAAAACTAAAAAAAAAAAAACTGGCTAACTCATTTGATGGCAAAACGCATCTCATCTGATCTCATTTGAGATGGCAAAGTCCAGCTTGAATTTAACTGAGGCCATTTATAATCTTCATCCCTCTTAGTATTATAATTCATACATTTTCATGCAGAATTATTTATGTGTTTGAACACAATGTTCTATTCTAGATTCTATTGGGGTTACATAGTATATGGTATATGTATTTTATAATCCTTACAAAACCAAAAGAAAAGCATTCTAAAATTACTGTTTCAAAGTGTTAGAAAAAACAGTTTCTAAATTTTAAACTGAAAAGTACTTTATTACATGCTTTAGTAATCGGTATAAAAAATGTTGGATTCTTTTCTAAGGGAAGAGGGGGTTTATAGAATGCTCTCTGTCCAAAGGAGGATAAATTGGGAAAGCCAACTTTGTTAACATTACAATCTTTTTTGAGATTCAAGCGTGGAGGGCAATGAAGGGGATGTCAACATAATGGATTTAGAGGGCAGGAAGGTTGCTATTCTTATGAAGGGAAAAGTCACAGAGACGGACTAAACCCATCAGCAGCTGTTTCACTCTAATGACCAAAGAACTGTGTCAAAATGCCTAATGCAGTTTGCCCAAGTGAACAGAGAGCAACCTAATGTCACTAATTCTAAGCTGACCATTGCCCACACGTTTACTTTGCTGAAATTGGGGTACGTCTTCCAGTGGATGGAATCTTAAAGTTCTTCCAGTGGATGGAATCTTAAAGTGGACTCTGATCCAATGGAAGTGATGATGTGTTCTGGTGTGAATAGACTCAACCTTGCTGCTGTTCCTGGCTGCATGACAGCAAAACTAAAACCCTCAATATCTCAACCATAAACTCTATAAAGACCTTAATAGGATCATGTCTTAGTCCATTTGGACCACTATAACAAAAATACCATAGTCTGTGTGACTTATAAACAACAGCAACTTGTTTCTCACAGTTCTGGAGGATGGGAAGTCAAGATCAAGACACAGGCAGACCTGAGGTCTGGTGAAGACCCAGTTCCCGGTTCACAGACAGCTGGCTTCTTGCTGTGTCTTCACATGGTAGAAGAGAGCTGTCTGGGTCCTGCTTTATTAGGGCTTCACTCTCATGACCCAACCATGTCCCTAAGACCCCACCTTCAAATACCAATACTTTGGGGATGAGGTTTTAATACATGAGTTTCAAAGAGACACAACCATTCAGTCAATAGCAGAAGGTCTTGACTGTTGCCTGGAACCTTTTGTTGTCAGCACCAGTTCAAAAAAGCACTGACACCAAAACCTGTAGAATGTCAGAAGCTTGCAAGAAGACCCCAAAGACAATATTAGGACATATTTTAAGAGCATCACCAATGCTCCAGATGCCACAGACAATGATATTTTGTGGGAAGACAGAGGTATTAATGACTCTTTGTTGAAAGTGATCCAAAGAGTAAGATCCTCTGAAGGTTTAGAATTCCTTTACCAATTTATTTTTTACACTATTTTCTTTTTTTATGAGCACAATAGAGTGAGACATGAAAAGCATTATGCAGATCTAAACCTAATTTTTTCAACAAGTATAAAAAAATTTAAGTTATGAGAAAGCACGGTGTCAGTTTAATAGAGTGATTAAAAAATAGCTCTAATTCCAGCCATGCTGTTGCATGCATTCATGTTCTTACCTTCTTTTTTAGTGCTGTGTAGTATTCCATTGTGTATATGTACCACAGATTTTGTATCCACTCATCTACTAATGGGCACTAAGGCTGTTTTCAAATCTTGGCTATTGTAAGTAACCCTGCTATGAATATACAGGTGCATATATTCTTTTGAATTGGTGTTTTGGGATTCTTTGGATATATTCCCAGAAGTGGAATCATTGGGTCAAAAGGCAGTTCTGATTTTCATTTTTTGAGGAAACTCCATACTATTTTACAGAGTGGTTTCACCAGTCTGCATTCCCACCAACAGTGCATTAGGGTTCTCATTCTTCTACATAGTCACCAGCACTTGTTGTTTGTTGATTTATTAATGATGGCCATTTTGGCAGGTGTGAGGTGATATTTCAATGTAGTTTTAATTTGCATCTCTCTGATGGGTAGTAATGTTAAGCATTTTTCCATATGTCTATGGGCCATCTGTATGTCTTCCTTAGAGAAGTGTGTATTCAGGTCCTTTGCCCATTTTTTAATTGGCTTGTTTGTCTTCCTGGTGTTGAGTCATATGAGACTTTTATGCTAAGTGAAATAAGCCAGTCACTGAAAGGCAGATACCATATGATCTCACTTACAACTGGAATCTTATGAACAAAATGAACTAATGAGCAAAAAAGAGTCAGTGGCATAGAAACATGGAACAAACTTACATCTGTAGGAGGGAAGAGGGGAAGGGGGATTGGTTAAAAGTGGGTGAAGGGATTAGAAAAAAGAACATATATGCATGACCCATGGACAAAAACAAGGGTGTGGAGATTGACTACAGGAACGTGGGGCAGGCTGGGGCAGGCTGGGGGCAAAGGGGAAAATTTGGCACAACTGTAATAGCATAAACAATAAAGAAACGTTAAAAATTAAATAAATAAAAGAATTTAAAAAATAAGTCTACATGAACAAGTAGTGCGTCTTATAATTGGTAATGTCTTGAATTTGATGAAATGTCATTCCCTTCATAGACAGAAGCTTAAAGGACATAGGGGTGGGGAGGGGAATCATGCAAAAGGGAAAGATTTCAATATCAGAAGCTGCTTCTACCTTTTCTTTCTCCCTGGGCCCAGGTTCATCTCTTAATTTCCCTCAGGCCTTTTGCTGGTATGCTGCCTCTAATGCTTAAATGGAGCACATTAATTTATATCATTTCCAGCACATAGACAGACCTCTGAGTATAGGTCAAAGACTGAATTTCTGGCCACAAACAAATTAAGTGAATGTTTTCCCAATGATAGTGTATGCCTAGAAAGGTGAGGCTTTATTTTCATGAGTTCTTACCTAATGCAAACTAAACTTTGCATTTGTATTTCTTAAGTCTTATTCATTTGAGAAGGTTTCTATTTTATAATTTCATTATTAAGAGAAGAGTATGAGACCGTAACTATAGGTTTTGGATGTGCAAATTGATACAACTATAAGCTGCAGAAAAAGAACCCATGTTGCAATGAAAATTTTCTCAAATTTTTAGCTTTTAGCCACAGCACATTAAGTAGCACAAATGGCTTTATATTTAATTTTCCTTGAGTTTCATAGTGACTAGGACATTGGTTTTCAGGTTCTTTTAATTTTGCTTGTATAATCTGAATAGAACTGTACTCCACTGAGGCCAGTTCAAACGTGCTAACATTATTAACAGAAACACAAATCTTAATTCCAAAAGTATTGGAAAGTAAAATGTCTATGTTGATGTTTCCTATAAATGTTTTTGGCATGGCCAGGAAGCACATATTTTTAAGTGAACTATGTATAGTCTAAAGGTTAAGTGAATGAGCTAAGAGACAGGCTACCTAAGCATGAATTCTAATTGTCACTTTTCAACTGATTCTAGCAATGTGCTAATTTTCAATGTTCCAGAGTTTTCTCATGTGTAAAATAGAGCTTTCTAAGGTTGTATTAGTATCTTAATAGGGTTTTTAGGAAGATTAAGTTGAGTTCATACATGTAAACCACTTAGGAAGTTACCTGTTGTGTAATTAGTTGATATTACTCTCTAAAATCTATTTTATTTAGGGCTCTTGCTAACGGTGGCAGTTATTTCTCAAATTTCTTTTCCTTGTGTCTCTCAAAACTCTAGCCTACTACATTACCACACGTTTTCCCAAATCACCTGGCCTTTTATTTTCTCCCAAGTATAACCCTGTTCTTTCTTATATAAACCAGCTTTGACTTTTTAGGCACAATTCTCTCCTCATTATTCCAGTTAGCCGAGTAAATGTCTGGAGCAGATAAACATCTTTCTAAGAAACAGAGTGACTGCCAGGGAGTTGGGGTTGGGAGGAGGGGAGACTGTTATTTCTTATTTTTCAACTGTGTTTACTTTTATGTGTTCTAGTGGGAATGTTTTCAATTCTATTTGTAAGTGTTTTATAAATATATAAAATAGAACAAGAAGTCATTTAGTCTCTCATCCAGTGATTGAAAATGTATGCGGACAATTATTTTAAGCAATTAATAGAATAAAGCTCAATGAGTCAAGTCTGGACTGGAAGACAGTGTTTCATTGATTTCTCATTAAACTGCCAAAGTGCTATTCTTCTTTTTGAGTACATTGGGGTAACACATTTGGAAATGACCTATAGGAGTATTTTGAAGGTTCATTCTCCAGAAATAAATTTTAGTACTTTAAGAACATGACAAAAATATGTATAGTAAATATTTTAGTAATATATTATGCCCCATATACAGTAGTATGCTGATAAATGTTTAACAACTGTGTCCCTCAACCCCCTCACCTCAAAGAGCAGCAACCTGTTTTGTTTCATTTTCTGGTCTCCATGGTATAAATACTTCTACCATGGCCAATTTCAAGGTACTAGTGTAGCATCACTGAGAACATTTAGGAAGAGATATCAGTTGGGTGTTTCCACTATAAATATATAACAAATATAAATAACTCCAAGGACATAGATAGTAGAACAAAAATACATTAAAGTAATTAGAAAGTGATGAATTTTGAGTACTTACTGCCTTTCTTTTTTATGCAATTTATTTAATTTTAAGTTTATATAATTAAATATTTGATAATGGCTGTGTTTCATGACTGACTTTTAAACTTCCTGCAAATTTAAGAATTGACTCTATGAGTCTGTATGCACTGGTACTAAAATGTCACTTCTGTATATACTTGATATTGTTAATTATAACATAGGTAAAAAAAAGTGAAGCTTAAACTTTTGTGATATCTGTTCTCCTTCCTCCCCTTTTTCCCTCCCTTCCTCCCTCCCTCCCTTCCTTCCTTCCTTCCTTCCTTCTTTCCTTCCTTCCTTCCTTCTTTTCCTTCCTTTTTTCTTTCCCTTCCTTCCCTTCCTTCCTTTGAGTCTTGGTGATTTGCTGCACACATCAAAGACATAAATGGGTAGAAATCAGTTTGGACAAATTATAAAGCTACTCATTTATGGTGTTGACATGGGGATGGATATAAGGTTACAATTCAATAATATTTTATAATATATATTTTTATTATATATTTGACATATGTACACATCTATCTATATACCTAGATACAGTAGAAGAGCCCTTTTTGTTTCTATGCAAACCTACAGTAGAATATCCATTTTTATTCCTATAAAAACCATGTTCAATGCTATGGAAAGTCTAAAGGTGAGTCACTTAAAAAAAGCTTTCTAGGTGTGAGCAATAACTGAAAAGACTGTGATAAGGAATACCAGCTGATGGTTTCTGTCTTTGATTGCTTTGCTAGTATATTTATGTTCTTGGAACGCTTTGAGAAAATAAAACTGGAAACTTTACATAGTGGATTTCTGAACACAGAGAATACCAACCTGTGTGCGTTTTTGTGCTAAAATAAAACTTGATTTAATTCTTTCTGATGACTATTTGCCTGACCTTTTTTCCCCCCATTAACCGACAAATTACTACTCCAAATCCGGTGGATAACGTGGCTTCAACTCTATTCTCCCACAGTCAATCACCACCTCGTTGTACATGTCCATGGTTTATTTAAGCAGTAAATACTTTAAATTAAATTCTCATTTAATGTAGTCAAATATACTTTTTAAGTAATTTAATTTTCTGACTGACCAACTTTCAAGTACTCAAGTAATATTTTCACTTATTAAACTTATTAAAATGGTATTTGTAATATTCACTAAGTGTCCAATACTTCTTATCAGCATTTCACTTACACTTTTCAACTTTAAATCATTAGTTGAAATCAATTAGTCAGTGACATTAAATTGGAGTTACAAGGCTGTTCTTCTACTAGGACAAATTTTCTTGAACATTACCTATCATAGAAATCAAAATATTAAGAAATACAAAAATTATTAACATATCTGGACTTGATTTTCCCAGGCCTTTCTATACTTAATTTTATATCTTCCTTGGGTATAATGATTTTAATCTGTTAAATAAACAATTGTATCATCCCAAGCAACTTGGGGATATTGTCTTGGTTGAGTATGACCACGTAATGACCAAAGACATCTGACAGGATATTCACTGGACTCTTTTTCTTGACAATGATCATCATCTCCCTAGTAAACCTAGAAGTCTATTGTCCAGGGCTACTCATGGAAATCTGAACTGCCCACCCAGAATGCTATCTTATTTCCTTGTAATCTGCATTTTTTTGGCTCTTAATATTTAAATGGCTTTCTTGGCAAGTTATGAAAACCTTCAGAATTTAGGGGATCCCGCATTCATTTAATATTCTTGGGGCCATAATACTTTTGCAAATATAATAGTGATATCTGATTAAAGTTTGAATATTTGTCATGGCTTTATCTATTTGGCCTAATCTTCAAAGATTTTTTCCTACTGTCAGAAAAGCATTTGGGTTTCCTGTCAGTTTAAACAAGAGCAGAGTGGTGGTTTTATGACTACCACTGAAAGAACAGAGTAGACACACGCTGAAAGAAATTTATTGGTGCTATTTGTTCAATCCTTCTCTTCTGATTATGTAAACACTCTGTCAAAAAAATTGTCTTCTCTATGAACTTAGATACTATGCCCATGGAGTGAGAATATGCACAGCCTTATAAAATCTTAAACCTCTCTGCTACCACCAGATTATATGATAAATTCCCTTTAGCCCTCAGCCCCTGAATCCCTTTAGAAAAAATTAGCATCATTGATTTCTTTCTTATGAAAATATATGAAACATTAGCACAGTGGGTACATAGGTCAAAGATATTTCAGCAGCAAGCTGTAGTAAAAGTTTAATATACTTACAGGATGGGCTCTGACGTGCCACCATGGGCAGAGGGGGACATGGGAAATGAAGGGGAGGAGAGACAAGTCAGGGAATGCTATACAATGTGTCATTATTTCAATCCCACCTTCATATCTTTCTGCATTTTGATGGAAAATTATTTGAAAATAATATTTTATTTTACTGCTGATGGCTAGAAAATTTATTACACAAATCATAATTCAAATGGCAATCATAAGAGCTGAAGATGCACCCATAAATCTGAAAAATGGTCTCCTGAGGTGAGATTTGGGGTAGGTTAGTCTAGTAAACTGTTCATAATATGAGGCAAGGAGGTGGGTCTACTAGTAAATCGGTTCAAAAAAGTCATTTCAGAAACTCTACCAGCCCTTTGAATTTTTTACTTTATCTAGATCTTAAGCAGTTACATTTTTCTTTGTGACCATCCTTACCTGCCACTTAAGTTACCCTATTTATTGCTCAAGCTCTTGAAGGAATTTTCCAACTAAAATGTGCTTTTCTCGTGAGGAAAACTTTTATACCACTATACCATGTTCATACACATAAATTGAAGTAGAAAACGGATCATTTTAAGTGAAATGCTTTCGACTTTTGTTTTCAGGAAAGGGTTTGAGTTATCATAGTTTCAATTATACTTGCTAGATGGTTTTGCTTGTGACAAGCTTCAAAAATGCTCAAGTCAATAACAATGAGCTTTGAGGGACATATGATGTTTTTAAACCAGTATTTTCACTTTATAGTTGTTTTCGTTGTTAACATCTGTGTTAACAACATCCACTCAGCTGATGGATGGGTCACAGCTGTAGTTATTAGCATAGGAAAGAGGACGTTAATCTAGCCTCGAATATAGGTTTCCTTGTACAGAGAGAGGAAAATGCTAAGTGAACAAGAGTTCATTATTTATGTCTGATGACTAGAAAATTCATGCCACCAAAAGATCCCATTTACGGTCCTGAAACAGATGCAGGGCTTAAGACAGAAACAAAAGATAAATGCACAAAGCACTGTGTGTGTGTGTGTGTGTAGAAACTGTTATGTTTTAGATTGAAAATAGCTAAAAAGTCAGGTAAAATTTACATGAAAATTACTCAGATATCACTTTTAAAAAACATCAATTTTCCTTTAATAGGCAAGCAAATTTTTTTTTTTTTTGTTCTGAGTGATTTCTTTTCTTTTCTTCCTTTCCTAAGCCAGTATAACTCTAAACCATTCTACACCGGTATTGTCACTTTATTTAACAGTTCAGTCAATGAATGTGTTTACACTTATTCATAACACAGATCACTGTTTTAATGGTGATCTCCTGGCCTATGTTTTATAGAAGCTTCTTAAGGATCATAAAATTGTCTGAGAAGATTTGGTAATTTGGGGAAATCTGCATTATCTAAGTAAAAAATTGAGCAAAATATAAAAATAACTATGATGATTAGGGATAAAAAAGAAAAAGAGGAGGATAATTTTTACTTAATTCAGATTCCAGGCAAGAGGAAGAGTCATTTGTAGAATTACCTGAAAAATTGCTTTTATACTTTAATTTATTCAGATAGCATAAGTTTTGGCTTCATTGATAGTTCACATCATTTTCATATAAATTACGATCAAATCCAATGTTTACACATTTTAGTAAAAGTGACACATTTTATTGTTTTCATGTTCTTTTTTTTGAAACTTAACTTTCCTTTGGGTTATTACTGAATCCAGTTTTGTATTGTGGTTCGAATTCATGCAGTGAATACCTAACTGTGTGGTTCCACTCAACTGTGAAATTAATTATAGAGCTATATTTGCTGCGTGGCCTCTGATTTGCCTCCCACAATTGCAGGAGGGGTCACAATTATGACTACCGTTAACATTCCTTTTTGTGAGGGATTTGGGCACCAATCAAATGTGCTCCCAGCCTGGATCAGTACAAGTAATAATTATTGTTGGTCTTCATTTTGTTTTTGTTTTTTGATAAGTCACTCATCTGTAGGTCTTCATTTTGAAATTGAGAGAACACAGTGGCCCTACGTTGTTGAATTCTGTGAAGCCACCCATGGACTTGAACGTGTCCAGCCTGGCAGACCTGTGCATCAGGTGTGGTGGTGGCTGAAGTAGTCTAGAGCTTGGAAAACAAAATAGAGCCACTGAAAGATTGTGCACTAGGGTGAAAATCACATCCTCAGCTTTCACAGAAAAGAATTTTCCATTTCCCTTGAAGTGCACGCTAACACGGTGTTGACTGTGACTCATTTACTGCACCAGAACACTTACTAGTAGATACAGTGCTGAAGGCAGGCCAGTGACATTGATAGTAAATATACCAGAGAAAACCATAAATAACCTTTGTGTCAAAAATAGAGCCTTTTAATTTGACTATTATGTAAGAGATGTTGGAAGTCTGCTGAGAGGAGTAAGGGCCACTGAATAAATGTAATGGGAGTGAGGAATAACATCACTTCTAAAGATATGTTGTCCATCTGACTTGTTCTACTTAGAAAAAAATCCTCTCATCTGTGATATTCTTTAAGGTAGAGAAATACAGCACTGTCAACCCAGTCTCCACAATCGCAGTGGATTTTCATTGTTGTTTTTGTTTTAGCTCGTGTTTCACCTGTGAGAGCTATTTCAGTAGGTTTTGTTATTAACCCAGTTCAAAGCAGAGGTCTTCTTGCAGTGAGAGAGAAACATTTTGACTGAAGATCTCTCTCAACCTTGAAAGGGTCAGTTAAATTTTACCCCAGCCAATGGCTTTATTGTCTGCATTACCTTGAGCCTTGTTTCAAACAATAGGACCTCTGCTCCACTTTTAAATCTAGTACTTTCCGGTGTGGGCTGCTTTTGTTTCTCCTAGGAAGAAAGAGTGCCAAAGGCAACTTTTAAAGTAATCTCATATCTCCTTTTGGAGTGAGAAAAATAAATATGTCAATATAAAACAAACCTTAAGCATTGTCACCCTTATTTTAACCCTATGAGAGATATATATTTCAGTTAAGAAAAAAATATATTTCTTGGGGTAGGGGGAGCTTGACACCTCATTTTTACCTTTATACAAAATTCAGTTGAGTCAACGTATCATGATTTTACATCTGATGAAGGGGATATGATATGCAAGATATGCATGTTAGCTAAATCTGCATTCTCTGCTTCCAGATCTTTATTTCATTGAATATGTTCATACTAACAACAGGAGCATAAAACCTTTTCCCCCTTCCCCCTCATTAATCTCTCCTGAATGCGATCAGCTGAAATTCCACCACTGAAGACTTAATTCTGTCTTTAATGTTTTCAATGCCACCATGATTTTCCAAATTTTTGTTGAAAAGAAAATTCCTCAGGGAAAGGTAATGTTTTAAAAGTTATCAATCATTTTCACCTGTATCAAAATTAGCTTTGGATTGATTTCTGATGTTTGATGTTCATCAAGGAGGAAAAATCATGTCAGGTGGGGAGTGGGAAAAATAGATATGTGACTTAGAGTGCAAAAGACCCATATTTCATTAGTAATTTTCATTGATTGCAGCCATGAATCTTAAGGTTTTTTTACATGATTGGCATATAACTTGAATGTTTTCTTAGAGAAAAGTGTCCTCTTGCCGAGGTGGCAGACTAGTCCCTCAGTTTTAGAGCCAGGTAGCATGATGTTTCTTAGTCAAAAGCTATATTGTTGGCACTGAAACAAAAACTTCAAATTATTAATACCTGGTGTTATTTTCCAGTCACATATGTCTCTTAGTTAGCAATGAATCTCCCATTTCCACTGGCAGATCCTGGGCAGACTGCTCTGTTCCGTACAGTGGATCCTAGTTGGAAAGATCTGAGGCGTCTGTCTGCCTAGGGAAGAAACATAACAATTTATAGCAATAGTCATATCATTTCTTTCTTTCTTACTTTTTTTGTTAGTGACTCATTACTTTCTTTAAAAAAATTAAATGTATTGGGATTGGTTAATAAGATTCTATAGGCTTCAGCTGTACACTTCTATGATATATGATCAGTATGTTGCATTCTATGCCCACCATGCAAAGTAAAATCATTTTCCGTCACCATGTATTTGACTCCCTTTACCCTTTATTGCTCCTGCAACCCCCTTCCCTCTGGTCACGACATTTTAAAATGCTGGTGTTACTTGGACCTTTTCTCTACCTTTGTTTCATTTCTTTCTGGATAAATCATACATTTTCATTTCTCTAAGTACTATACTGTGCTAATGATTTCCAAACTAATACCTCAGCCAAGACATCTCCTCTGATCTCCAAATTCATTACAGACATGTCCATTTGGCCACCAAATAGGCATCTTCACATGAACATACCTGAAGGGAGACTACTGATTCATACTTCTGCTCACACTGGGTATTCCCCACCTTTTGTGGTTCCCTATTTTAGTAAGTGCATCAGCTTATACCCAGAGTCTCAAGCCAGGAGCCTAAGGGTCAGCCCTGGTTCATTAGTTTCCTGACTCTCATCTCCAGCAACTAACCCTTTTGCAAAGTTGTTCAATCAAAGAGCTCTACTTTTTATTGTCTTTGCTACGCTTGCCCAGCTTGAAGCTGTCATAATCCCACATCAGAGATGCTTCTATGGCTTTGAAACTGGCCTTCCCACTGCCACTGTTTTTTCTTGTTGTTGTTTGTTTGTTTAGTTTTGTTTTGTTTTCCTTTAAGTTAAATTAGATCATGACCTCTGCTGCACTTGGAATAAAACCCTGATCCTAGTTTCCAAGGCTGCATTCCCTTGCCACGGCCTCAATCTCCAACCTCGCTTTCTGCCAAATGCCTCTCACTCACTCCTCGAGCCTCACTGACCTTTATTTCCAGTTCCTTGGACATTCCAAGTATTTTCTCACATTGGGAACTTGGCACGTGCTCACTCTGCTTGGGAAGTATTTCTTCCCATTTTTTGAATGGTTGTTCTTTTTTTCTCACTTTTTAAATCTCAGGATAAATGCCATCTACACTCAGAAGTTTTGTCTGCAACCCTCCCTTTGTCCACCTATTACCACCACGTAAGCCTAACATTTATTTCCTGCCCTGTGCCTTCCACCAGGCAACCAACGGCACACTTTGGAGAGGATGTTTCTTATTCATTGCCGTCCTCCAGTGCTCATCATGCTCCCTGGCACTTGACTTATATTTGGATATTGGATGAAATGAATGACAATTTGTCTTGATTTTCCAGTGGCTGCAACTATCCTAAAGCTTGTCTGCATGTTTCTGTCTTTTTTTTTAGATCTTCTGCTGTTTCCCATTTATTTTCCCTCCCGCTTTCTGAACATCTTCTTTCTTTTTGGTTTCTGTGCATTGCCTTGGACTCCGAGTCTCCAGCTTTGAGGCCACGGGTGTTCATCTGATCAATTCATTTACACTTATTTGTGAATCCTTTGAATTAAATACAATCTATTGGAGACTGCAGGGAACAGAACTATGAGAAAACAACAGAGTACTTTTATGCCCCTGGCACATTTTGGGGATAAGCATAAGTCAGAGAGCAAGGGAAGACAGGGATGTAAACAAATAATTAATACGTTTAAATAAGGTAAGGGGAAAGAGCATATAAGGACCTACAGGGGTTTCAGAATACCTTACCATATTCCTTATGTCTCACCCAGTACATAGTCCAAATCCTGAATTTTCTGGTTTGGGGGATCCAGATTCATGTGTTTCTACTCTTAGGGATTTGTAATAATTCTACAACTGAATATAATAGTCTTCTTTTGTTACTTGAATACAACGTAAACTTTCTTAAGAATTCTAGTTCAGTTGTTCAACTGGCAGTTACTTTGATGAAAAGTAAAAGATCTAGAGAAGCCTGTTTTATAATTTCAAAGACAGAGGTTACAGAAAAATCCACTGGTTACAGTAAATTATTAAATATGCTACAACCATGCTGATGGCATCTTGAAAGTAGATCCTTGAGAGTCATCCATATCAGCAGCAACACTATGACTTTTCATTAAATTATTCTACCCATTCTCTTATGAGTAAAGTTTAGTTTTTAGAATCCACTAGTGAAATAATTGCTCTTGAAAATGTAAGAAAAAGTTCAACCAAACTTTTAGAAAGATTAAACCAAAAGTATTTCTTTAACACAGTTTATGCCTTTTCTTTTACCTTCTTTCTAAGAAAAACATTTTCAGTATTATTGTAATTCATTATCATTTCACATTATTCTCTTTGATTATTCAAATATGAATCTGCAGGAGAACCATCCAGAAAGTGTCTGTGTCTATTAAATCTTGGATCCACATTCAATAGGCTAGTGGTTATTAAAGACTAGTGGAAGCTTAATTGCACAGCAACCTCATTCCAGCAAAAACCAGAAACACACCAACAAAAACAAAGCAGAAAAATCTAGAGAATAAAATTCTAAGCAATCGAATTCTGCAACATCATTAACTTTAATAATAAAATATGGTTGTTTCATTTAAATCCATCTAGGTAGAAACAAGACATTTCTGATTATATACTATAAAAATTAATGGCTAGGCTCTTGTGTCTGGTTAATTTAATATTGTTAGGGAGAGGAATGCTTATTTAGCCAGCCATCAAATATATATTAAACGCAGAGAAAAATCTCCAAAGTTGCATTTGAAATCAATTCTCAAAGCAATTTATCAGCTCAAATATATTGCTATTTTGATATTCAACTCACATATTTGGTAGAACCAGCATCCACTTGCCAATGTGTATGGAACGCACACAAGATGGTGTTGGCTTAGAGAGGTGTAAAGAAATTTTTATAACTTATCAAAACAAAATATTACGAACAAAAACTTGGCTGAATAAACCCAGTTTCCCACCACCAAGGAATACACACTCTTCAGAAAGTTGTGAATGAGTGACTGGTATTCATTTTTATTCATAGACTCTTTTATAAAAGAAATACCACGGGCAGCCATAAATATAGTCACATCTCTATTGCGATGCTCTTTTTTCCTGCTCTATATTCTATGTTCTATGTCTAGATATTAACTAGTTAGATGATATTGTAACAAACAAAAACTTCATTTGATAATAATTACAAAGCAATCTCTCCTTCTTTCCTTTTTTCCCGAAAGTCAGTGTGAGACCAGGACTGAAGAAAATATGGTCCAGCTCTTATCTAGGAGGAATGCTCGTCACATTTTACAAAATTCCTTGAAATGCAGCTCATTACACTGAGTACAATAACATTTTGTTAAAACTCAACTCCCAGATTACAAGTGTGTTTGGAACTAGTGAGCTTCATAAAGAATATATTACTTTCAAAATTTGATCATTTTGAATTCAATAGAACATAATGCAATTGCATTATTGTCTTAAAATGATTATTGAGATATATACATTTAACAAAGAAATTCAGAGACTTCATAAATAATAAAACAGTGTGCTGAGATTTCAAAGGCATAAAGTTATGGTAAATGATTTGAGTTATAGTATTGAATTTTATAAACTAGGTGTCAATATCATTATTACTTCACTTTCTGGATACTTTATGAGCTCATTGAATATAACTGAGTTTCATAGAGTGCACAGCAAAACAAACATTCTCTGTTACTATACAACTAATCTCTGCAACAGCTGTGCTTTTACCAGTCTCAGCTGCTCCGGTTACAACAAGCATCCTTTGAACAGCCTGACACCTGTCTCTTATTATATTTGAGAGCAATTATTAACTTTCTTAAATGCCCCATCCCTTTCCGTGGTTTTGCATTGCTTTATTTCTTGGATGCACATTTACATGGTTTATTATAGTAATTCTCTTACTGAGTCTTGAGAACCCAAAAATTCCTAGGAAGTTAATTGTGCAACCATCAGAGGTTTTTCTCACTTACAGCATAACTCTTAAACGACATAGTTTGTTTCAGCTTCTTGCTGACACTGCAAGGGATTGTCTAGAACAAGAAGTTCAATTACTTCCACAGTGCTAATCATATATCATTATGTAGAGGCATGAAGTCTAAATCCCCAAGCTGGTGCCCGGAGCACCATGGCAGCAATAAAGGACACGTTCCAAATTTCTCTGTCCACTGCAGCATGCAGGTAATAACCAGAGAATAAAATAATGGTGTCTACTTGGCTATGCTCTTCATTAATTGGGATATTTGATGCCCATAACAAATCATGTACCATTAATTTTTATTCACCCACAAGATTTTTGTCAGAAATGATTTGAGATGCATTAGTCAAGGCCAAATCTATATGTACACTTTTTGAGAACTTTTCTTCCACAGTTTAGGAAATACTTACTTTTTGGTCTTTTATAACTTTATAAGGTGTAAATAAAAGTGAGTAAATAAGACTGAACCAAGTTTCACAGGTAAAAAAAAATTCCTCAGAGTTAACAAAGCCTGACTGCTCCTTCTCCTGACACAATGTTAGACACCTACTTTAACATGTCACACAGACCATTCTCCTGTTCAGCTTTTCCAAGGTCAATGAAGACATGGAATCAGGGAGAAGAATATTTGGCTGGTTCCATAGTCAGAAAAATGGCTGATGAAATCTCACAGCCAGGGTAACCTCATTAATGAATGCAAAGATAACTCACCAATCACAAGGAAATCCATGTCTGTGTCTTGTAACAAGGGCATTCTTGCATATCTGGCATTAAGAACACGGCCTCTGTTGGCACGTTCTTCTCTCTCCTCCCATTTCTCTCCTCCCCATCCTCTCTGTTTGCCTGGGCAGGAAACTTGTTGCCTACCCCCCTGCCTCCCCCACCCCTCACCCCCCTCCATGTACACCCTGCTGCTCCTTTGTTCCAGCATCTGCTCAGCTGTGGCAGGAGGCTGATAAATTTCCTCCCTTTGATCGGATGAGTAACTTCCAAATCTGGAAGTGAGTTATAATTGATTAAACATTTTATTTTAAGGTCAAAGCTGCTCAGGATCTTAAATAAATTTTTTCTTTTTAAAGATTTTATTTATTTGTTTTTAGAGAGGGAATGTGGGGGAGGAAAAGGGAGACATTGATGTGAGAGAGAAACATCGATTGATTTTTGCCTCTCACATGTCCCCAACTGGGGACCTGGCCTGCAACCCAGCCTGTGTCCTTACCAGGAATTGAACGTGTGATCTTTTACTTTGCAGGGTGATGCCCAGCCCACTGAGTCACACCTGTTAGGGCAAAGCTGCTCAGGATCTTAACTACGTATTTTATATCCGGTAGACTACACTGTAAGAGCATTGGAGATGTCCTATAGTTGTAACCACGTGAATTTGTCTACACAAACTAACTCCAAAAGGAGTTTCCTAATGTAATCACCTTAGTCAAGTAGCAAGGTTGGCAAGTAGTAAGTTTCAGATTATTTTGTTGTTATTATTTGCTTGACTTTTCCCAAAATTGAGGTTGAAAATTGATTTTCCTTTCCTTCTTTCCTTCCTTCCTTCCTTCTTTCCTTCCTTCCTCCCTTCCTTCTTTTTTCAGGAAAGTGCTCAGTCTTCTGCCCTTTTGTATTCCATATTCCTAGCTCCTACACCTGTACTTTAGTCGATATTCAATTAATATTTTCTCTGTGACTGTTTTTATAAATCACTTGTAAATGTAGCTTCAATTACTGTGTATTTTAACAAGGATTCTATTCTTCAAAAGTTGGAACTATGACATCAGATTTCTGTTATTCAGTCCCTCCCACTCCTAATACTGAAACTAAACATGTACTCTGCTTCATGTAACTGAAAACTAGTACATTTGCATAAATAATACTTCTACAAATATACCAGATGACTTTGGGGTTAACTGGTAATTTTTTGTCATTGTTCACATAATCCGCCTTGACTACTATGAGATACGGCTTACAAAAATGTCACTGTGCTGCTTTGTAAATATTTGATAATGCGACAGTCCCTCTAGGTTTTAATTATTAGAGCACATGACCCAATCAAGTTGAATGCAATGAGATCAGGAACAGCCTGGGACTGGAGAGCTGGTGATTGTAATTAATCATTACTTGACTTATGTACACTTGGAAGAGGTCAAAGTAGTGATAATTATTAACATTGGTTACACTTTAAATGACACAGAGATCTTTTAAAAATATCAGTATCACACCTATGAAATCTAAGGTTGGACCACTTGTATTTTAAAAAACATTCCAAGTGATTCTGGTGTAAGTGAAGGTGAGACTCCCCAGGCCTCAGTCTGATTCTCTCTAACATCAAGGAAAGAAAAACAGCTTGGGCATCACTTGGACCAAGTCAGTCATCAACTGCTGATTCCCATGTACTCCCCACCTGCTCGGTACCCTTTCATTTGCTTTCACTCTTGCCCATTTATGAAAACATAGAAAGCTGTTGGACTCATAATCCCACCAAATCAATACTTGCTTCCATATATTAGCGCGGGCCTAGCTACCCTCTTGATGTTAGTCTCCATTTCAGAAGTTACTTCAAATCAGCTTTCTTAATTATCTCATTTGAAAAATTGTCCTTCTGAAATTTACCTTGAAAAATCTATTTACATTTTTACATATCTTATTGAGCCTCTGAATTCTATGGTTTGACTATTTGAAATAATGCTTTCTTTTGTGTTTCCAAAAAGTCACATCTTTCAAATCTCAGACATCTCTTAAATTACTGGATTTTGTAATAAGTATCATGTACAAGTTTATAATGATATAAAATGATTATTGGTGGCCATTCATGTGTATTGTTGAGTACTTTTCCAATTTCACTAATATCTTCTGATTTTAAAATAAAATTGTTATACTAAAATGCTAAGTTTTGTAACTTAGTTTTTTTTTTAATGTATAATCACAAACCAGAACATACGGTATTGGTTTATGTACCTTGACTATTCAGAAAATAGTCATATTTCTTATTTCTTATTTCTTATTTTTCTTTCCAATTGTTTTTCTTTTGCTTTGTGTGATAGCATCCAATTCTTCCTGTTTTCTAGATTCTGTGGTTTTCTTTTTCTTTTTTACCTCCTGTAATTTATGAATGGCCAGTAGCTGGCACATGTCCATGTATTGATTAGTTCTTGCTGCTTAACAAATTACCCAGAAATTTCATGGCTTAAAACAATACTCATTTGTAACTGTTCTTGCCTTTCTGAAGGTTGGCCATTGTTCAGCTGTTGGAGACTGGGCTCACTTTGTGGCTTTGCTTCTCACTCTGCAAAGGTCTATACGGTGCCTGGGGCAGCTCTGTTTTGGGCTGCGGGGACTAGGACAGTCCCTTTTCATGTATCTCCCATCCTTCTCCTGGGACACTTTTCTCTTGGGAATGGCAGACACAAGGGAGAACAAGTGGAAACACTGGAGGCCATTATGGTCTTCGCTTAGAAATCACTCACTTCTCTGCGCATGCCATTGGCCAAAACAAGTTCCAGAGACAACCCCAGGTCAAGGGATGGAGAAGTCTACTCTGCCCTATTGAGGGCCATGCAAAAGAATGGATGCAGAAAGAGGCTTGAAGTTGGGGTTAATAATTTAATTATGACATATCAGTACTCCTCATTCTCACACTCATAGCTAATGTTATTCACCTACTGAGTCACTCCTTCCCACTGAGCTAAGGTTGGCCTCAGAGTTCTTCTCACGGTAGTGTTCTATGAAGCTATGCCGAACTGACTCGCCAAAAGAGCAGAAAACTGTTTCCCCTTCCTTATTTAGTGTCGACTTCATGTTTAATTCTTCCTTTCTCCTTTATGTTACTTAAAGATTAAGAGTTGGTCTAGATCACGTGTTGGCATAAAGCATTAATTACTCAACATACCTTTTATAGTTCATTTTTGCCTCCTTTTAGGACAAGATTGCTGGGAGGAATGACACTTCTCTGTCCTCTTAATGTTATGTGCATCCATTGACTTATGTTCATAATGAAATTGGAGCAGAAGTGACCCATGTCTCTCTCAGGGTGAATCTTTTAATTTTGAGACTTTTGAGCACTTTCCCCCTTACCATGTGGTCATGCAGATAAATACTGATATGGAGGTATGATGCTGAACCATTATGTAGAAGACAGATTCCCCTGACGCATCAGTCAGACCCACCACCAACTTGCTTAAGCAAGGAATAAAACATTTTTAAGCCACTGAGATTTTTTGGTATTTTTCCGTTACCCCAAAATTTAACCTATCATTTGAAAATACTGTGGTTTCCCAAAACTGGAGCTGAAGGTAAAGGAATATATAGTGGAATGCAATTCACTGGAGCCAATTCAATATCTTAAATGAACAAGAATAGGAAAGGAAGACTAAAGTAGGTAAATGTGAGTGATTTTTAAATATTTCTTAGTTCTTTTATGTATCACTGGTTGCAATTTATAATGATAACCTTTAGAAGAGCTCTGACACTGATCATTCTGTCTGGCCAAATAGGAGAAAACAAAAGTAAGAGAGTGACTTTAAAATGTCAGGCAAGAGGTGTCCTTAGCAAATTTTCCCTTTCTGCTATCACTCACACATGACTGAGCTGAGGTTTGAATAAGGAAGTATTGATTGGGAAGGTATCTTTGGAAAAGTTATATATTCAGCCTTTGCTTTACATCAGGCTAGTCTTGGAAAGAAATTTAACATTCAGCTATTACAACTCTTTGCATTGATTTATCCCTTGCCTGACCTGCAAAACTAGTTTTTTTTTACACTTATTTTGGTATCTCGGAAAGTACAAAGTTGTGACTTTGATATACTTGTGGGTATGGCAGACAGTAACTTTTTGGCATTGGCTAAGAAGTATCCTAATTCATAAAATATCTAGGGACATTTTTGAGAGTGCTGAGGACATTTTGTGACTCATAGGGGACCTACCAGCTCCTTGAGAAAGAACCCAAACAAAATATACAACCAGGACCCAGATATACAGAAACAGGTTGATAGCCTGGTGGCCCCAGAGGTAAAGAGCGACCTGAAAGATTCCTGATGGAAAGGTACCCTGAACGAGAAAGGAGCCTGGCAGTTCAAGCCAGAATGAACAGGGGTGAATGTCAGAGGTGGTAGAAGTTCTAGGTATAGTATCAAGCTGGCACTCATACTCCCAAACCCAGAAGGTCAGCACTGCCTATGGGCTTTGAGAAGAAAAGGGCTGAGATAAAAATAAAAGGCTATTTAACTGGGGGCACAGTTCTCTTGTAACTAACCGTAGTCCCCCAGAGACCTACAGGCATAATATGGGAAGCACCTGCTTATGTCCTAAGATAGAAGAAAAGTCACCAGAAACATGGAGATCAGCAGCAGCAAGGCTATAGAACAGGAACTATACCCGCTTATGGACAGCAAGAACTACCGATTCTAAAGAAAAATGGCCGCAGCACTACTGGTGGAAACTCTGATGTATGTGAGACACTCACAGCCCTCAGCTCAAGACTCCTAAAGGCAAAGGGACTATGCTGAGGGGCCCTAAAAATGATAAGGTTAAGGTAAGGGGGATTTATCTGAAATTATCTCTGGAAAATACGTAAATCTGAAATATATATCTTCATTTTATGTAAAATATACACCTTAAATTTTAGTCCAAGATTAACCTGATATAAAACAAAGGCTGAATAGACAACTCCAGATACTTTTAAAGCAATACCTTCCTGTTCAAACCTTAGCTCAGTCAGGTGTGACAGACAGCAGGAAAGAAAAACTCTCTAAGGACGCCCCTTTGCCTGGCATTTTAAAGCCACTCCTGTTCTCACTTGCTACTTTTTTTTTGTTTTAATTTTCTCCTACTTGGCTGGAAAGAGTGATCTGCATGAAAGCTCTTCCAAAGCCCATCAATTAAAAACCCTCCGGAGATAGTTTTAGGTATCTTGAGATTTAAATATTTAGAGTCAGGTATCTTGAGCACAAAGTATATTTTTTATGTGACTTTCTCAGTGAAATATACAGACATACATACATAAAAGAGGACTAACTATAAATGTAGGAACTCAAAGGATTTTCACAACATAGACACCTCTGTGATAACGGACCCAGATGAAAACATAGAACATCACCAGCATCGCAGAAACTTCAGTTTGATATGGCTTCGTTTTTGCCTGATTTTGAACTTTATGTACATGGAATCATACAGCACACGTCTGGCTTCTTTTACCCAACATTTAAAGTGCAAAATTTATTCCTGTTGTGTGTAGTTGTAGTTTGTTAAATTCTTATTGCTTTATAGTAATTTGTAGCATAAATATAGCACAATTTATTTATCCATTCTACTGATGGCATATTTTTTTCCAGCTTGGGTCTACTAGGAATACTGCTGCTGTGAGCCTTCTAGCATATATGTTTTGATGAATATTTGTACAAATTTCTCTTCTTTGTTGCTCCTTTGAAGGTATTGTCTTTTTTCTATAGCTATTGTTAAGAAATTTCCCCTTGTCTTTGCTTTTCCAATTTTTATTATAATGTGCCTACATATGACTTACTGTGTAATTATCATACTGTGTAATTATCTAGAGCACTCCAAAATGTTTGTCTTTTCCATTAATTTTGTTCAATTCTCAGCCGTTGTTTCTTCTGATATTTCTTTTATTCTATTCTTTTTTCTTCTTTGATTTTGCATATTTAAGACCTTTTCATTAAGCCTTTCATGTTTGTCATGTTTTTTTTCTTCTCTTCCAGTCCTTTTTTCTCTCTGTTCTTCAGGCAGTGTATTTTCTTCTGACCTATATTCCACTTCACTAATCCTGGATGTTTTTCTGTGTTCAATCTGCCAGTAAACTCAACCAATGATTTCTTAGTTTTATATATTATTATATTACCAGTTATAGAATTAACTTCGGATTATTTGTTTTATAGTGATCTCGATTCTGTGATTATATTCTCTAGCTTTTTACCTATTTCTTCCCTCTCTCCTGTTTTTTATCAACACAGTACTCATTGTTATTTTAAAGTACATGTCTCCTAACTCTACTAGATGGATGACCTTTTGAAGTTGCATCCCTCAGTAATCCATTAATTGGTGCCTAATGGTGTTGCTTGAATACCACCCATTGTGAGTAAAAAAATTCAGAGATTACAGACCAGGTTATCTTCCATGAGAGATGCATCACAATTGCTTCTGTTTAGTAAGCAAAAAACGCAACATGGCTCCTCAATCTCCCATTTCTAAACTGAGTTGATTTTGGATAAACTCAGTCTCTCTCTGGTTTGCTCTTTGTATTTGATCCTTAAGACATCCCAATTTTTCCACTGAATAAGTTTTTCTAATTTTTAACTGGGATACCTACCTCTAAGGGATATTTTTTTGTCCTTTGCAACAAGTACATGAAGATAATTCTGTGACATCACTTATCAGCCTTCTGCTTCAGGCATCTTCAGAATTCAGCAAATATCCGAAAGGAGGAGGCCTAAGGTCTTCATTTCTGTCATTGTCACCGGATGTGACCACTCAAGTCTCTGTTGGTTTCTCTGATCTCAGGCTTTTGCCAGGAACAAGAATAGATGCTCAATCCTTTCCTTTCCCCATTAAAAAGATGTGAGAAGACAGCTGCGGGTTGATGACACACCACTCCTTGTAAGATTTTTCCATGGAAAATATCATGTTCAATGGAACCGCTCAGCTGGTGAGTGTTTTTGCTTCAATAGCACAATACTGTGGAACCGTCTGCTTTATTTTCAGAGGGGTTTGGCTTAGACATTGTGCCTCTATCCTGTGCAGTTTTAGAATTCAGCACCTGTCTGGAGGGAAGCAGGCTACCTGTTTGAGGCTCCCCAACCCTACAATCCTGTTGCTGTGGTCACCGTCCAGTGAACGCTCCACTGGTCTTGCTTTTCCCCACAGTGGCCTCTTGTCTATGGGAAGCCTGCTCCTACCCCTCTTCCCGATGCTCTAAATGGGCAAATGCTCCCAAAAGGAATGGCTGTAGAAATGCGAGAGGAAAACTTTTTCTTTTTCCTTCTAGGTTCTTTGGCTGGCCTAACAATTCAACTGACATAAGACAGGAGAACAGAAGAAAAACAATTCTAATTTCATATGTATGGGAGCTCATAGAAATATGACCCGAAGAAGTGAGCAGAGCAGGGCAGGCAGCTTTTACACCTCTTAGACAAGGAGACAATACATTTGTGAAGCGTCGACAAGAGAAAGCAGTTTGGATATGGGGTAGTAAATTAGTGAAGGAATTACAAACTTTGTTTATACAGTTTTCTCTGCCCTAAATCCCCTGTCTCTGGTGTAAAGGATGTCTCTTTTTCTCCCGCTACAGGGAGGGTATCTTTCACATGGGAAAGTTACTTCCTGCTTTCAGGGCGGCAAAAGCATCAGTGTGTCCTTCTTGTATGGGCTGTTTCTTGAGTAATTTTAATACAAAATAATCAATATGCCAAAGTGACATTTTAGAACAGCCTTCCCTAATCCTATCACAAAACAGCATCTTACTTCACCAAGGTCTTTCAATGTCCAATTTATCAGTTGCTAAATTTCTTTGCTTCTGCAGCGATCGGATACTTTAAATAAACGACTTTTGTACTTTATCTGACTTTTGTAGTCATTCTTTGTGGGGGCATTGATATGGCAAGAAGAACTCAATCCTTCTCTTAGTTTAGATTTTCTACAATAGATTTGATTTCTGTCTAAACAATGGATTTTCAGGGTATGGAGATTAATATAAATATAGCACATTTAGCCACAAGATGGTAAGTTACTTACAAAATTAATTTTAGAAATAAAAATAACACTAAGAAGCTCTCCGTATAATTCTGAAAATGTATAAATATATTAATGTGTTTTCTGCTTTTTCTCATTATTTATGATAAAATCATAGTGCCTTCTATAATACAACACTGTGCATGTATTTTAGAGCATGTTGATGGTATGTCTGCACTATTTTGAACACAAATAAATCTTGTTATGTTGTAATACAGAGCGCGTCCATTAAGAGCATACATGAGAAAACAATTATTTTGCAGTTTCCTTAATGTCGTTTTTGCAAATTTTCTTATTTAGGTATTTCAAACTTGCTCAGTTTCTGCCAATGGCAACCTGTTCTCAAGCTTTACTCTGCCTAGTACCAAAGTTTATTACTCCAGCTGGGAGCTATGAATTGTGGTTCATTAATTGAAACTTTAGATTCACCGATTTTAATAGAAAAAAAAGACAACCCACAGTCACTTCTTAAATCCCTTTCAGATGTAGTTAATTTCTTCTAATTTTTTTTGTTGCTTCATTTTCTTTGTACAAAAATAATTAATGGAAATTAAATAACCAAATGGTTCAGTTTGCCCTATGATTAAACTAGAAAACTTAAAATCCCGATATTCTTTTCAGGTAACATTTTAAAGTGCTGTCTGATAACCTGGATTTTAAAATTTGAAAAAAACTTGATAATTCTTGTTTACCCTTAGAGATTAAACAGTAAAAAATGTAAGGGCAAGCTAATTATTTAATTGATTGAAGATCTTACTATGCCAATATTTCCTGTGTAAATTCACTTTTTGGTGTTACCACAAAGTGCTTTGTTTCAAGACAACATCACAGAGCTTTTAGCTATTCTAAATCCCTTTTGGTTATAACAATAATTTCAGTAAAAATTCCAAATATACAAGAAAAAGTTTTGTGTGTAACACAAATAACTTTATCTATCTATCTATCTATCTATCTATCTATCTATCTATATACACACACATATACAAATATATGTGCATACGCCTTACCAATAAAAATATAAAAAGTGTTCTGTAATTCCTCATGGTAGAAAACAGAATTTTTCAATTGTCCAATATCTCGTCACCTCTTTGAAAAAGAGTTTTTTTCATTGTGTGGTCAACTTTCAAATTAGAGAGAAAGGTTATGTGGTTGGTACAGTGCTGGGACTCTGGTACAGTAAGTTAGGTTCTACCAAGCTCCCATGTATCTATTGGAGTCTAACAAAACTGCCTGATTCTCTCCTCCTCTGGTACCAGCCGGAATCAACCCCTGGGAGGAATCACAGCTGGGAGCGATTAAGACTGATTAGTTTGTGGCTGAGAAAATCAAAATGGAAAGAAACTTCTCTTGGGGGAAACAGGAGTAGCGTTCCCAAGCATTTCTGAGTACAATTCTCAGAGGAACACAGCGCTAAGGAAAAATGTGAATTTCAAATATTTGGATGCTTTTCTCAGATTATTTAATGTCTGTATAACTATTATGTGTTGACTCTGTTGGATGTTTGTAAGAAATTTTCAAGTAAGTTGACTAACTTTTCTTTTTACATATATCCTAATTTTTCCTATACCCAAAGTTTTCCCTCATACATATTTTCATTAGACCTCATAAGATAGAATATGGATGGTTTTATAATTTCTTACTATTTATTTTATAGAGATTGGGATAGCTGTAGTTTCTGAGGAATTGGCAAAGCCTGTACATATCAGTTCTTTTGGAGAAAAGTGCACATTATTGTGTGTGAGATTGGTCTGAGTTATCCTTTAGAAAATGTAAAATAGTCCCACTGAAATTATAAGCAATAAATATACAGAAAGTTTACACTTAATTCCTGAAACTGCCATCCTGGATAAATAATTGGTTTCTAAAGAGCTGGATAAGGATGTGCCTAATAGAGCAAAATAAATGAAATAAAATGACAATACATTGCATAGCTCATACTAGTTTACTTTGCTTTATAATTTGAATTACAGATATGAATTACAAATAATTTTTGTTTAGAATAGGCTGAATTGGGTCTCTGACAAATTATAAATATAAATTAAACAGAAAGTCATTTTTCTAAGTTTTGTTTTAGTGAAAATCAGAGATTTGCCTTGGCTGGTGGTTCATTTGGTTGGAGTGTCATCCCATGTACCAAAAGGCTGTAGGTCAATCCTCTGTCAGGGCTCATAACTAGGTTGCAGTTCGATCCCTTGTCTGGGTGCTTAAGGAAGGCAACCAATCAATGTTTCTCACATTGATTTCTCTCTCTCTCTCTCTCTCTCTCTCTCTCTCTCTCTCTCTCTCTCTCACTCTCTCTTTCTTTCTCCCTCTTCCTCCCCCTTCCTATCTCTCTAAGGTCAATGAACATTTCCCCTGGTGAGGAATTTTAAAAAATCAGAGATTCATTTATTCTCATTCTTTTTGTTTGTTGGTGTTAACTTTGTTGTTTTATGTGGATACCATTGTTAGTATACTGAACCCTCTATATCAGAAATATTATGCCTTAATATTATAATGTTATAAATAATAAGGGTTCTATTTTTCTTTATCTTAACAGGCAGAATAGGTTATGTTTATGTGTAATAATCTATTTAACCATGATATTTGTCTGTATTCAGATTTTCACAATAATCATTATTTTTCCTCTTGCCTCTCTTTATTTCTTCTTCTTTCCTTTCCTTTCCTTTCTCTCCCTTTTCTTTTCCTCTTTCTTCTTTCCTTCCTTCCTTCCTTCCTTCCATCCTTCCTTCCTTCCTCCCTCCCTCCCTCCCTCTCTCTTTCTTTCTTTCTCCTCTGTCACTGTTGAGTCTGCTGAAAATATCATATATGAGGAACAAAATAAAGGTCAACTTTTAAACTACATTTCATATAATCATTTGAAAGATCAGTGGTTTAAAAGACATAAACAATATAAGAAAGGGAGTGCGTATTTATTAACTACAACATATGTGCCTTGGTGGTATAAAAAATTACTGAACCAAAAGCTGTCTTGGATTTTATTTCCAGATATATCAGTATATCTGTGAGTGACCTGGGCTAGTTTCTTTAATTCATTTTATTAATTTAATCACTTTAGAGATTATACTAATTCTGGATGCCAGGGGATTGGATAACCTTAATAGTCAACATTTTTTTTTTAAAGAAAACATTATTAGAAATATATTAAAGATAATACTCTTCATTTCTAATTTTGGACAATTATTTATCAATTATAGAAAGTGATGTTTCAGAATTTAGCAATCACTGACTAGAAATTATATGAAAGAGAACCAGTTGCTGGTTATTAACAAACTGATTTTCTATTCCCTAACCCAATAGTACTCAATTTTTTATCTTTTAAATTCCATTAATTCTTCTATTAAAAAAGCCCACATTTCTATATAAGAAACACAAAAATCTCACTTTTTTTCTAAATCTGAAATATATGTATTGTCGTGCATTATAACACCATTCACAGATTTAGAAACATAAATCACTGCATTAATGTTAGGGGTATATATTTTTGTCATTGGGGATTTTACATCTGATAATAAAATCTCTGTATCTGTTGGACAGGGCAAATCACATTATTGTTCTCAGTTGGTTAATATAACTAATACCTAGGCTGACAGGACACAGTTAAAAATGGCCAGAAAATGGGGTGTGGAGTGGTGTGGAACCCTACAAAGAATGACAGAGATTATTAGAAAGGAAGCTGAGGAAATGAGTAAAGCAATAGTCTCAATTTCCAAGTTTATTCTCTTCAACTCTCCTTAGCAGGTCAGGTCAGCAACATATTTCTACTTGCAACTGGATGTGGGCCCTGAGTTAAGAAAAAAAAACCTGGAATATTTAGAAAAGCACTTCTTGTCACCAATGGGCTTGAAATTGGGACAAATGTAATTGGAAAGGCGAGAGAGCCTAGGTGTTTTAAGGAACATTTTTCCAATCTTTCACTTTCATAACGTGAACTCATTCTTAAAATTAGTCTGTTACTGCTTTCACAATAATCCGTCTTCCATTTTATCAAAGTCAGTCATCCCTCCTGATTCCCAATTTTTGTTCTGAGTTCAGACCCCTTTGGGCACCTTTGTGGAAGCTTCAGCAACTGACAAAGCACAAAAACACCCTGAGAGCTTCCATCTTTCTCTCCTTGTACATATTCTCTGAAACACACAGCATGACATGACGAAGCAGGGTATTTTGGTCTGTATGGAATCTTCTGCATTCTTTGGTCTTCATGGGGTCTTCTGAATCCGGGTCTGGTAGAGTTGCACTGTAAGATTAATGACTAAATGTATCCAAAAGGTTTTTATTCTGATTCTTTCCTAGTATGAAAAATACACTGCTTTTGAAGGAGATTCTCATAAAAGCACAGCTAAGTAAATGTCAGCAGAACATACTGAGCAATAAAAATGTTTTTACTGTGTATGTAAAAATAAATTATTCTTTTCCACTATTCTCAATATTCATCTTTGGAAAGTTTTAAAATAATGCCTTCAAAAAGCCTAAGCAAAATAGATTATTGACATTTAAACTCTAATGGTAATATTTTCAAGGACAAACATTTTTTTCATGATTCATTGGCTAAAAGTCTAAACCTAAAACTTGGTTAAGATTTCTTTGAAATTCAAAAAAGTCATATGAAATATTTTAATATTTGTTCCAATTATAGCTAACTCCTATATTATTTCACCTTATATAGTTAGTATCTTTTAACACCTATAAACAAAGTCTAAAATCAGATTTTAGCTCAAGGATGAATTCATTTGAACAGTATATGCCTTTCTAGTTCATTGAGTACATTTAAAAAGTTTCAGCATGATGTGTACAGCTAATTGAGTTGTTTCTGATTTTTATATTCAACTGTTATTTAATTACTCTACAATGTTGAATCCAGGATTTTAATACCTGTAAAACAAATAATCCAAAAATTTATATGCAACTGCAAAAGACCCCACACAGCCTCAGCAATCGTGAGAAAGAAGAACAAAGTTGAAGGTATCACACTATCTGATATCAAACTATACTACAAGGCAGCAGTAATCAAAACAGCAAGGTACTGGCATAGAAACAGACATATAGATCAATGGAACAGAATAGAGAGCCCAGAAATAAACCCGCACCTATACAGTCAATTGATATTTGACAAAGGGGACAAGACAGTCTATTCAATAAGTGGTGTTGGGGAAAATGGGACAGATTCATGCAAAAAAAGAAACTATGCCATATTCTTATACCATTTACAAAAACAAACTCAAAATGGATTAAAGACTTAAGTGTAAGACTCTAAACCATAAAACTTCTAGAAGAAAACATAGGCAGTAAAATCATGGACATTTCTCTTAGCATTATTTTTTCCTGATATATCTCCTTGGGCAAGGGAAAAAAAGGAAAAAATAAACAAATGGGACTACATCAAAGTAAAAAGTTTTTGCACAGAAAAGAAGACCATCAACAAAATGAAAAGACAACCTAGTGAATGGGAGAAGATAGTTATTGATGATACCCAAAATTTATAAAGAACTCAGAAAACTTAACACTGAAGAAACATACGATCCAATTAAAAAGTGAGCAGAAGACCCGAATTGACACTTCTCCCACAAAGACACACAGATGGCCAATAGACATATGAAAAGTTGTTCAGTGTCACTATTCTTCAGAGAGATGCTAATGAAAACCACAGTGAGATATCACCTCACACCTGTCAGAATGGGCATCATCAACAAATCAACAAACAACAAGTGCAGGCGAGGATGTGGAGAAACGGGACCCTAGTGCACTGTTGGTGGGAATGCAGACTGGTGCAGCCACTATGGAAAATAGTATGGAGTTACCTCAAAATTTAAAAATAAAATTGTATTGTGACCCAGCAATTCTACCTCTGGGAATATATCTGAAGAAACCTGTAACACTAATTTGAAAAAATATATATGCACCCCTATGTTATTTTCAGCATTATTTACAATAGCCAAGCTATGGAAGCAGCCTAAATGTCCACCAACAGATGAGTAAATAAAAAAACTGTAGTACATATCGTCGTCGTTGTCGGCAGCCGTCCGTCTCGAGAGACGATGGTGTAGCTTCTTAAGAGTCTATCTGCACCGCCGAGAATGGTTGTGCAGTCCGACTCAGGAGTGACACGGTATCTGTCTCCTCCCGTGTTGAATCGACATCTTGCGATGACGCTGGAGTGTCCTCTCCAGTGAAGCTGAAGCTACAGAGCCTGGGCAGGGTGATATGGAGGGTCTGCTGTAGTACATATACACAATGGAATATTACTTGAGCATAATAAAAAATGAAATTTTACCTTAAAGATAGCATGAATGGACATAGAGGATACTATGCTAAGTGAAATAAGTCATGCAGAGAAAGGCAAATAAATACGATATGATTTTACTTATATGTGGGATTTAAAGAACAAAATAAACAAATGAAAATAGAGACAGACTCATAGATACAGAGAACAGACTGACAGTTGTCAGAAAGGAGGGAGTTGGGGTCTGGGCAAAAAATGTGAAGGAATTAAACAGTACAAATTGATAGTTACAGAATAGTCACAGATGTGTAGATTTCGGTATAGGGAATATAACCTATAATACTGCAATAACTATATATGGGGCCAGGTGGGTACTTGAAACATTGGGGGAGAACCACTCTATAAAGTACATAATTTTCTAATCACTTTGTTGTACATCTGAACCTAATCCAGAATGATATTGAATATAATCTATAATTGAAAAAAAAAGAATACCATTACTTAGCTTTTCTATCTTATACGTAACTTTGACTATTAGAGCATATTCATTTATCTCATTACAGAGTTAGAGAAACTATATTTTTCAAACTATTTTTTAAAGTTATAAATGTTAATAAAATAAATATATTTTGATTTCTATCAGTTTAATCTTGATGAGACAATATTTAGTAATCAATATTGCAAAGTGATTTATTTCTCATAGAAGGCAAGTCAGATTTCACCAGTTAGGCTACATTGTGAACATTTTCCATAAATGAAGGAATCAAAATATGCCGATTCAAAATTTGTATAGAAATATACTTAAAGTATACTGTAAAACTTGATATGATAAAAAAGTTATCAAAAATGTTCTATTAAACAAAGAGTATTGAAACAGGTTATGTTTTTTACTTTTTCCAACCCTTCCCGAGTAGGCAGATGACTCAAAGACCACTCTTAGGTTTGATGATTTAGTAGGAAGACTCACAGGACTCAGCACATGGGGGAATCCAAGGTGCCCCCAAGTGTAAGAGTTACAGTTATAATTAACAGTCACTTGTTAGTTCTTGGTAAACCTTTTCTGGTATACTTCTTAGACACTGGGAAATTAAATTCTATTATTTGACCAACAATCCTTTTGCAAATCATGTTATTTCAAGTCTTCTGCTTTCAGTGCAATTGGAGGAAACATATTTAGTTGTTAGCTGATATATTATTAAAATTGTTGTTGATGATACAATATATCACATATAAGTACCTTTTTAATTGGTTGTCATCCATTTGTTCAAACATTTATTCAATACATATTATTTAATACTCTATATGCTTCGATTTTACTTATGCCTTGGATTGAAATATTAGATAAGAAACCACACCTACCCCAGTGAGTTTGAAGTTTATTAGGAAAAACTATTACAATGTAGTAAATGATGGGATTGCAGCATGTACGAAATCTGGGTTTACTTAGTGGGGTCACTGGAATCAGAATGGTTTTCAGGAGGAGTTGGTAGAGAATACGGAAAGAGATGTAAGTTCAGGTTTGGACCTAGCTTCGAAAAGACATTTATTTTACTTGCAACCTAAATCACTAAAGGTTAAGGTTTCAAATGGCATGCGCCTCCACTGGGGGGAATGGATGAGCACACTGTAGTTCATCCACATGATGGAATATTATTGAGCAATAAAAAGGAGCAGACTACTGATACATGCAATAACATGGACAAATCTCAAAGTGCTCTGCTAGGTGACAGGAGCCAGATTCCAAGCTGTGCTTTCATTTACATGATAGTTTGGAAAAGGCAAAATTATGGAGACAGAAAACCGATCAGTACTTGGCCAGGGGCTTGGAGGAGGAGCGGTTGACTGCTAAAGGTACAGGGGAATTTTGGGAAGTAATAGAATTATTCCTGTTTTTCTAGTGCTTAAGAGTCAGAACCACCCACTGAAAAGCTGACGACTGCAGAATGTAAATTATGCCTTAATTTTTTTTTCAAAAAGAAAGTAATAATTCACATGAACTTAGCTTTGCTGTGCACAGGCGCACACACATGGGCACTCACAAACTGCAGGTGACTTTTTGCTCCTCCGGTTCCCTGTGCGAGGGTTCCCAGCAGTGCTTCTCAGCAGGAGTGTATTGAATTTTAGGCAGGATACTTGTTCATTACTTGGGGCTGCAATGTGCTTTGCAGGGTATTTGGCAACTCTGGGACTCACCTGCTAAGTGCCAGGAGCATCCACGTACATTTCCCAAAGTCCCCCAGGGAATGAACATATCTGCACCCCGGCGGAAAACCACAAGCTGGACATGTTTTCCCCAGACTCTTTCCAAATGAAGATGAGTGAGTTTTTTTCATTCATCAGTGAAGGAGAAGGAACTGGTGTGTCTGGCTCACTCCTCCCTTTAATTGGGCTCAGGGGGAGGACTCCTTCTCTTTAGATAAACTACCTTCCAGTCTGCTCCGTCCATGACTAGTGGACTTGACTTCGCTTCTGGCCACATCCTGCGGTTGGGAAGTGCTGGAACATAAATTTGCATGAGTATTAGCAAGCCATCTATCAGCACGTCTGCTCTTGTCCTCCAAGCTAGCTTTTAGTAGTAGGAGTGCTGGCATTTTAGTCTCCTGTGTCTGTCTTATCAGATGATGGAAAGGAAGAGAGGAATGTTATTTATACATTTACATATTGTTAATGAGCAGAAGTATCTCAGTGGGTTACCACACATATTCCAGCCTTCAGTTCCTGACATAATACACACCCTGAGAATATTAACCCGGATGCTGGAACTCAAAGTAACTATGGCGCTATGAACTTTCTGGAATTAGTTCAATGGGTGTGTACTAAAAAACACTGCCATTTACTTCTCACAGTATACCAGCTGTTTCTAACTTCTTCCTCCACCTTTAAATGAACAGGTCAAGGTCACGTGGCAAGTTGTCCCTGTCCTGGTAACCCAGTGTGGGTCTCTAATTGTGTCACCGATGGATCAACGCTAACTCCTGCACTGTAATTTACACTCTGCCCACAGTATAAATGAAACCTGCAGTGTTAGGTGGAGACAAGCTTTTTCTTTGAAGCAGGGAACCACTTTTTTTTTTTTTTTAAGCAAAAAAGTCTTTATTTTGTGGGATAATGGAACTGTCATAACATGAAACATTATCAGATCTTTTTGTCAGTGACTTCAAAAGCTAGGCACACTACCCCATACATCCTGAGGTTGGAAATTTTTGTTTTAAAATAACATTCTGAGAAGACAGAGGTGTACTAGCCTCTGAAAATAAATTAACTAGACAACTTATTCCTTCTATCTTATCACGGAGATTTTCCAGCACCCTCCTGTGTTCTTAGTATCCTTGTTCTTTCTCTGATATAATCCCCCAGAATGTTTGCAACTAGGTGACTAATCTAATAAAATATATAGCTAAAGTAGCAGTATTATTTAAATTTCTCATCTTGTTCTAAGTGATTGACTATTATCTAATATATAGCATCACCTCTTTCTACTCTAATATTTGATTTTTAAAAGGATTTTCAATGGTTTAGCCAAAATTGCCTTGGATGGGCTTCAGGCACTACAGCAGGGTTTGTGGGAATGATGTGGGGTTCTCAGACCCTCCTCAGATAACAGGACATAAACAACTCTTTGCTTGATAAATACCAGCCCCTGGAACAGAGTTTCTGAGCTTATTTTCTTATAATTTGCATATATATCAAATGCAAGTATATTTTGTCACATTATCTGAGTAAGGCTGCTGTGCATTATTTCATTTTTGGAGGGTCATTTAATTCAACAGATGCTTCTTTAGCACATAGGATGCATTGGGGATAATCATCATTGTAATAAAAAATGTGTAGTATAACCCTTTGCCAGGCATTCTTCTAAGTATTTCTGTGTATTGATTTATTTTAATCCTCTCAGCAATGCTATGAAGTAATTCCTATCATTAACTTCTCTATTCTGCAGACCAGGAAGCAGGCCCAAGTTCCTAGTGCTGGGGAGTGATCGATTTGGGTTTGAACTCTCACATTAGGCTTAAGTCTCAGCTGCAGGGGTTCATGTTGGAGGAAACTAATAAAAATTCCACTTTAAAGATAGTTTCGTGCCTGCATAAAACAACAAACATATGAACTAAATTTCTGCGGAATGGATCTAATTATGAGATGATTTTTTTTTAAGAGGCACTATTTTATTCATATTTATAGTACTTTTTTTCCCCCGAAGTTAATTATTTCTCCCATAACTTCTAAAAACTAGCAGTAAATTTTACAGAAATAGAACATGTAGGCTTATCACAGGACAGTATAATATTTCTGCATTTTAATTTGTAAATATGAAACATCTTATTAATAGTGGTCTCTTTTCCCTTGGAAAGGGAGCTTTACAAAATAATTAGAAATCTGTTTTTAAAATATGTATTCTATTCGAACTGATGAAAAAGCACAAGCAAAATTCGATACCTTTTAAATGTATTTGTAAACTATTTTTCAACTTCATCATTAAGATTTGTTTGTTTAGAAGCCATCATGTACTACGTAGTCTTACTTTCAATTTATAGTCACCGATACGCATGTAAACTTTGTAGAATGGCTTTTATAAATATGTCAAATTTAGCTACATCTCAACCAAACCAAAACCAGAACCACACAAAATAGTCACTGCATTAGATACCAGTGCACAGGGAAAACTCACTTAACGGTCTTATGTTTGCTTAGTAGGTTTTGAAAAATATAGCAATGATGGACCAATGGAAATAATATAGGTACATGAATTTCTCAGACTACCTTTTTGAAAAAGTTATTTATATCAATACTATCTTCTGTGGGTATAGAAATAATGTAATTATTCTTTCAGTTAATTTATTCTAAATTGACAAGTTGCTTTGGAATTAAAGCAGGAAAATCATCTTTAGGCTCTGCAAATAAAGAAAACATTAGGGAAGAAAAGAACTATTTCAGCGTTTTGTGGTTCCTTTGTTAACTTGCAGATATCTCTTACATTTTGGTTATAAAGCATGATTTTCTAGGTTAAACATTCTCCTCAAAATAGTTGGTTTGTTGGTGACACATGGCTCCCTCCCTGGAGGGAGTCTGGTGACAATGCCAGCCTTCTGGGAGGAACAAAAGGGTGGCTCATGTGCCATACTCCTTCCGTTCTGTTCTTGCCTTTGAAGTCAGGCTCATAAGGAAGAAGATAAACTTTTAATGGCTTTATAATTAATTAACCTCAGTCAACTTTGGTAATTAAATTAAGCAAACCACTTAATTTTCTGATAATTGCATCAATTGAAAAAAATCAAAAGCTGGTGAAAGATTAAATTTGCCTCTCAGAATCTGGAGGGATATCTAGTAATTTAAAAAGCGGAATAGCTAGCATCAGCAGTAGAAATGTACTGAAATGGAATGTTGGGGGCCTGGATCGAAGTCTCTGCCCTGCCACAAACCAGCTGGTTGGTTTTGGTAAAACACTTAAACTCTTGGGACCTGGTTGGCTCATTCCTCAAAGTAAAAGCTAAAATAAGAAAATGATGAACTGTGTCTTTTTGGTCTTTTCTCCATCCGTTACTCTGTTTACAAAGAAGCCTGTTCTCCCCTGGAGAGGTTAAAGGTAAGTCTAGTCTGGAGGCCTTGGAGTGTGGAAAAATGGGACGACAGGAAGACCTCTCCAGGTGTGACTCATTCATTGAGCACCTACGACGTTCTTCTCAGTCCTGTCGTGCTATGAAAAGTCAGCATAGAAGGTGATCTCATTAGAGCTCCTGCTTCCACAATTTAGTATCTCAACATTAAAAAGATGTCAGAGAAGGTGAATCCATTCTTTTTCTGAGTTTTGCCTTTTAAAAATACTGCCGATGCTAAAAGTTAATTATATTAAATCACTATTGATAAAAACAACAACAACAAACTTACCTGACATGGAATTCTTTCAGACATATATCCATTTGCCTGTAATGGCTATAAAGAAAATTTTATTGTTTTTTATTAAAAAAATTATTTTTTGATGCATGTCATGTAGTTCCTGACTTAGAATGGGTTGCCCTGAAGCAGAGCCTAAGATGAGGATTTAGGTGAAAGTGATGAATTAGGAAATGTATCCAAGACTCTGGTCTCCCTCTCCGCCCACCTTTCCAGCCAGCGCTGCCATTGCCAGACCAGGAACCAGAGGACCCTGAAGCTCCGGCTTTGGTTCCTATTGGAATTCGCAGAGCAGAGCAGGGTCCAGGCTGGGGCACGGGGGACAAAGAGCGGCCAACGGAAGATTTGCGGAGGGCGGAAAGTGAGGTGGTTGATACATTCAAAGCAAGTTTGATGGCTTAAGCCCACACTGCAAGGCATTCCTTTTTCTCTTTCTTTCTTTCTTTCTTTCTTTCTTTCTTTCTTTCTTTCTTTCTTTCTTTCTTTCTTTCTTTCTTTCTTTCTTTCTTTCTTTCTTTCTTCCTTCCTTCCTTCCTTCCTTCCTTCCTTCCTTCCTTCCTTCCTTCCTTCCTTCCTTCCTTCCTTCCTTCCTTCCTTCCTTCCTTCCTTCCTTCCTTCCTTCCTTCCTTCCTTCCTTCCTTCCTTCCTTCTTTCTTTCTCTCTTTCTCTCTTTCTCTCTTTCTCTCTCTCTTTCTTCTTTCTTTCTTTCTTTCTTTCTTTCTTTCTTTCTTTCTTTCTTTCTTTCTTTCTTTCTTTCTTTCTTTCTTTCTTTCTTTCTTTCTTTCTTTCTTTTTAATTCCAGGAAGATAATCTAAAAGGTGTCTTCAGGATCTTCAAGATAAAAATCTATTCAGCAAACTTTTCTTTTTTCACCCCTTATAAGACTGCCCTAATACTTTCTGAGAGTTATTGAAAGAGGAATAACCTGATCCCTAGGACTTCTTCCCCAGTACCCAGAAATGAGGCCCTTCCTCGGTGCCTCGAGATTTGCCATTTAACTCCATTTCATGTTTATCTTTTAAGGCTTAAGTTTCTGTAACCTTTTTTACCATAAAAGTCCTCTCTGCTCACAAACATTTCTTTTCTCTTACGTTGAAAATAGTTTTATTTTCTGTAATTATATACTATATGCTTATAAAAATGCAAACATTTTATTAAACTGCTCAAAGTTAACAAAGTTTCCTTTGGTCCCCAAGCCAGGAAAAATAATCAACACACTGCTGTATATTTATCAAATATTTTTCAATTCATGCACACACACACAAGCAAACATACACCTATAGGCTTACTTATAGAAGTAGGACATTTACAAAATTACTTGTATTCTTTCCTTTAAAACTTCACAGAAATTCTTTTATTTAGATAGATCTGCATAATAATTTTATCAGAGCACAGATATTTTTTATATGAATGTCAAGTAATTTAAAATATAAAATGAATATCATAATATTGAATGCGTAATTTCTGATTTTTTTTAACATTTGTTGCTACACATTTGCATGTTTTTATCTCTAAGTTATTAAAGCTAACTTTAAATCTCTTTCTGGAAAATTTTTTATTAAAGTAATTTCTTCTATATTTCACAACTGGCATTCTTTTTGAAATGCTAGTTTTAGGTGACATCTTCAATTTGGCCTCAATTTTATTCTATGTACTGAACTATTCATTACTACAACAGGGATATTTCCAGAGTATTTCTATTGATATTTTTATGACAGAAATAAATAGAAACCTCTGGGGCCAGTAGAAGTAAAAATGGGACATTTATTGGGATGTTACAGAGGTGACCTAAGGTCAGAGTTACAGTGGAGCCCTAAGAACAGGCCAAGTTGGAGAATAGAATGTTAAAAGGAGCCCTGAAAATCTTTTGTGTGCCTGCACTTATTGTCTCCTTCTGTACCTGTACATAAATCTGATCAAAACCAGCCTTCATTTGCTTATAAAAGCCATTATTTATTCCCCTGAAAAATAATGTTAATAATTCCCCAGTACAATTTCTAATTCCCTTAAAAAAGAGCTAATTGGTTGGACTGGTTTGGTTTTGATTCTCACTCCTGATCTATCTCAATCCATGGATGGTGCATAGGACCCAGTAACATTGTACAAATATGGCCACTGGAAGACCCGTTGCTATAACCATGTGAGCTGTGGGGATATGAGAGACAGTTCTGAGACAAAGGTGGATGGGCAGCCAAGCCAAAAGTAGTAACCGGAGACTTCAATAACCAACTTTCAGTAGTAGATAGAACAATAAGGCGGAAGATCAACAAGGGAACAGAAGACTTAAACAATGGCATGAAGCATGTCTACATAACAGAAATCTATACAACACTGCACCCAACAATAGGGTACACATTATTCTCAAGTACACATGAATCACTGTCTATGATTCGCCACACACTAGGTCATAAACAAACTTCAGTAAATTCAAAAGGATTAGAATCATACAAAGTATGTTCTCTGACTGCAGTGGAGTGAAATTAGAAATAAATCAACAAGAAAGGAATTTGGAAAATTCAATAAATATGTGGAAATTAAATAACACACTCCTAAATAACCAGTGGATCAAAGAAGACATCACAAGGGAAAATTGAAAATAATTGGAAATGAGTAGAAATGAAAATACACATACAACATTTATGACATGTAGCTAAAACCATGCTAGGAGGAAATTTATAGCCATAGATGCCTATCTTAAAAATTTATGGTTGATGAGGAAACATATTACCTGTGTTTTATACATCCTCCAGAGTTTTAATAAGACATGTAGACTTGCATAAATATGAAAAAAAGATGCCATAATATAAATTAAAGGTGAGAAAGTATAGATCATTTGTAGTATAATTTTCAGTTACTGCATTTTCGGTGAGTTAAGATAGATTAAGACACACATTATTGAAAACACAACTCTTATTATGACCTTTAAATCAAAACAAGAGACAGAAACTGAATAAGCATTTTGGCTATTTTTATTGATCACATTTTATGATCTATAATATTAACCTTATAACAAGAGGTGAGCCCTCATTGTATAGAAATAAACCTAGAGTTTAAAATGTTTGCATTTTCCTTATTTAAAAAAGGGAATGAATACTAATTTGTGTTCTCTGCTTGTCACAGCGCCACTTTGTTTTTGTGGTTTTCCCATTGTATTATAAGAAACTGGTCTTCATGTTTCATTGGGTTGGAAAAGGAATATCATTTATATTTTTAAATGGCTGTTATTTGTCAGGAGTTGTTAAACACTTATGTACACATTTGTTCATGTCATTGTTCCATCTCTACTGAGACAAGCATTGTCCTCATCACTTTAGAGATTAAGAACTGAGGCTGTTGGAAATTAAATAATTTACCCAAAGAATGACCTGTAAATGGGGGAGGTGGATTTGAAAAGCTTTGACACACCTGAGCTTCTACTTTCTCCATACACAGGCTGTGTGCAATTTGCCACCTCCATTTTTGCATTTTTTTCTGGGGGAGTCCCATCTAGTACTTTTAGCTTGTAGTTTTTCTGAAAATTATCTTGTGATAGCACATGAGAAACGCTTTTGAATTGCTCTTTTTATCACTTCAGTTCCAGAGAAATGTTGTGTCCTACCTCTCTTCTTACCAGAATGATCTTTGAGGGGTCGCTCTGATTAAATCTGAAAAATCGAAGTTCTGATGATTCCTCATAGGTGACTCTATTTATATGTGTCTGCTCGAACCTCAAACAGATTTAAGATGTTTAATTCCCATTTTTAAGGCTTTAAAGTGCATCCGATGCTTTAACATGCATCATCCTTTGCTGAATTTGATTTTATTTGATTCTATTTTGAACTTATTCTCAAAATGTAACCATCTATATTTATAATAAACATTATTACTTTCTTTTTTAAAAAGATTGTGTTCATTTATTTTAGAGAGAGGGGAAGGGAGGGAGGAAGAGGGAGAGACAGACACATCAATGTGTGAGAGAAACAGCAATCCATTGCCTCTTGCATGCGTCCCAACCAAGGGACCGGTTTGTGACCCGGACATGCGCCCTGACCAAGAATCTAACTGGTGACCTTTCAGTATGTGGGATGATGCTCAACCAACTGAGCCATGCAGATCAGGGCAAACCTTATTAGTTTCTTATATTTTCTTTTCCATTTTTAGATCATATACATTTTTTATTGTCACTACATTGGTCAAAATTTAGCTATGTGATTTGACTTATAAATATGTGTATGTAAAAATCAAAACACAGTTGTTTGTTTTATATATTTTTTGAATATTGATGTTCCTCTGGAAGATGCCTGATTGAGGGCTATTGATTGATTGTTTGACTGAGGACAGAACTAATACATTCTTCTATCCATGTTAAAAATTACAGGACTTTTACTGGTCTATGGTAACTTGTTCACTTTAAATTCATGATGAAATCACTTTGCCTACACTCGCTAATATAAAAAACCCCTACAGGCTAAAAGGATGATTCAATCGAGTCAGATAATAGCACTGATTTAAAAGCAAACTTATCTCTTTTATTTGTCTTTAACAGCCAATAGCAAGTAAGAAAAGGTTAGACCTTGCAACCTTTCCTCTCTGCCTTCTCTATATCTTTGACCCAAGATAAATTTCAATTACAGAAACTCTATTTCCTGTTGCTCATCACCTATTCCAGTCAGTGTTCTTTAAACGGTCATTAAGGCTGGGATGAGATCTCTGTCATTTCTGAAACTAAAAGAAAATTTGGAGCAGCCCATTAACCGAACAGGAAATTCCCTAATATCCTCAGGATATGTATAGAAATCTGTCACAATTAAATACAGCAGGAACTAGCATCTCCTGGGAATATTTATGAAATAAACTTGCCTAAATATGCCTGACAAATACATTATCTTTTCAAAAGAGTCTAATCCTCAAGATCCATTTATCTAATTCAATGACCCTCAGATAGCCTCAATTTTTCTTTTGAAATTCCTCTATGATAATGAATGTACCAACAATAAAGGCAGCTTGCTAAAATGGGTACCAAGATTACATATTTGTGCATCTTTTGTATTTCCTATGTTACATTAAAAAAAAAATCAGAGAAAAAAAAAACATAATGTCAGGGTGGTTGGTGCCATGGGCTGTGAAAGAATTCACAAAGAGAAGAAAGCGCAGATAGTAGAGGTTTTATTTTTGCTTTCCCAAGGGAGGGAAAAGGCTAGGTGCTGAGGAGAAATGCACCAGCCCTGAGGGGTTAGTGCTTTGGGCTTTTATCGGTAATCGGGTGGCTGTAGAGCAGGGTGTTTCAGCTGGGCTGCAACTTGTTTCCATGTTATCTCTGGGTGCGGCATCTCGTGGTCCAGTCCTTGTGGTCTGGTATGTCCTGGGTTGTAAGTTCCCGGAGCCTCTGTGTCCTCAGGGCGCTTCTAGTAATTTTCTAGTCCTGAGGATAAAGGCTCATAAAACAATTAGGGTCAGTCATACTATGGGGTCCAGCCAGCTCTGAGAAAGAGGGCCTGAGAAAGTGGCTTTTGTCCTGTTATATAATTCCACCCTTCAAGACTGAATAAAGTAACTTTTCCTAAACAAACTTTCAAGGAAAATAAATAATATTATTTACTTCATTGTTATTTGTGGCAGTAGCAATAAAGTGAATGAAGGAAGTAAATGTTAAGCAACACGATATTTGTAAAAGAAAGAAATTTTCTACTTTTTTCTTTGACATAGTAAAACGGATAAATATCATTATTCCAGATAATCAAACAATAGTTATCTCATAAAAGAGAGAGAACAAGCTTTAAAATAGCTCTTCATAAAATAAAAGCTTGCTACAACACAGTGTGCTCTGTAATGAAATTCAACAAAATGGAGGCCCGTTCAAGGAGCATTACTGGAAGTACCTTTGGATGTCTGCATCTTTGCAATGTAATCTCTCTTTAATTTCCTCTTTTGAATACAAAACCTCCCCACTCACCCCCACCAATCCAGGATGAAGTATATACATAATTCTCTTCCAGGTGTTCTTTCTTCTTTCCTCACCATTTGTTTATCCTTGACCCTGTGTTAGAATAGCCTCCTTCACTTCTAAATTACAAGAGACAGTTCTAGAGAATGAGATGATCAAAGATTCTGAAATTTGGAAGAAGTGAGTTTGAACCCAAGCTCTGCCTTTTACTAACTGTGCAACAGTGGGAGATATTAAAAACAAGAGAACTGGCCCCCAAAGGAGTTGCTTTATGGTAAGCCCCATATCACCAAACAAAGACTTGGTAAGTTTCAGCTCTCTCAGACATGGAATCTAAACCAGTCAATCATGAACTGCCCGATCAGCACTAGTTAGGTAATTGGCACGAGAGAACTGCCATTTCTTAAGAGAAAACAACCAACATGACTTCTTTGCCTAGTATAACTTTGTTGGTCCTCTTCCCTTCTGCGTATAAGACTTTTCTTCATATGCGTCTCATCGGAACTCTTCTTTTCGCTAGACTGGATGCCACCCAATTCATGAATTGGTGAGTAAGGCCCATGAGATCTTTCAACTTTACTGAGTTCAATTTTCTTTTATTCGTGAAAAGAAGGAAGCTTTGAAGTTTAGTGCTGTCATTGGTAAACTGCCAATGTATCAATCTTCTCATGGGATTGATCTAAAGGTTAAATGACATAAATGAAGTTAAAAAAAATAAGGCAGTCCTACAGAAACCCTACCCTGCCATAGGGTATCTGTAGCAATGGCAGCCATCCTGATGTCTCCTTTAGACATCCTACTCCAAGCCTGCCTCCCATTTGCCTCTTTTTCCACAGCTTGTGTAGTGAGTCAGTTTTAAAGTTTTCTGAAAGCAGTTACTAGACACGTGCTGAGAGTCATACTTGTCCCTAGATGCTGACGAAGGTAGAAAGCACGTTGAGTACGAGTCCAGCAATTCAGACTTTCTGGAGCTGAAAACACTGACTGTGTCTCACTGCAAACTGGAACGGTTGGAAGGGGTAGCTCTGAGGACAGAGTTTTATGGCCCCAAAGAAGACTCTGGCCATAAGGTTTTCTCCTTTTATACACTGCTCTCAGGAACAAGGGTTAGATTATAGAGATTTCCTCCTTTCTGAAGTCCATTCTTCAAATTCTAAAGAAAGCCACAATTAAGTTGAAGAAGAGGGAGGCTGGACGGACAAAAGACTAATAATAAGGAAAAGTCTTCGGGCTTAGAACTATTCTGGAATCTTGCTGATAAAGATTAGCAAGACAAATTTACTACAAACAAAGAAACAATAAGCCTGACCTAGTAAAACATGATTATTTTAGTCTAAATTAACCCTCAGGGACCCAAACCTCCACTAGTAGGAACTGGGTTGCAAAAATACTGTCACTGGAAAGGGCATACTTTCCTCTCTTTCCTACTGTTGATGTGGCCACAGAGAATAAGAATGAATAAAGCCCTCATAGTAAAATTAGGGGTGTAGGAACCAGTTGATAAATCCTATGGACGAGAGATTACTGTGCATTTTCTATTCTTCTCTCTTTTGGGAGAAAGTTCTTTCTATTTATTATTTTAAAAATTACAATTAGCCTATTCCTAGGACATCATTGGGTACTGAGTTTGTGAGCCTGTGTGTATAGTGATGGGGAATTACTAACATTACTTTCCTTTCACTTCATGGTTTCCCGATCAGGACAAGCACCATGTGGAGCTTGTAGAGATCATCTCTCAGAGATCCTGGACTTTGACCTGGGTGCAGTTACTGGCTGGAATTTTGCAGTTGTTTCCCTGGACAAGTGATGAATATATTTTTCTTAAGAAAAGAAAGGTGAATATTTTGGTGGTCAAAGGGACAGGTTGTGGCAAAACCTGCTATTTGTTCCCTGATAGGCATTTTCCCTTCCTTCCTTCCCCTTTTTTCTGTTAATATTATTATTTTTGCAATGGAAACTTGATTTTTTACATCCTCTGGCCTCCTTTGAAACCATTAGATGTGATACATGCACTTATTTTTTATCATTATTATTTTTAATTAATTAATTAATCAATTTTTTTGAGAGCGAGGGAAACATTGATTGGCTGTTTCACCCAGCTGTGCTCTCATTGGTTGCTTCCTGTATGCCCTGACCAGGGGATCAAACCTGCCACCTTGGTGTATGGGGATGATGTCCCAGCCCACTGAGGTGCTTGGCCAGGGTGATGAAAGCACTTAGATTATACTTTTAAAAGGAAGGGATTCCCTCACTTCTGGTTTTAATCTTTCTGTTGGCTAGAATGTGGGCCCAGTGGTGGGGAGCCATCTTGGCCATGTGACCAAAGGAAAATCTCTTATTTTGATAAAGCTAAAGAAGGAAACTGGATTCCCAACAAATTTGGAGTCATTGTATCAACACTGGGTGAGTTTACCCTCAACTGCAGTGAGAGAAGAAGATGGAGAGAGAAATGGAGGAAAAGAGGGAAAGGAAGATGGAAAAGGAGGGAGGGGGAAGGAAGGTCAGAAGAGACCTATATTTTAAAACAAATGCCCTATTTGGTATATAAAACCATGGACTGAGTTAGCTCATTTAAGGCAGTGATTCTCAGTGGGAGATGACGTTGCCTGCCTGCCCTCGTTCCCCACCCATGGGACAAGTGGCATAGTCTGGAGACATTTTTGATTGTCTGGGGGCTAGGTGCTACTGTCACGAGGTGGGTAGAAGCAGACAATGCTGATAAACATTGTAGAGTGCATGGAAGAACCTACATCAAAGAATTACTTGACCCAAAATGTCACTAATGCCAAGTCTGAAAAACCCTGACTTAAGAAAGTATTGATAAAGTCAAAAAGTGACCCAAAGATTGAAAGAAAAGATTAGTTGGCCTAGAGCATTGAGCAATGGCAGAAAGAAAACTGGAAAATCAGACAGGTCCAAACTGTTAAGGTTTTTTTGTTATGTGAAGGAGCTTAGACTTTTTAACCAAGGGCAGTTAGAAATCAGGATTGAAGCAGGAGCTTACCATGATTGGATTTGCATTCTAATGATATAAATTTGGCTGTAGTGAGCAGAGTGACCTGGAATGAGCTCTTTTAGGAGCAAGTTACACCAAGTTGAGAGATAGTGTCCAGGCTAGGAAAGGAGAAAGCAGCAGGCAAATTCTGGAGCCTTTTTGTGGTAGAAGGAAAGTATTTGGTGATTGTTTTGATATGTTGCTGAAGGAGAGAGAGGGTTCATGGCTGATTGTATTTTCCTCTATGGATAAGAGGCACAGAGGCGGTGCTCACTGAGAAAAGGATCATTTCTTTGCCATGTACGTTTTTTTCTGTCTTAGAGAAGACACCAGTTAAGAGGCAAGTGGTGTGACAATGAACTCAATGACATCATCACCAGGTTCCTACAGGCAGTGGGAACTGGGGAGGGAGGCATTATTTTTCATAGGTAGTGGAATGAGCAAATGAGGCCATCTCTGAAAAACAAACACTAGAAACCAGGGTCCTAGTGAAGGTGACAATTTTGTCTTGTAACGAGTATACTTTCTCATGTTGAAAGTAATGTCAGACTTGAGTCTTTAACTAGAGTGATGTACTCTTCTCCTTCATCTTTGTAATTAAAAAAACAAGCACGCAAACAAACAGTAAAAAAGTGCTACCAGTGTATGTGAGTTGCTATGGTTAAATACATCTTAGCAACAGTAGGCAACTTTCTAAAGGTCTCCAAGTGCTTTTATATCAATGACAAAAACAAATTTAAATTTGAGAGTAAGACTTAAAAATATTTTTCATTTAAAAAAAATTTAAAAATATATAAAAATATGGACCAACTAACTCAAGAACTCCAGCCTATCAGTCCTAGTTTTAGGATACATATTAAGAATTTGTAAATGTTTGATATATTGGGTACACATAAAAATAACTCTTGTAAGAATGGAAATAATTTTCAATGTCTATAATAAATTTCAGGCAGGCCTTATTAAGATCTCTCAGAATAAATAATCATTAATTCTTAAGACTATTAATTCATTATTCTTAACACTATGCAAGATAAACCAAATAAGACAGGCTTAGAAAAACTCAGTGAAGAATTTTTATTTCATTAACTTCAAAATTAGAAGCTACTTTGGAAAGTATTGAAAAGATACATTAAAAGGAATCATAACCAAAAAATTGTGATTTGGAAGCCTAAGTAATTAACTCATGATATTTCAATGTGAGTTTCATATCATACAATTAATTCATACACACAGCGTGTGTAATATTTTTTTCACTGTTAACTTGGCATGCTTTTGCTACTAGCAGTTTTCTAAAGCCATATAAGAAACCCCACAAACCAAAAAGGCTGCAACAGATTGTTGAAAATACACTATATACATTTCAGTATTTCAAGAGTTTTAAAATCCTTTCTATTTATTTGGATTTAAATTTAAATATTTTGAATTGAATGTTCAGAGATATAGTGCCTCTAGAAAAATGAAAAGCTTAGGCCCTACACATTTAAAACTTTTACCAGAATTTAATATAGCCTACAGCATTCACTTTAATATATTTTTATTACAAATGTATTCTTTAATATTGTCTTTTAGTACCAATGTTTTATCCAATAGCACATTGAAATGCAGAGTTCTTCTTGGTAGAAATGAAAATATAAAAATTTATTTGCTTTCCCTGCTGGAGAGATGGTTGTTAATTTAAATAGACAATATGATTTGAACTCTGGAAAGCAATATGTATGTTTTATTTTTTAAATCCAAGAAGTGGCTCAGTGAGCAAATGTAACGGCATCTAGAAAGACAGAAAAAGGCACATTTAGTAAGGTGCATTCAATTTTAAAGACTAAAATACCAAGAAGCATTTTTGGAAAACATTAACTTGAGAATAAAGATTTAAATGTTTGTTTCTAAAGTTCCCTTTAGTGCTTATTGTATGCGTTTACTTCCTGGAATTATCTGTCTATTTAGAAAGATGAAATACCTATTTTGTGTTTCTTTATAGATTGTGTGGGCTTTTGAGTATTATATTTTTATAAGATCAATATCCAAGCACATAAGAAAACAGATCTCACATGACTTTTGGCATTTGGAACTTATTTTTTTTAAATCCTCACCCAAGGATATGTTTATTGATTTCAGAGAGAGAGGAGGGGTGAAGAAACAAGAGTGAGAGCAAGAGAGAAACATTGATGTGAGAGAAACATGGATTGGTTGCCTCCCATATACGTAACGACCAGGAATCGAACCTGCAAACTAGGTATGTACCCTGACTAAGGATTGAACCCATAACCTTTTGGTATACTGGATGATGCTTCCAATTAACTGAGTCATCCAGCCAGGGATGGAATTTCTTTATTTTGATTTTTCTCTTCTCCTTGTTCCTCAATTAATCTTTGATCACTTATTCTATTGCAATTATTGTGAAAGTTTACTAGCAAGTCTGACAGTACTGTATCACCAGTGTATAAACATAACAGCAATAATAATTTCTAACACTTATTGTGCCCTAAATGCTAGCTAAATTCTTTCTGTGAGTAATCTCATTTAGTCATTTCTCAAATATATGGGGGTTGGTATTAATCCAGCTCTATTTTACAGAGGAAGAAACTGAAGCCCAATAAATAAGTAACTTGTCTAAATTCAAATTCTTAATAAGCAGCCAAGCCAGGATTTTAAACCAGACTGTCTGAATCCAGGCTGTAGCCTAGGCACTTAACCATTATAAGAATGTTTGAATGATGAAAATTGTAAGACTGTTTGTAAACCAATAAAAACTTACCTATGTTACCACCAAGCTGCCATTTTTTTCTGCCAGACAGTATATTAATGCAAGCTGCCCATGAAACCAAAGTTTGTCTGAGACTTATCGTTCCCTCAGACTGGTACAGGGAAGACAACCTGACGAGGCTTTATCGGGGAAATGCATCCCATGTTGCACTTCCTGGTTAAGAACCTTGATTCTCTGTCCAAAGGTCAAAGTTTTCTCATTGTTAATATAGATGTGCCTCTTGCGGGAAAGTCATAATAATAAATTTGAAAAGATCTGTATGATGTGCGGAGCCGTGCAACATGGAATGATGGGCTCTATAAATACTCAGGAAAAAGCACTTATCAGTCCCAAAGCCAACCTGAAGTGTAGTTATACTCATGTGCACCATATATGGTAATGGGATATAAAATTACCTAGAAAAAAATCTTGCATACTGTTAGAAGTTTCAATTCAATGCCCTAAAGCTGAAGAACTTTGAATGAGAGCATTGAGACCTTGTTTAACCGTCTGAATACTGACTTCTCACCAACTTAAAGAAATTTAATAATGCATCTTCTGCTTTTTGATGATACAGTATAGTCAAATTGTAATACAGGATCACTGAACCTATGGCCACTCAAATGAGTCAACAGCTCTAAATATCAACATCTTAGCCGATGATTGCTGATTGATTTGACCAATTATGTATCTGATTTTGAACTACTCATAGACCTGCTATATTAAGTAAATCCAATAGTATGGAAATTTTGATTACAACTGTGCAACACATAGTTTAAGAGATAGGAACTATGATCGTTAAATCGATCAATTAGTTAGTTACAAACCATTTGAGGTTTATACTTCTAAATTATCTGGGTAGTAAAAAATTGTCCACTGAATTTTGTACACCATAGACACATTCTTAAAGACATAAAACCAATTCCTCAACCAGAAAATAGTAATTCTATTTCTAATACCAAAACACTTCCACCACAGGTTGGCGACGTTGCACAGAAGAATCTCTCTAGGAGGAATTGCACTAGTGGTAGTAAGAATATTTCCAGCAGACCGATGGGCATCAGCTCTGTCTGCCACAGCACCTCAGAAGCCTGTGTTTGTTTGATACACAGTTCAGAGAGATGACTATAATTGGGAAAGATGGGCAGTGCTAGCGGCTCGGCCATCTAGTAGTAAAACAAAATTTCAAACTATGTGCCTGTAATTTCCCTTTCCCACTTGGTCAGAGTATGATAATCCTTCTTCACTTTTTTCTCTTTTTGAAGCTATCATAAAATCATTGCACGGTGAAGAACCCAGACAATTTAAAAGTGACCCAGTCTCAAAATATTCAATTTTTGCCCCTTGTAATTCCTGGGTTATAAGATGGGCAGGTAGACATTTGAGAACGTTTTCTCTACTTAGTAAGAAGAGATCAATTTGGTGGTTTTGTCTGTTAACATCTCATGTAACGTTTCATGAAGTGAAATGGTTTGAGTATTCTTGATCTTACTAAAATTACTCCCTTTTTTTTTAACAGCTGAGGAAAACGAGGCCTTGACATGTGAAGCAACTTATTCTACAAGGTATTATGGCTTAAATGTTAAAATATATATATATATATATATATATATATATATATATATATATATATATATATATACAGGGCAGAGTTGGGTTTCCCAGTTTCCATACCGAGTAGTTTTTCTGCATTACAAACTGCAACACACTTACTGGCTTAAAGCAACACACACTGTTTCAAAGTGTCTGTGAGGCAGGTGACAAGGAATAGCTTAGCTGGGTCATCTGCAAAGCTGCAATCAAGCTGCCATTCAAGGCTGTGTTCTCATTTGGAGGCTCAGTGGGAGGAAGGTCTGCTTCTGAGCTCACTCTGGGTATGGCAAAATTCATTTCTTTGTGACTATGGGATTCAGGCCAGCTTGCTTCTTCAAAGCCAGCATCAGACAGAGAGAAACCCAAGCAAGGCAGGTGCTCTACTCTAGTGGAATTGTGTACATCCCGTGACACTTCATGCATTCCATAGGGTTAAAGCAAGTCACAGTTTCTGTCCCCACCCAGGGAAGAGGACCACACAAAGACTGGAAGACCAAAAGCGGTGGTGTGGAGGCCATCTTGAAATCTGTTCACCCAAGTGTGATACTATTTCAACTGTTGAAAGACTAGTAGGCAAGAAGTACACTGTTGTTGCTTTAAAATATGTCTATACATTTTTTGTTTTGAAATTCTCCCCTTCAAATGCACTCCCTGGAACCTGGACTGCGTTAGTGATTCATTTCTAACAAAGAGCACTTGGGGACAGGAAGGTGTGTGTATTCTGTGACCTTGCCTTTGCTCTCTTGCTCAGATTACTCACTCGGAGGAATCCAGCTGCAGTGTCCTGAGGACATTAAAGCAGTTATGTTGTGCCGGATATGTGTCAAGAAACTGAGGGCTCCTGTCAAAAGCCAGCAACGGGTTTCTGCCAACAACTAACTACGCGTGCATTGGCCCTCCGCTAACAGCCACATGAGTCAGCACTTTTAGAGCAAGAGTCTCGGGACCCAGGCAAGCCATTAGATTTCTGCAGCCCCAATCAATATCAGCTCGGGAACGAAGCTGAGCTAGATAACTCAGCGAAGCCACTGCCAAATTCCTCATCCGCAAGAACTGTAGCGCCCATGAATTTTGCTACTCAGTCATAGATAACTGGTAGGGACACAAAGTCCTTCCCTGTCTGGCTTCACATCCACCAGGGAAGGGAGCCTCCCTGCTGTGGGTTACAGCAACTGTTTCTGAGAGATGGAATTTTATATTTTTGAAAATCTTCCGAAGGTTGTGTTTTATTTTTCCCGTTCAGGTGACACCAACTCAAGATAGAAATGTGCACTTCTGTTAGCCTCTAAGAATTCTTGGTAGGAAAAGCAGAATGGCCAAGCCGTGTCCGAAAACTGTGATTAGAGGGGTGATTTCCCCTACAGCGGGCTGTGCTGCACTTAACATTCCAACCTCAGATTCGCCTTAAGTTTTTTCCACTGCGTCTTAAAAGGACTGTGTGCTGCAGAGGGAACAGCGCGTTTTCTGCTGAGAAATGTTCCAAAGATAAAGTAAGAACGATGAGAACACTTGTGCTTGATCTGTTCCAGGTGAGTGAAGCCTCAGCACTGATCTCGTGAATTTCCTCAAAGGCTTGACTCAGAGACAACAGCCAAAGGAGAAAAGCTTCTCAGGGAACTATCACCCTCACACACTTCACAGCAGTGTGGGGTCATTGACGAGGAGCCTGTGGCTTGCCCTTCCCTCCAGCTGTGATCTCAGGAGCAAAGCAACCCAGAAGGTTATCAGATCGGATTGGTTTTCTTAATGGGACTAAATAACCTAGCCTCCATGAAGAAATAGACCCTGTTTGTGAGGGCTGAACCGAAAAGGGCAGTTCTTTCTGGTTATCAAAATAACTGGCTTTTCAATGAGATGCTAGCCTTGTAGCAATGATTCCTCACTTCTTTGCTACTCTTAACTTTTTATCTTTATCCATTCCGCTTTTACAGTTCAGAGCTGATTAAGCCATGACAGAATATTTTCATTTTCCACTTCCAAAATTATCTTAGAATAATTTCCCCCTCCAAACACACCTATTTCACAAATAGCCTTATTTCTTTGCCTTGTTGTTGGTGTTTCAATGGTCGAGTTGAAATTAACTAATGTATATTCCTCGGTGGAAGAAGCAAAATGCCTATTAGTTTAATTTAATCCATATTAAATTGTGATATTTGTGCCTTAAAGGAGTAAATTTAACAAGACCTGAATTTAATTTATCAAGTATACTGAATTAGGTAAGAAACAGCATGGAGCCTGATGCATCAGGGTTGGAAGTATAATGAGATCAGTAGGCAAGCCCTCCATAAAATTACTTGGGATGTAGGAGAATCCAGGCATAGCAATTATACTTAGCAAAAAGAAGCAGTTCTAGAGAGTGGGAGGCAATTAGTCAGATTTACAAGCTCAGAGTAGAGAAGGGAAAATTACTTCAGTTAAACTAAGAAGCATCCTAAATCATCATTACATTGTATCGATCTCAGTTGAAAGCAGCTGGCTAGAAATGCTTGGTTTATCTTTACCATTAAATATTTCCATAGTGTTTGACTAGCAGCAAGAATGTACAGCCTGGCATTTGGACTATAGTAAATTATAAGCACGCAGGCTTTTGCGGTGTGCATGTCTCTTGGGAGAGACTCTAAGGACAGTCAATGTTGATCTATATGCTAGTTGTATTTTTTAACATTCCTACCAATACCCCAAGGTAAAGGGTAGGCAAAACCTTTAAAGAGGATGAAGAAGTGTATATGGCAGTGGTTCTAAGTGACAGACAGGATGCACTATTTTAACTGGTTTTATATCAAAACATGTCATTGTCCATTTACTTATTGAATGGTCCTGAGAATTGCTGACCAAGGTTATTTTCCAGAAAGAATTAATGTCCCAAAAAATAATATTGAATAGAAAAGATATTTTGAAATATGCATTGCTATGTTGAAATATCTCAGTAGAAAAACTGAGAAATATCTTTTACTGATTTGTATGAATATACTTTTAAAATGCTAAACTCTTCATATTGGAGGTATCTGACCTCTGCAATTAAAATTTTGGATTAGAGAAAAAGAAAAGAAAATTAGTCCTGCTTGCCAGTGAAATCCCTCTTTGAATTTCTCTTAGCACTATTTGGAAATTAAGTACTCAAGTGCCATCTGCATATTTTTAGCAATGAGGTAAAAATTAGAGATAGTTATTTTTTCCACAAAGAGAGAAATGGGCCAACAATTATTTCTACTAATTTTGTTTTATTAAGCATTGATCTTGAAGAGAAAAGAATGAAATGGTCTATTAATATCAGTAGACAGATGGGATGGTGTGTGTGAGTGTGTGTATGTGTGTGTGTGTTCATTCACATGTTCACACATGCTTTTGTTCTTTAAGCTCTTGTAATAATCAGAACTGGCCAAGTGTATACACATACACACAATGGCTAGAATTACTAAAATTATAGACTACCTGAATTTCCCTTTCTAGAGTTTACTATTGAAATCATTCTGTAAAAGAAGGGCAGTGTTTATTGTATCCTAACATGGACCAGTCAAAGAACTACCTTCTCTAACATTTCTATAATACAAGTGTAAGAAGAAGGTTAAAACAAACAAACAAAAAAAAAAAAACCTCATAATCCCAGTGGAATCTCTACCATTACCATATCTATTAATGTTGTGGTTGGTGGAGAACAAAAGCCTGAGTTCAAAACACTTCCAAGATTTCTTACTTTATATTGCTAAAGAAATTATGGTTTTCACCCTTTTTGTTTGATATTATTTGTATTTATAACCCTGGCTGGTTTGGCTCAGTGGATTGAGCGTCGGCCTGCGAGCTAAGTGTCGCTGGTTCGATCTTCCAGTCAGGGCACATCAGAGAAGGAAAACTCTGATTCCAAAAAACGTCCGCTCCCTTGCAGCATACCTCTTCAGGGGAAAGGCTAAGGGAGTGAACCCCGACAGAAAATCCGGAGCCGGAGTCCCTAAGGCGGTTTGACGTTGTAGTCAACACCAGCAACTCCTGTGGCGCACCTGAAGCCAAGCTGCATTGACTCCGTCTTTCCCTTGGACCCTTCAGCTGCGAAGAGAGGGGGGGTCTGCTGCATGGGCAACAGCAGACCCTCCATATCACCCTGCCCAGGCTCTGTAGCTTCAGCTTCACTGGAGAGGACACTCCAGCGTCATCGCAAGATGTCGATTCAACACGGGAGGAGACAGATACCGTGTCACTCCCAAGTCGGACTGCACAACCATTCTCGGCGGTGCAGATAGACTCTTGAGAAGCTACACCATCGTCTCTCGAGACGGACGGTTGCCGACGACGACGATTTGTATTTATGTTTGAGAAACATTTTAATGAGTCCTTCTTTATGCAAATGGAAGTATCAGGAACAGTAAGAAAAATTCAGAGGCATCTTTCCTATGCATACTGATGCAAACATCCTTAAAGTTAACCACTAGAACCTAGCAGCACATGAAACAATATACCATTGCCAAGTGAACTCTTTCCCAGAAATGTAAGGATAGTTCAATTTCAGGCAGCTTTTATTCCATTAACAAACCAAACATGAACCCAAGAGATCATTGGCTATGGATGTTGAGATAGTGTTTTATTAAACTCAACACACGTTTTTCATGATGCTCTGGCTGTACTGTACTTACCCCTTCAGATCATTCTTCAACGTGTTGTGTGTCCCAGCAGATGGTCTGAATAGAATCCATCAAAGGACTGTCCCAGTCTCTGGGATCTAGCTGGTTTCAGCCAATGGAGACACCTGCCACCCAGTGGAGATCACAGAGTGAGAAGAGAGGTCAGAATAGTCAGTTGCTGTTTTTCTTTTTAAATCATTGCTTCAAGTTAAGTGTGTTCCTAAAAAAAAATTACTTCTATTCTCAAGGTGGCTTTTCTATATGACTCTCTCCCTATGACTTCTGGGGATGTAAATTTGGGTAGAAATGAATGTCTTTAAAATTTCCTTACTGCAAATTAAATTTCTTTCCAAAGTGTTATTAGTGTTATTCTTCAATATACATTGTAAGCCAAGTTATAGATAAATTCCTAAAAGTGTTTAAGTCAAAGGGTGTGCACTTATAATTTTGATAGATATTGCTAGCTTGCCTTCCTTAGATGTCATAGGAATTATACTTCCTCCAGAAATGTAGAAGAATGCTTGTCTTTGTATCTCTTTACCTCCCCTATGAGTTTGTCCTTAAGCATCTTTGTCATTGGAACTCTGATAGGTTTATATATATATATATATATATATATATATATATATATATATATATATATATAAGCCCTGGCTGGTGTGGCTCAGTGGATTGAGCGTCGGCCTGCGAGCTAAGTGTCGCTGGTTCGATCTTCCAGTCAGGGCACATCAGAGAAGGAAAACTCTGACTCCAAAAAACCTCCGCTGCCTTGCGGCATACCTCTTCAGGGGAAAGGCTAGGGGAGTAAACCCCGACAGAAAATCCGGAGCCGGAGTCCCTAAGACGGTTTGACGTTGTAGTCAACACCGGCAACTCCTGCGGCGCACCTGAAGCCAAGCTGTATTGACTCCGTCTTTCCCTTGGATCCTTCAGCTGCGAAGAGAGGGGGGGTCTGCTGCATGGGCAACAGCAGACCCTCCATATCACCCTGCCCAGGCTCTGTAGCTTCAGCTTCACTTCAACACGGGAGGAGACAGATACCGTGTCACTCCCGAGTCGGACTGCACAGCCATTCTCGGCGGTGCAGATAGACTCTTAAGAAGCTATACCATCGTCTCTCGAGACGGACGGCTGCCGACGATATATATATATATATGTACATACACACATATATACACACACACTCATATATATGCATGAGGTTGAACATCTTATCATTTGTTTAAGAGCTGACTGTATTTCCATATTTCCTTGTATTTGTATGTAGTCATGTCTTTTCATGCTTGTATTTCTGAATTTTCTTTGCCAAATTGATGCTATTTTTCTTATAGATTTGTAGAAGCTCCTTTTATCATAGGATGTAGGTCTTTTGTTTGTACTAAAAGTGTCAAATATTTTCTTGCACTTTGTCTTTTGACTTTATGCTAGTTTTTACTATGAATGAAAGTTGTTTTATTTTTAAAAAAGAAAAATATATGTACAGGATTTCTACACTTCAGAGGATGAACAAATTGTTATTAATTCACTCTTAGATAAAAAGTTTCTCAAGTTGTGGAATTTAAGTTTTTATTTTTTTATTTTTGTCAGCATCGAGTCTCTGTTTTTGCTACTAGCAGAATGGTCTGGATTATCCTACCTACAGCTGGGTTGTTAAGCTAGATCTAGATACTCTTGGCAAGGCAAAAATGTGGCCTGCACCTTTCAAGAACCAAATCTTTCTGATCACGATGTGCTAATAACCAAGGTCAGTGCTTGGCAAAAAGGCAAAATGTGTCTGTTTGTTTCTTCATGGTTCATTTTGCACTTTCTTATTTTGGGGCAGCAAACTTTCCCTTCTCTTTCTAACAGGTTGATTTTATTGTGAGGCAAATGTGTTTATTCTAAAGCATACATCTAACTAAGCAACGCATACAAGGGGGAATTCATTTTATTCCCACGCAAAGTTGTCATTTTGGCAAAACACATTCTGTTCTGTTATTTTGGCCATGTAAGTATTCTGTTGTTCTCAACTCTAGACTGGAAATAGGGCCGCATAATTCTCTGTAGTAAATTTTCATATTGCGTTCACTGAGATCAACTGCTTTACATTTCTGTTTCACACTTTGGAACTTTAAAAAGTGCTTTCATATTTTACATTCTTAATTTTAACTGTGTAAAATAGACATTACTAGGCATTGTTGCTATTGTATAAAGAAACTGAAAATCAAAGATTCAAAATGACTAATGCAGACTACAGTAGCTGGAAGGTGGGCTGAGAACCCAATCTCTGGCCTTGTGGCTATGATTTTTCTGCTAAACCACCATGCCCCTTTAATTATAACTCAACGGAACAAAAGATGACTGTTTATGTCAGAGAAATTGGGGGTATGTTGTTATTTATATTAATTTTGACATGCCAAATCATAAGGTTGTTTGGTATTTTTTATACTGACAATTGTAGTGAATTATAGAGGAGGCGAACTTATAATTCGAGCTTCTGCTCTCACACTGTAATTGATAACTGTTAACTCACAGGTACATTTGCTTAGAATGATTTATCTGGTGAATGGGTTTGTCTTGGGCCATGCCACTCAGTATCAGGCAATGCATAATGACTGGACTTGAATGCATCAGAATTTTGTAATTAGAGTCTGATATAAACAAAAATAATGATACAAATAAAGTTGAAATGTTTCCTGCCCTATTGATGAATTATTTTATTCCCAATAATCTAAGTTAGAAACCAGAAGAAATATTTCTCCTAAATAAAAGTATGTGGATCCTAGTAGCCATTTCTTGTCAAACTTCCATGGTGTAGATATTGATCAGCAAAAGTGGAATTGCTATTCACTGAACAACTAACTGTGTTTACTTGTTTTTTAACGTGATCAGCTCTTTCAAACCTATCAGATCTGTGAAATCTATATTATTGCCCATCGAGGCCCAAAGGCATCAACTCCCAATAATAACCAAACTCAAATTTGGCAAAAGTGTTCGCAAAGCAAAATTTACACTTTTTCTATTCCCCCAAATAGTCCTCTTTCAAAAACCAAGTGTCTACAATTTCTATAATCTCTATATGTTTGTATTGTATTTGAGCAAATCTTATCCTAAACAGATAATCAATTTTTAAGTAAATTGGGCAACATTTTTATTTGTCTGAGTAAATGGAAGAGTTTAAGAAAAAAAAAGGATAAAATGTAGAGTTAAAATATGTTTGTTAACCCATTTTTGATAATGTCAGACCATATTACATCATTATACAAAATTTATACTCCATGCTTAATATAAGTTTGATTTGGAGGCAAGACATGCTCTGATTCACTGCAGCAGTTGTCTTTAGAGTATAAAACATTATTTTTCACAGGAGAAAAAGCTTATCATGGTTAGTGGAGATTTACCAGCATAAATTTAAAGGGCCTTGACCTATGTAGCTACATGTGAAATAAACAGGTTTAGTATTCAAAAGATGTGTGTGTTCTACTTACAAATTTTAATTTTAATTACTATGGCACATGAGAAAAAGACTTCTTAATACTATAATTTGAAGATATACATAGATTTATTTTTCCATTAAAACATTTTTATGATTAATTGTGTGCTACACCCCCAAGAGAACCTCAGTACTTTGCTTCAGCATACAAAGTTTTTATTTAAAAAATTATAACTCATTAAGAATTCATTTAAAATATTATTTTGCATATTAAATGCTGTTTGATGGTAGTGAGATGATTTTGTTTGGAATAGGCAATTGGTCATGCTGAAGGACTGTAATGAATCAGTTTCATGAAACAAAATTTGAATGTATTTCACTGCATGAGCTCTAGGCCATTTAAAAGCATCTAAGCTTTTGTTTTACTTAAAGAAAGGAATGTTTAATTCATAAGAACAGGAAGGAAAAACATGTTTATGCTTTTTATTAGTATTTTGCTTGATGATTAATCTTTTGTACACCACTGGATCTGTACAAAAGCAAGTTTATTTGAAAGGAATTAACTGTCATTCAGTGTATGGGTCTCAGTTTTCTTAAAGGCCATAGGAAATGGCTATTGCCGAAACAATATTTCAGTTTGAGGGTAATGTATTTTCTGGTTTCTACTCTGACAGATTCTTACCTTGGTCTCCAGGGAGGTGAGAAAAGATGCCTATTAGACATATTTTGACTAAAGCAGGTCCTGAAACCAGGATCCATATTATTCATTTAACTGAGTGCTGATATCTATACATTTGCCAAGGGTCAGAACACAATCCATTTCCTTAAAAAAAAACAAACTGAATACCCCTCATTTACAAACAAAGTTGACTTTTGTACAAAATAAAGAGACATAAAGGTGAAAGGACTGTTTGACTCTGAAATAATTTTTTTTTTGTATATTAAAGCAGATAGAATCATGTTTTAAGTGGTTTAAATTTTTTTAAACCAATTTATATTTTGAGGTATTAGAAAATTTAAGATTATGACCACCACTTTCTGGCCACGAATGAAAAGCAAAAAACCATGTCACTGGTTTATGTATTTACTGCGCTTTTGGTCATTATTTTAGAGAGTACTCTATCTACCTATAAAAAAGTTTGCTGCATTATATGGATAGCAGCCTCATGTATCTCCTGTCCCTCAGCTGCATTATTTTCTCTTGAGCATGATTTAATTTTGTGTTGTGTACAGAAACATGCTGCACAGCCTTGTAGGCTAGGAGCAGCAGGCTCTGCCCTATAGCCAAGGTGTGTATGCACTGTGCCATCTAGGTTTGCGTACGTGCGCTCCAGGATGTTCACCCAGCAGCAGAATCGCCTACCAACACATTTTCCAGAACATAGCCCCATTATTAAGCAGCCCATGACTGCATTTTTAATGAAAGACATCTTCTCTTCATCTGGTCTCTTCCCAGGTGACTGTCTAATACAGTGGTTCTCAACCTTCCTAATGCTGCGACCCTTTAATACAGTTCCTCATGTTGTGGTGACCCCCAGCCATAAAATTATTGTCGTTGCTACTTCATAACTGTAATTTTGCTACTGTTATGAATCGTAATGTAAATATCTGATATGCAGGATGTATTTTCATTGTTACAAATTGAACATAATAAAGCATGATTAAAGCATAATTAAAGCATGATTAATCACAAAAACAATATGTAATTATATATGTGTTTTCCGATGGTCTTAGGCGACCCCTGTGAAAGGGTTGTTCAACCTCCAAAGGGGTCGAGACCCACAGATTGACAACCGCTGGTCTAATAAGACTGATACTACTCTATGTCACAGGTTTCCATTCAGTCTTCATCACATAACAACAAGAACAGACTTTTAAGATCAAAAGAGGGTTGAGTTACCTGCCTCGTCTCTAACCTCCATGTGTACTTGGAGAGCAGCTGAACTTAATCACCTGGAGACACCCAGAGCTTAGTGGTATTTAATGATACCTTGGGACATGAGTAGGTCTTAGAAACAACTTTGATTGTCTCTGCTTTATCAACTTTTTATTTTATAATTGATTAAGGATAAATTTATAAAAAGGCCAGATCCTGACTGCCATAAAAAAAAAAACAAACGAACATATGTCAAGGATTTTATTTAACTCATGAACTGATGAGGTAACCAGTTAAGTGTTACAACCACTTCAAAAGATAATTCAAAGAGCAGAAAATATATAGGCCATGAAATGATTTTACAGTTTGAAGCAAAATCAACTCTTTTCCACAAGGGTAGGTATGAGAAAGAGAAATAAATTGTCTCTCCATCAGACAGAATTTATTTGCATGCTAATGGACAAGTTATTTGCAGGCTATCAGTTATCTACAGCTTACAGAGTCGTGAAATAGCTCCAAGGACCGTGAAAGCATGCAAATCCCTTAGATTCAGAACTTAGGAAGATGTTCTTTAGACTAGAGGATGACAAACATTTTTTTGTGAAGAATGAGATAGTAGTGCTCGCTGTCACTTATTCTCTTGTTTCTTTTTTTTTTTTCTTAAATCTCTTAAAATATAAAAACATCATTCAAAACTCAAATGTACATGCCCTGGCTGGTGTGGCTCAGTTGGTTGGGCATCATCCCACAGAACGAAAGGTTGGCGGTTCGATTCCTAATCAGGGCACGTGCCTGGTCCCAGGTTGGAGCATGTGCGAGAGGCAACTGATCAATGTTTCTCTCTCGTGATTCTCTCCCTCTTTTATTTCCCTACCTTCCCCTCTCTTTAAAATAAATAAGTAATTAATCTTAAAACAACAACAACAACAACAAACTTCAAATATACAAAAATAAGTCACTGGCCTGGTTTGGTCCATGGACCCCAGAGTGCCTGACTTCTGTTCACAAAATGCATAGTTTACGATCAAAGTCACCCAATAACCTTGTCAGTGCATTCCAAAGCCTTTCAGAATTTTTTCCTGAGAGTATTTGGACTCATCCTTCATTTTGTTGGAAAATAATTCTTGTAAGATGTTCATTTGGTCAAAACCTTCTCCTTGTCGAACAACTTCAATAGGTCCTTGCAGAACTGATCCAGGGCAGACTTCTCAGACCTGGCATTCGGGGCCCTCTGATTGCTCTTTGACTGCTGCTGATTTAGTCCCCAGCTTCTCCCCTTGGATGAACCACTCACGCTGACTTAAGTATGCCCAGTTTTCTTACTTCTGTACATTCTCATATGTTTTAACTACTTCTCGAAATTCTTTTCTCCTTCAGAAATTTTTGCCTGCTTACAAGGCCTATTTCAAAGGCTGGCTGCCCAATGATGTCCTCCCCAATCTTTATCTAGGTAGGATCTTCTTCTTTAAGCCCTCCTAACATTAGCATCCTCATTTACATCCTCTCTAATCTTTCCTCTAGTAATTCATCTTTACCTATGTATTACTTCCTGTCTTAAGTCTGTTTTGCTGTAACAAAAATGCCATAGACTAGTGGCTTTAGAAACAATAAATATTTATTTCTTACAGCAGTGTCAACAAAGGACCTGCTTTATGATTTGTAGAAGTCTGTCTTTTCACTATAAGCTCACTTGGTAGAAGGGGCAAGAGCATTTTATGTGGTCTTTTTCATCAGGGCACTAATCTCATTCATGAGGGTTCCACCCTCATGACCTAATCACCTCCCAAAGGCCTCACCTCCAAATAACATTACATTGGAGATTAAGTTTCAACATATGAATTTTAGGCATATACAAACATTGTCCATAGTACTTCCCATTTGATATTGGATTTTTGTCTTATTTACCTAATCTAGGTCTTTTGAAGGGTAGGTGCTCAGTAAACTTTTGCTGTGTTCTATCACTTACTTGTTCTTCTGTTTCTGCATAATTTTTAATTATCTATAAAAAGACTTGTTATTGACTCACTAAGAATAACTTCAAAGTGTTTGTTCCCTTTATAAAATTAGCCGGAATAGTATATGTGGGAATTTGCTTAACATTCTTGTAGTAATTATCTATTGCTTCATACACAATTACCCCCCAAATTTATTAGCTTAAAATTAAAAACAAATTTATGACTTAGTGGCTTCTGTGTGTGAGATGTCTGTGAGTGGCTTGGCTGGATTCTTTGGCTCATGGTCCCTCACAGTGCTACAATGAAGATAATGCCAGGACTGTAGTGACCTACAAGTTCATCTGGGGAAAGGCCCCTTCTAACCTCATTCACGTGATTTTGGTAAGATTCAGTTTCCTGTGGGTTGTTGGAGTGAGGGCCTTGTGTTCTCACTGGTTTTTGGTCAGAGATCTTCCTCTATTCCTGTGGCTAGAGGAGGCGGGGGGTGGAGGGTGCTGGAGAGAGAGAGAGAGAGAGACAGAGACAGAGACAGAGAGAGAGAAATCAAGTCTTACAATCTAATCTCAGAGGCCGCTTTCCATTACTTTTGCTGTAGTCTGTTTGTTAAGAGAATACACCGGGTTGTGATTACCAGAGTGCGGGACAACAGAGGGCCATTTTAGAATGTGCTTGTTACAAATCTCTCTACTCCAGTTTTCGAACCCCTTACATGATGGTAATAATATTGGATCTACCAAATTCAGGGAATTGCAACGTGAAAATGCCTTTATAAATTTCAAGATGTTGTGGAATGTTAAAGGTGTCCTCTAAATATATGAAGATTATGGGAAACCCTTTCTGTTGAATAAAGGAGAGATTATCAGGTTGCTCATATCTATGAAAAAAGCCAGGATAAATTTTTCACAAAAATTGAAGTTCACGAAAATTGAAAATTTTGTTTGCTTATGCATTTACTCCTCTGTTATCTAACGTACTAGCTTTTGGAAATTTGGACTTTTTTTCCTCTTGTCTCACTTTGATGTTGATATTTAAAACAATACTTGCTTCTTAAAAGAGCATTTGGAAAGAGAAAGTGATTTTAGAACCAAGAAAAGGTTCCCAGGCATCTGATTTTGGAAGATCTCTTCCTTAGCAATGTTGAAAGTGACTGTTAACTCTGCATCTATATATTAGGACCCTGAAAAAATTATCTTTAAAGTGACTGGTAAATCCCATTTAATCACCATTGTTTACGCTCTGGTGGCTACAGAAATTATTGCAAATGCAGTATGTCAGTATTCCAGTAGGTGGCAGAAGCATGCTATGCACCAAATTGGAGTAAGTTAGAGAACCTGTATATTGAAGGTATCCACAAAGGTCTCAACCAGTTTTTAAAAATCTGCCTTTGTTGTGTTTGGGACACCATGAATGTAAAGGGAATTGTAGCATTCCATCACAGACACCTCTGATTCAGGCAGATATTGCTGACATTCTGCAGAATTAAAAAAAAAAAAAAAGTTCACATCACAACTGATCTCATGCAGAATTAAATCATGCTTGTGTGTTAATCTTGTACTCAATTCAATCAGCCTTTATTCTTTTTCTTAAAAAAAACAACTGGGTATAATATGGAAATTATTTTAATTAAAAGGAAGGCGTATGGCACTTTGCAATTATAAACCATGAAGATCAATTATTTAGATAGTGGTGTTCTGCAATGGGGAACAAAAGACACAGAAAGACATAAGACATTTACATTCAATCGCTCTTTTTCAGTTATGTGATACCAGTATTTTTCAAAAGATGTACACATTATCACAAATATTGTGATTTAGAAAGCATGCATGCTTAACCATTCTGTTGCCATTTTTGTCTGTTGATATTCTTGCTAAATTTGACCATACTGTAATTTAAACCCAGAACATTATGCAGTGGTGTGATTGTAACCACTGAGGAATACAATAGTTAAATTTATATTCATGCAAGAGAAACATAAATTAGGCAAAATGCAGATACTTTTTCTGGCATCGATGCCCTAATGGGAAAGATGCACACAACCAGAATTCAGCGAGGTAAATCTTAGTTTTCTTGTAGTTTTCATGATATAAAATGAGATTGTTCTCTCAAAGAAGGAAAGACAGGATAAAAACAGAGATCCTCATAATACGTATTGGTAATAATGCCCATTGTATTCTTGGTTCAGCAGAACATTGTGTCCAGTCCCTCTTGTGAGACTCCTTCCGCTAAGTAGGTGGCTGCCTCTGGGGACAGGTCACCTCTCTCCAGCTGTGGGGCAGTAACATAAAGGTAAACGCGCACTGAGGATCATAGCTGGGAAATCAGGGTGAGACTGGATGAACTGTGAGATTGATCTGGGCAGTTCAGGAATTAGTTTTTGAATAGAGGCTATAGGCCTGGGTTCTTTTTCAGTGTGGCATTTTAAAAGACTTTTTGTTTCAAGAAACTAGCTTGAAAGGAGAGCGTTCCATCGATGCCTTCAGGGATTGTCAATCTGCAAAGTCCTCACTGACTGTTCCCTGAGTTTTGCTGATAGCTCAGACCCAATTATGTTGCTTAATACGTTATCTTACATATGCTTATAGTAAAGCTTTGCCGGCATTTTCTACCTACCGTAGACATCTTTCAAGACAACCAATTTGACTTGGCATTTTGTTATCTCAAAGTGCTTGATTGTGCAGTACAGTTTTAGAGACTTTATTGTCATCTCTTCCTCATTAGTTACAACTTGAATCTATTTCAGCACTAATCCTTGGAGTGCCTTGTTGTTCCCCTTTCCTTCTCCAGAAGAAATGTTGATTTCCCTTAATACATGTTTTACATGTCTATGATGTTTATTTATTCATTTTAAAATCCCACAGAGTTTTTAAAAATGGCCATGAAACTAGTTTTATTCAAGGCTGTGATAACATAAATTAAATATGCATATCCATCCATTCCTTTTTTACATTATGCATATTTTCCTTCAATTTAGGAACTGTATTAGATCAATTTTGCAAATGTGTAATTTTTTATCACAGCATAACATCTTAAAATAAGGATATGTTGAGAATAAGGACCTTGACAATTTCAGCAAGAAGAAAAATTGGGTTTAAAGAAGTTAAGGCCTTGGAGAGAAAATAGCATCACCTGTATGTTTTTCACATCTGACATTATTAGAAAAGACAGATGTATTATTAATTTTGATTTACTATATTTGATATGAAGGAAAGCATTAGGGTCTCTATCCAGGTCCATTTCAATGAAATATTTATCTTATGTTTTCCTTGTTGAAGACAGCACTTAGGCAGAGAAGCTCTTTGATGCTTGTTTCTGTGTCATGGCCTAAATCTAACTGTAAACACTTTTTTGATTTTGCTACTTGGAGCTGCTGACAACAGGGATCTCATACCGGTTCCTTTCATCCCTTTTCTCATTTCTCTAGTGACACCATCTCTTGGGAATCTGACTTTTAAAAAACCTTCTGTGACTTTTTTTTTTTAACTTATTAAGGTATTTTTTATCCCCTCCAGATTCCTATGGTTTTATGGTCTTAGCTCTGTTTCATATCAAAATATATGCCATCAACCCATCTTACTAATAATGCCTTAGCTTCCTCATATCTCACACATGCAAATATCACCCTCATGTAATTCCAAAACTAACCATTACTGTTTTATACCTTCATTTGTTTCTAAAGGATTTGTTAATTTAAAAAAAAAACCACATTATTTCTCTGCTACTTATTTTAGCTTTCCAATTTCTGAATATCAAGCTTCTCTTTTGTCTTTAATTATCTCTAACAATTTCATTCAACTATTTTACTACATATTTACCTAATATACTGTGAATATAGTAGTGTATAAAATTGATCTAACCCATATCCTCATTAAACTTTCAGGGTAAAAGAGAAGATATACATTAAAGGTGTAGATACAATACATGAGAGTTAGGGATTATCTGTAAGAACATGATCTAGTCTCAGAGAAGGACCAGGGGAGGCATCTCGTCCAATTACCAGGGAAGCATGATAATTAATTTTAAACTTAGTGTATCAAAAATACACCATTATGCTCTGAGTTTCAGTGAGTCAAGTATTTAAGCAGGGCACAGAGGAATGACTGATCTCTTCTCCATGGTACTGGGTCTCAGCTAGAGGACTCAGAGCATAGAGGCCAGAAGCATCTGCAGAACTTTCATTCACATGTCTGATGCTCGATGCGATGCTGGTTGTTGGCTATGATCTTAGCTAGAATTGCTGGCCAGAACACCCACATAAGACCTCTGCATATTCTTGGGCTTCCTTACATCATTGTGGATGAGTTCCAAAGGCAAGTATCCGAGGTAGAAGCTGCACCCCTTTTTTGACCTAGTCCCAGGAATCATATAGCATCACTTCTGCTATACCCTGTAGGTTGGAGAAGTCATAAGCCAGTCAAGATTCAAGGTTCAAGGTTCAATACTATTTAGCTCTTGATGGACAAGGGACTAGGTTCTGGGAAAGCACATGAGACAATAAAGACAGCTATGCTGTGGCCATGGTTGGAAAGATAAAATCTGACAGAGTATCTTTGAAAAAATGATATTTAAGTTGATGCAATTTGAAAGGGAATAATTTGAAAAGGCATTGTAGTTAGAGGAATCCGTCTGAGCAAAGATCTCAAGATGGGGCAAACGAGTGGCATAACTGAAAAAATGAGAGATAGTTTGACTGGGTCATAGGGAAGAGGTATCAGGCAGAGCTAAAACTGTACAGCGAAAGCCTTGCAGGCCTTCGTAAAGAGTTCTGACTTCAAGCAAGGCCTTCTAGATCTTGTCAAAGATGGACCAACATCATTGAAAAGGCAAAGGCAGGCCATGGCAAGATTAAAACTTGAGAATGACATGATCAGGTTTGTTATTATAGATACCACGCTGCCAGACTGCAAGACAGAAGCATAGGCATTGGGATCAGTTACGTGACAATTGGAGTGATCCAGGTAAGAAGTAAAAGTAAATTGCACTAGAGTGGTGGCCATGGAGATAGAGTCAAGTAGAAAGATTTGAGATATAATTAGTTCGAATGGGCATGACTTAAGAAATGGTTCGACTAAAGGGTAAGAAGGTGGTCAGATTTGAGAATATTTTCCAGGTGTTTTGCTTAGGAAGCTATATATACGGAAAGACTTGAATATTGGGAATAGGTTTTGTGGGGAAAAGATCATGAGTTATGTTTTAGAGCTATCGAGTTGTAAGTATTCTGAAGGCCATGCTGAAGTGTACAATGGTAAGTGGGTTAGATGGGCCTGGGACTCAGGAGGAATGAACTACACATCTGTGAATCTTCCTCATATAGATGGCACCTACAGCCATGGATTAGACCAAAACTGGGTATAAATAAAAAGGGAATAAGTTTCACAAATTAGGTTATTTAAAGAATAAACAGAATTGTATTGGGCAGAAAAAAAGACAAGTGGCCTTAGAAAATGAATTTGACTTTTCTTACATTTTAAACTTCTCAGGGCAAGGGCCATGTCTTTACAGGATGAACTGAGATATAATTAGAGGTAAAATGGGTAGAATTTTGGGCATAGTTTGGCTGTAAAGGATCTCTTTTCAGGGAACATTTTCTACAGCGTATGAGAAAATTCAAAGATTTGAGGCTGGAAAATACTAAATTAATCACTAGTAAAGAATAATGTTTTAATTGGGAAAGGAAGCCATTGCTTTACATAGGTTTAGTTTTATGCATTGTAAAATAAAAAGATGCACCCTAGATAGTAAAATTCTATTTAGAGTAAAGGTGGACAATGAGAACTAGTTACACAAATTTGTGAGAGTGAATTCTGAAAGTATACTCAATAGAACTCTAGAGTTCCATACATTTTCTATGGGAGACAATATTTCCTATAATCTGCAATGTAGAAAGATGGTGTTGAGAAGAATGTGTGTGTCTTTGAAGCCCTCCTCTACCCCTTTGACTATGAACAGGTGGGAAGATAAGAAGAGCTATAGCAGTGTGCCGTCCAGCTATGAGGGTTGCTGCGGTTGGTCACTTTTAATCAGCTAGCTGGTGGAGGTGATATGGCCATCTTCACTTAAATCTGGCAAAAAAATCAATGGCCACCTGAGTGTCTCTAGCTAACCTGTTGTGCTTTTTAGTGATCTTAGAATATCACCAATAAAGTTATACTTCTGCTACTGTGTGTTGTTTCCTTACTCTTGAAGCATAATTTTCAAGTAGCTGATTATCTTGAAAAAATGGATTATGAATAATAACCTTGTTAATGAAGTAATTTTAACCACTAGGACCCCAGAACATTGTATTTTCTTAGCAAAAAGTGACTGAGCACTTTGCTAATAAGCATTATCTAATGTGAACAGTTTAATATTTTCCAATTTACATCAGTATAAGGGAAATTCTGAAGTTGAAACTCATCACTGAAGTCATTTTTTATAAATTCCTGTACTAAGAAATTATAAATGGAAAGTTGATTTTCTAGAGTGTTCATCCATTCATTTGTTTAACATATATTGAATGCCTATTTTACTACCTGCAATGGCTCTTGAGGTCTAATAAGGGAGCACAGTAATTGGCATTAAGGGGCACACAGTGAAAGAAAGAAGAGTCTAGACCTGTCCTATCGCCGTTCAGGGCATTATGAAAGTACAAAGGACTGTTTCCTAAATCAGAAGCTTTCCCCAATGCCCCCGGTCTAAAGGAAGTCAACTTGAACTGAATCCCACACAAGACAATAGGTGTTACTATCCATAGCACTAATTTAAATATTAAAAATATCTCAGAAAGGGTTAACATGGTTCCATAGTGTGAACAGGCTGATACTTCCTTTTTCTGTGCGATAGGTAGGATCGAGGACAGTGGGACACTTTGTAAAGGGTGTGTGAAAACGTCACAAGACGGGTAGCAGCACAGGAAGAATTTACCCTGCTAGATTCCATGCTTTGTCAGGTATTGTGCTTAGTGCCTGAATGCGATTCATCATCAGTGGTTCTCAAAGCCCTGAGGGAGTGTGTGAACCAGGAGGACCCCTGACAGTTAAGTGGTAGGCTCCAGGTCTGGGGGTGGGGCCCAAGAACCTGCATTTCAATCATTGTCTAGGTAATGATGCTGCTGATCCTTCCGGTCCCAGAACCACGCTTTGAGAATCACCGCATTAGGTATATTCGTGTCCTCAATGAATTTCCAGGTGAGCGAGACGTGTAAGGAAATAGGTGCTGATGATACGGTATAATAAGTATGAAGGGAGTAAAGACGTGAGCTATCTTAGAATCATCACAAATCAGATTCATGTCAGACAGTGACTTACTGATCTGTAGGCAGGCAAAGTGAAGCAAACATTTGACAGAATTATTGAGATACTTTGTCCCCAAAGCCCAAGTCTAAACCTTTGATCGAGGGAAAAAAAGTGACAATGCCGCCTTGATTGCTCGTCTGTGCTGATCAGCTTCACCAGTTAAGTGCTTCCTTTTACAATTCCCTCATCTTTGTAGATGTGACCTCACACAATTTGGGAACTACGTTTCTCCCTGGTGTCATCAGATAGTGACTGTGTTGGTGTTTTTTGACAGCCACATAAAAGTGCATTTATACACTGGGGTTTCGTGTTTCTTCCTTTTATGTATAGTTGCAAACATTATGAATTATGTCTGAGCCAAAATAAAAGTTCTTTTCTTTTTTTTTTTTTTCTTGGCAAGTTTTATCTTCTGCCCCAATTTAAGCACTATCAACTGAGAGATTATCTTATACAATGAAAAGAATAGCAAAACCCTGAACTTTTGAAGGTAGATTTTGTTAGCACAAAGTAACAATGTGAATAGTCTCTAATCATTTTATTGGAATTTTCAGAGGGAAAAAAAATTAATTCTTTCAAGTTTCACTTTAGCGAGAGACAGAAGAAGACAGTTTCAAACAGTGTAGGGGTTTCCCTCAGATGTCAGGTATTTAGAGCTGTCCCAAAGCAGAGAACATTGCTTTCTAAAAGCATAATTTGGAAACCAATGAATGCTGTTTTTGCCTCATATTTCCATCTTCTGAGTTGCTTTAATATAATGTTCTTGTCCCCCCAACTCTCTCACACTCCCCCCAACTGCCTGTCTCTTTGCTTTTTGCTACACAATTCTTGTAGGGAAAAGAGGAGTTGCTTCTTGCCAGGTACCATCTCAGGACGATTTATGAGATCTACTTCGGCACTTTCTCATCTTCTTTCCCTTCCATAGCCCAAGTTTTGATCTACTTTTTCAGTGTATGTTACCTGTGATTTAGTTATCTTCACCAATCTACATAGGATTCCTAATCTCAGTTTCTTTTAAAAAATGTACTTAACTCCCTTTTTATTCCTAAGGAAATTACTCTTAATAATTATAAGAAGACATCTATATGGGTTAAGGGAATTCCCCAATAAGGGTGTTATAAGGTCACAAGAAACCTTAGTGTATTCTCTTGGTAGCTATATCTGGGTTCATTATGCGAGCCAGATTTGCTTTTTAACTGCCTTTTCCCTGACTCCTTGATGCATTTGACTCCCTGACTCCCTAAGTCTCTGATTGTTATGGGAATCTCTAACATATTTCCCCCATGGGACATAATACCAAACCTTCTCCCCCTGAATTGAGTCAGTCTTGCTCTTGGCCCCTTTTTCTTTTCCTAATGACAACCTTATGTGCCTTTCCACTATGTGAGCACTTTGCTTTTCACTGATGACACTCAGCAAGGTCACCTAGCATTGCCGCAATTTTTTCCTTACTAAAATTTAGTTTAATGCCATAAGGAATATCTGAATTTACCTTGAATTCTGAAACCTAGCCCCCCCACCCCCGCAACCCACACCAAGTTTTCTTTCAATCATCTGATATAGATCCCACCAGGTTAGAGTTAATAAATTAATTATTATCAATCACCAATGTATCCTAAAAATAATACCTTAGCCCTTCCAGCCTCTCCCCTCCTCTATCTAAAAAATACCATGTTTCTCAAAGCAACAGACAAATTCCTACTTTTAAGAATCTCCATCTTTCTACTATGTCCTTGGCACCAATTTCTACTGCAGACAGGGATGTTTTGTTGCAAGGAACCGAAACCTCTCAAGATTCCTTAAAAAAAAGGGAGCTTTATTTTAAAGGTTTGAATAAACGCAGGTCTTATGGGAACTGTCACAAAAATAAAGGCTTCTGTCTGGAACCAGGTTTGTGCTTTCATTATCCTTTAGGCAAAATGGTCCCCTTTAGGCCTTTGTTCGTTAGTTTGGTCTGTTTTACTCTCCACGGTTTTTACTTGGCTTTGCTCTTTCGCTTGGCTTCCCACAGCTCATTCATTCCATATCTCTCTGTCCCTTTGATAAAATTAAAGAAATTGGCAGGAATTCCTGACCCATCCATCGTCATTTAGGGTGAGGCTGCAGTAGAAAGTCTGCCATACTTTCACATATCAAAAACATTTCATCGTATTTATAATTTCTTTTTTGTCAGAACCACCCCTACAAACATTAGATTAGGTGAAGCCACTTTTAGAGACAAATTAAAATCCTGCGTGTAATTGGCATTTGAAACAGTTTAAAACTATCTCGAAAGCAGATCCTTGATAAAATAAGTAAATAAACATATTTTTAATATAAAGTAAAAAATGCTTTCACATTTGCAACCTCTATTTTTACATCTAGAATGAATTCAAATGTTAAATTTAAGAAGAAACCTGCATGTTAAAGAAATCATTAAAAAAATTTTAAAAACTATGTTACTGCAGGGTGTCTGCCATCCAAGATGATAATCAATGATTATTAACAACCTTAAAGAAGAGAGAAAGTAAACTTTGTAATAGTTGCTTTTAAAAGCCAACTTGAACTACAACTTTATCTTATTTGTGAAAAAGTGCTACAAATGCCATTTTCTGAGGTCAGGAAAGTGGGGGCCTCCTGATGAGATTAAGTCTTTATAAGAAGAGACACCAGAGAGCTTTCTAGTTCTCTCTTCCCATGTGTTGGCACAAAAAAGAAGTCACGTGAGCACAGTGAGAAGACAGGCATCCATGTACACACCAGGAAGAGAGCTTTCTGCAGGTCTTGAATTGGCCAATACTTTGATCTTGGACTTTCCAGACTCCAGGGAATACATTTCTGCTGTTTAAGCCACTGAGTTGATGGTTTTTTTTTTTTTTTTTTTTTTTTATGGCAGATTGAGCTGATTAAGATACTATCCATTTTAACTTTAGTAGCTCTCCTCTTTTGCAAGGAATACTCAAGTTAACAGCATTAATTATTCAACTAAATCCAAAACAATAGTATCTCCTTTAATTCAAATAGATTTGAATAGTAACAGTATGTACCAAGAAATACTTGATCTACAGTGAAAAAGAAAACAAGGAAACTTTCTGATACCTGTTGGAATCAGTTTGGATGCAGAGTAAAGTCACTCAAGAATTTAGTTTCCCAAAATCTAGTTAGGTAGTTCTAGGGTCAAGATCTGTACATGGTACCCTGACAAGGTTTGTTACTTCAGATATTTTCTGATGTCTTTCATGATACAGTTTTCCTGCTGGTACTTGATATCCTAAGGTAGGGATCAGCAAACAGTTTCTGTAAAGGCCCTTATAGATCTCTTAGGCAGTTCATCAACTCTACCCTTGTTGAAACTATAGAAAATATACAAATGAATGGGCATGGTTGTGTTATAATTAAATTTTCTTTATAAAAACCATCAGTTCACAGGCAAGATTTGGCTCACTGGCCATAGTTTACTGAACTAGAAATTAAAAAAAAAAAAAAAATTTCTTCCCTCTCAAGCCATAATGCATCAATCTTAAATCTTAGGGAAGGGGGACATTCCTGGGCATAACTGAACTTCTTCATTGACTCTCACAAGGAAGTATCATAGCTAATGAACTACCTCACACACACACACACACACACACACACAGAATTGCTAGTCTATCACTTCTGGAAGTAAGGCTCGCTTTTCCTGTGGAAACGCATGCTTCTTTCTTTCCAATATCCCTCAGGATATGACGTCTGTCCACTGGGATAATTTCTACTCTACTATGGCTTGGGTAGAGGTGGTTTGTTGTAGTCACATATTGGCTGCTTACATTTAGTTATTTTCTCCTCAATTATTTGGATGGAACCCATATTCCTCCTCCAAATTCAGGAATCAATTGGCTATTGGATTTCTACATTGCAGTGAACAGTGTGAAAATAAATATGCTTCTGTTCTTATTTTCTAATGGGGTCTCATTATCCAGAATCTTCAGTGAAAGAGGCGTTCCATATGACTGATTTCCCAATAACAAAAGCTCATTGTTTTAAGCACCAAGACTTTAGTTTATTAAAACCATTTTGAATTAAAGTTTGAAAAATTACACTCTACCTCATTATTTTGAACAGTCTGCTGACCAGAACTGTACCCTTTTAATGCCTTAGAAGTATAAAATGAACCAATATTAATACAATGAACTGTAATTCACTATACTCTCAGGAGACAGTGTGCTATATAGGGTATTTCCTTTTATATTAAATGACTCAAGAGAATTATGCTTTTGAGTATGGCATGATTTATGCCACTCAGATCATTTTTTTCCCCCAGCTCAGGTCCCCACAGGACTGTGCCCAACTTTAACTGTAAGGAAAGTAATTGTGTGAAAAAAAAAATAGGCTGAATCTAGCTAGATGCACTAATAAATAATTTTCATTCAAAATCTCTGTGAGAGACTCAAGGAAGCTGTTTTGGACTTATTATCTGAGGATGGTAGAAAGGTAAGGAGAAGATCTCTCCCTCCTTCGGAGAGTCATTGGTTCTTCTTTGGTGGGAATCCACAGGAGCCGTAAGTTGAGTGGCTTTGAAGGCCTCAGTACCAGTCACCATGTCACTGCCAGGGCTGGGACTAGGTTTTGCATTTAGAGCAGTGTCTTCAGCCAGCGGAACAACTTCAGTGCGACGTCACACTTGCACAGCGAGGCTTAAACAAGAGGACAGCAATGACGGTAGTGGCGGCGGCAGAAGATGCTCTCCTGGAATCCCTCGGAGGAAGGGTTTGAGCCGCAGGGCGTGGACAAGCAGAACTGTTGGCGATGCATGGCTGGGAAAGTGCAGGAACCCAGAGCTATGAGTGAGGCTGACCTGGCTGATACCCCTGGGGAAGTCGGCGAGAGGTCTCACAGAATGAGTACCAGGTACCACAACGAGGGACATACTATTAATGCACGAAATGGTAACCTTATTTTTGTGTCCAAATTGATGTTCGATGTGTGTTGCGTGTTATTGAGCACACGTTTTCAAATCTGCAGAAGCGGGTGAATACATTTACTCTGTGTGCTTTTAATGAAGATTAAATGAGGTTCACAAATGACTCAGTAGAGTACATGCGTCATTCCCAATATGCGTGTCATTCAAGCATCTGCCTTCCCAATTTGTTCCTCTTTTGGAGATTCCTGTCCTCTAGTGTGTAAGGAAAGATGTGGACTTCTTCCTGAATGGACTCACAGAACTGTCTCCTGGACTGCTGATTCTCACTGAGGTTTGTTCTTTCTCCCAGTCTCTCTAAGTGCCACTCCACCACTCAGTGCTCTAGGCACAGGAAATGAAATTTTGTTTTAAGAGGACAAGTTCAGAGGTGAACATAAAGGGGCCACATTTGCTTTTCCTGTCTTATCTTTTTAGTCATCTTCCCATCATCATTACCATAGGTTAGACAGGTAGATGAGATGTTTTTCTTGTATAGTTGAAATTATTAAAATGGCTTTGTAATGATTAAAAAAAAAAAACACGTTTTTGTAAAAAAAGATAAAACTATGTTAATTAAACAAGGAAGCCATTGGAGTGATGTGGTTATAATGCTGTGGTGACCTATGTGAGTAGAAGAAAAAAAACTAAGCCTATAAATGCCTCAAGGTCATGAAATGAAAACCTAAGAACAGCCCACCACAGCCAACTAGGCGTTATGCTATAGCCAATAAATAATTTTCTTGCTTTACTTCCACCTTTTCTCCATAAAAATCTAGCTTTTGCTGTTGGTGGAGAGCTTCTAACCACTTGTGTTTGGTGCTGCCTGCATTGAATCAAGTTTTGTGCAAATAAACTCTCAAAATTTTTAATATTCCTGTTTATTTTTTAACAACCATGCCACTCATAAAAATATAAAATGAATGCATGTCAGTTTATTTTTTGGTCTCATTAAAGAAGAGTTCAGTAAGATGTTACAATTAGTTTAAAAGAAAATTTTAAGTGCCACACATATTAAGACTGACCATGAATGCTAAGATGGATTTACAAATTGATGCAAAACTTTTTTTTAATAGGAAGGTAGAAGTAAGGTTGGGGGAGGAGAGCAATGAATGTCTTTCTGCTCTACAGAAGTTATTTGCATATATATAGGCAAGTCATTTGCATTGGTATCAGTTATCTACATTTTACAGATTTGTAAATAGCTTTTCTTTTACTTTAATAACTTTATGTGATTGTATCCACCTTATGTATTATAATTCAAGTACAAGAGGCATGTAACTTCTCTGAGAGAAGCAGACTTCCTTCACGAACGCCCTCTAAGAATAGCAAACCCAGCAATTTTTCTGTATACATTCATGTGCATACGTGTGTACTTAAAACAGCAAAGCATCATCTCTCTATCCATTGCCGACAGTAAGAATGGGCGCCACCAAGTCTCCGTGGAGCAACAAAAGATCCTGAGGGCACTTGAAAAGGACTTCGGTGGTGAGATAGAGTCCTGGTGCAGAATAAGATCCTGAAGGAGCAGGCTGTGCTGCTGGTGGTCCCCAGGTTCCACATGGAGCAGTACCCCACGGAACAGGGTGCTGCCTCTGGTGCTTGGGGAAGAGGAGGGGTGGCGTACGGCCCCAGGGATGGATATGACATTGCTGGTGGCAAAACTCCAGAAGACATGGGTCTCCTGTGGACCTATAGGACTAACTGCATCTGGATCTGCGGGTGTGCATACAGCCTTAGAAACGTTGGAAAGGGTCTATTTGGTGTAGGATATGGTGCTGGCACAGCACTGGATAAAAACCACCAGGTACGTATTGTTACTTTTTTTTTTTAAAAAAGGACACATTTTAAAAACTGCATATTTTCTCTCCACCTTATTTCCTTTTTCTGTTTAAGAGAATGTGGGAAAACATATTAGGGCCACTCAGTGGTTGTTCCTTCTGATTCAGTGGCCTGAGCAGCAGGAGGTGCAGACCAGTCTTCAGCAGGGGACTGTGGCTAGGTGCAGAGGACACCTGCATGCTTTTAGGCCCACCTGGGACCTCAGGTTGAGTAGCAGTAAACCTCGGGGCTGGAGCGCTTGATTTGCTCTGAAATGCTCCTTGGTCACAGACCTTTCAACAAGGATCTGCTCTTCCTTCTCAATCTCTTCATGATCTCTGTAGAAGTAGAGATCAGGCAGGACCTCCCGTGGGTGCTCAAGGGAGACGGTGTCCCACATGCACAGAACTTTCCTAGGCCAGCATCCACCCTGGCAGACTCATTGAGTAATTTCCCTGGCTGTTGTATGAAGCTGCAATTTCCACACAGTGCAGAGGAGACTCTGTTACACACAGCAATGGTAGGCAGGCTAATATCAGATGAAAGGCAAAACAGCCTCTTCTCTTCAGATAACCCTGAAAGGAATCCATGGCAAAGCTTACTCTTCCACGGAAATCACTGGTAAGGTTTTTGATCTAGTTGAAAGTCTTTCACAATTTATCCCTCAACAGCAACGACAAGGAATAGTTAGGCTGGTCATGAAATATGATATTCTTCAGATTCCAAAGGAAAACTACCTAAGAAATCACTGCTAATTTCTTTGCTGACTCTTCCTTTTCACCCTTTCTCTTCTCTGTCAAAGATTTCCCTACCATTTTTTTTTTAAAGTAGATTCCTTCCCATCCTTTGTGATGTTCAAGACTTACCTAAAGGATCCAGTTTCCTCTTTCCATTACATATTTCTCTAAGCAGGGTCGCTCACACTGAACCAATGCCGTGAGTCTTTAGCCAAATCATTGGTGTCGGCTATAGATACCCTGAAGTCTACAGAACATGAGTGGGGGAGGGGCTGTGCTACACGTGAACCACGCAGTCTAGCCCAGGACCTCGCTTCGTTGCTCCTTCTCCATCTTCATCAGTTTCAGCTTGTCTGTTTCCGTTCTCACATTTTCAAAGAATAAAGATCAGAATTGTTGGACATATTTACACATATGTGCCAAGAATAAAAGTCCCTAACACAGACAGTGGGCTAAATCTATTTTGAGGAGAAAAGTAAATGTTTTTCAAATTGCTTCATAATGTTTCAAGGCACTACTGTGTCCAGAGAGTCACTTAGTCAGAGCATCACATGTAATGGTTTTGGGTTCTTTCCCTTATTGCTCTGGGGACTTTTTTGAGGCTTCTGAGGATTAGAAAAGAATTACATAACTTTTTATGGCCATGTCTTTATTTCAAAAACAAAATTTTGAAGCAATTATTCTAATAAAGATACTATTGAACTCTTTGCCAATGGCATTGCTCTCAGTGTCTGTCCAAGATGTCTGTTCACCTCCCTTTCAGTTTTTCAGTCCGAGACATAAAATAATAGCGCTCATTAGAGCCACAGGGAACATAAAAGGATGTAGACTGATCCCTTTCAATGTCATGACTGTACATACCATCTATAATCTGATATCCCCCCAAAGGTATATTACCAGCCACAACCCCTTAGTTGAACATCACACTGTATATACTGCTACGTATCTCCCCAAAATTTCCACTCAGATGTCTAACATTTCCCGATAATGTATCAACCTAATGACTCAAAATAGAGCTCTTCACTCTAGTTCTCATCTCCTCTCCATTCAGTGTTTTCCATCTTTCTATCATACTTAAGTACCTGCCTTCCACCTACTTACAATTACATACTTATTACCACTCATATTTCATCTGCTGCAAATCCTACAACTTCAAACTTCAGACTCTGTCTCTAATCTGGCTGTAGTTCCAACTTCCACTTCTACCACCCTGAGCTGAGCTGCCATTTCCCATCATGAGGACACCAGTAAGGTCTCCCTCACAGACCCTCCCAGCTGCCAGCATGCCCCATTACAGTCCAGAACCCATACAGATGCCAGTGTTTTTTTTTTCTAAATGTACATCAGAGTACCCTGGCTGCTGTGGCTCAGTGGATTGAGTGTCGGCTTGCGAGCCAAGTGTCGCTGGTTCGATTCCCAGTCAGGGCACATGACTCGGTTGCACATCAGGTCCCCAGTTGGGGGCACAAGTGAGAAGCAACCACACAGTGATGTTTCTCTCCCTCTCTCCTTTTCCCTCTCTCTAAAAATAAATAAATAAAACAAATAAATAAATAAATTATTTAGAAAAAATAAGTGTACATCAGATTATGTAAATATCCCAATAAGAAGGATCCAGTGACCTCTCATTTTCTGTAGGATACTATCTCCAGTCTTACTTTGGTCTGGAAGGCTATAAGTAGTCCAGTTCTTTCCTAAATCTTTGCTCCTTGGTTGTGCCAGTCTTTGTCTTTCTTCCAGGTCTTTAACTCTGTTGCTCCGCCTGCGTAGAATGGCCTTTCCTGAGCATTTTTATGGTTGTTGCACCATCATCATTCAAGTTTTTGCTCCACTGTTATCTTTCTTCTTATCTAAAATGCACACCTTATTGACTGCCTACTCCTTTAGCTACTCCCTATTCCTTATTATGTTCATAGCACTGAAAACTTTCTTTAAAAAATTTTAAAAAAATATTTTTAAAATTTACTTTGTTGGAGAGAGGGAAAAGGAGGGAGAAAGAAAAAGAGAGAAACACCCATTGGTTGCTTCTCAGATGCTCCCAATTGAGGATCTGGCTCACAACACAGGTATGTGCCCTGACTGGGAATCAGACCACTGACCCTTTAGTCCAGAGTTTGGCATTCAATTCAGTGAGCCACACCAGCCAGGGCTGCACTGAAAACTTTCAAAATTATATCATTTACTTGTTTATTTACTTGCTTATTGTTAACCTTCAATTTTAGAATATAGGCTATAAAGATTGGACATATGATTTCTTACTCACTTCTCCAGGGTGCAGAATGTCTGACATATAGTATGTACTCAGTATGTATTCACTAAGTGAATAGGAGAGTGTTTTATGAGTTATTGCCTGTTTCATTTAGATATGTTTGACTTCAAAGGAAATATCCTGGTAATCATAATAGTATGATTATTGTATAACTATAATAGAATGCAAACTATAATGTGATAGCATAGCCATGACAAAAGTAATTAATTCAAATAAAGTTGGTACAGCCACTTTCTCCACCAATCTTTATACATGACAACAATTCAATTTCTTAACAATTGACAAAAAGAAAGCTTATAGGAAATCAAAATATCCTCTGAAGAATGAACTTTTTTTAAAGCAATTTGTAAACCTTGGTATTTTTCCTTAATAAATCATTGTCTTTGTGACTTCTGGGTAGAATTTAACTTTACATGGCTGTAATTCATTCTCATATGACAACATAACTTTTTTTTACATAAACCAAAGTAGTATAAATAGAAATATTACACTAAGATAATAGAACTAACTGGTTTTTAAAAAATTAAATGTGCCAAAATATCATTTGAATATGGTGTATTTAATTTTTTTTAATGCTTGCTAATTTTAATTCTAATACTCCAAATACATTTGCCAAATTCTTCATGCCTTTAGCAGTGGACAACCCATATTACTGAAGGAATCACATTGTACAATATTTTCATAATTCACATCTACCACAGAGACCTCACCTCTTTAGTATATATATTGTCTTTAAAAAAACATACTTACACTTTGCATGCAACAGAGAAATTACTTGGTCTATATTTATACTAGAAATTTACTCCTTTGTGTTAGGGGCTGCATTGTACATATAATCTGTCTTCCTGGTCAGTGATTTTACCTTATTTCCTTGGTGTCCTTGGATTTGCCCCAAGTATGTGGATTGAGGGAAGAAAATAGGGTAGAAAGGTCAAATAAAAGCAGGCAGGAATCCATGTCCCTTAATTTACATGAAATGTGGATTTCTGGTCTTTTTCGTGGTGATATAACATATCAATATCAGTTTGCACACCCAGCCAAAGATGACCTCATTGACTGAAGGGACAAAGAAGAATGTGGGAAGAATTTAATCTTGAGAGTACTTCAGAATGCTGCTATTCCTTTAAACAAGCCTACCTTCATCTGGAATAAGAGAGAATGGCAGTTTGGATCACATTTCCTTTTATTTACCTTTAGGGGTCACGGCCAACAAAACATCACAAATTTAGAATTGATATCTGACATTTTCTCATAGCATTAAAAAAACACACAAACAGAATTCACATATAATTAATTTTATTTGTATGGTTTGACTGTTCCTTTACTCCTCATTTCCCTTTTTATATAAAAAGATGGTTATCTAAAATTAATATGTAGATTTAAAAAATAATCTAGGAAAATGAATCAAGTTTCTATGCAATTAAATAAATTTTTGTCATTTAAACTTTTTATGGATTTTTTTCTAGATCAGTACATTTATATATGTTCAGGATTCTTATTTCAATTGACCTAAATTCACCATTGCTAACAGGTAGAACAGAAAAATTATTGCTAGACATGGCAAAACTCTAAGAAGGACATTTTTACTGTTATAGATGCTGGGAATTAGATATCCAAATGCTGCCAGGAATCTGCCTCTTCCTACATCTCCTCTAGTGCCTGAAGGTCTTCGTCTCCTTGGTTAAATCATAGACACTCAACCAGGCAACTTCAGAATTTACAGTCTCATAATCTAGACTTTGCAGTCTTATAATCGACAGCCCCCTTTTACTGGTTTCCAGTAGAGAAATAACAGAAAAACCATTGGTTGAATCATGCTCTCTCACATGGCTGTCTGTGCATCAACCCTTGTGCCTGGACTGGACTGGTCTGTGACTGGACACGCCCATCTGCCCTTACCAGTCCTCCTTGGTTGGAGAATAAGAAAAATAGTTTCTGCAAAGTGAACCCCACTATTTTATATAGATCAAGCCGTGGATATCAATCAGTGACATTTTTACAGGAATCTATACCCTAAAAGTAACTACCAAATGCTAACTTAATGTATCAGTAATAATACAAATATAGAATAGAGTAAATAAACCTGTCAAAATGCTGTAGTGGGCATCTATGACTTTCCCACCTAAGAGCTCTGTGCCTTTTGGCAAAGTCACGTCAATGCCTGAGCCTCTGGGTCTCTGTCTGTGAAATGAGCACAAACAACTGGATTATAGTTTTGTTTCAAAATTGGAAACTGGAAAACATACTTGTCTATTGCCTTCAGTACCCAGCACACAGTAGGCGCTCCGCTGACGGCCGCCGTAATCGTCCCTGCAGAATCATGCAGTAAAAGCCGTTTTCCTGAACTTTCTTAGAGCCGCACCACCTCCATCTGAACACTCGGCCTGTGAAAGTTACCTTTTCCACTTCGCAGCATACAAAGAATGTCCGCCATGTGCAAAATACACGTTTCTCCTGCTTCCTTTGCTTTTATCCTCTTTCCCTTTAGGTCTCTACTTGTTACTTCCTTTTTCTTCCTCTTTTCCGTTTCACGTCTCCCCTTTCTCCATCTGTCATCCATCTCTGACTGCCCAGGGCTGATTCCCCGCACACACACGGACACTTTGGTGGCTTTTCAAACTTGGGGGAGAGAATATGCGCCTGTTAAACTTCTAACACCGTGACCATATCATGAATAATAAGAAGGTTTCAATCCCGCAATCTATATGTACGTGGAATGTGAGAGGAAAATGGGGGCTGATTGTGTGAAAAGCCGCTGTATATGTGAAAAACTGTTGTATACTCAAACTGCTGCGTGCTCCTACAATTCGCACTTACACGTTGCTATAGACCCAGTTCCGAGCAAGTAGCATCAAAGGAAAGGTGCAGGTACCTTCTGAGAGAGGAAGCCTCTGCGACGGAGTCGTCGTCGTCGTCGTCGGCAGCCGTCCGTCTCGAGAGACGATGGTGTAGCTTCTTAAGAGTCTATCTGCACCGCCGAGAATGGCTGTGCAGTCTGACTCGGGAGTGACACGGTATCTCTCTCCTCCCGTGTTGAATCGACATCTTGCGATGTCGCTGGAGTGTCCTCTCCAGTGAAGCTGAAGCTACAGAGCCTGGGCAGGGTGATATGGAGGGTCTGCTGTTGCCCATGCAGCAGACCCCCCCTCTCTTCGCAGCTGAAGGGTCCAAGGGAAAGACGGAGTCAATACAGCTTGGCTTCAGGTGCGCCGCAGGAGTTGCCGGTGTTGACTACAACGTCAAACCGCCTTAGGGACTCCGGCTCCGGATTTTCTGTCGGGGTTTACTCCCTTAGCCTTTCCCCTGAAGAGGTATGCCGCAAGGCAGCGGAGGTTTTTTGGAGTCAGAGTTTTCCTTCTCTGATGTGCCCTGACTGGAAGATCGAACCAGCGACACTTAGCTCGCAGGCCGACGCTCAATCCACTGAGCCAAACCAGGAGTAGTGCATTCAAAATCCAAGTTCTTCAGGTGTGTGTGTGTGTGTGTGTGTGTGTGTGTGTGTGTGTGTGTGTGTGTGTGAGACGACAGACCAAATCCCATCGCGCCTTTCGTATTTGGATGGCATAAAACACCTTTCTCTTCAATAAGCAGTATGTGTTTGGGAAATGCCAACTCATTAATACATAATTAGAAAAGTAATCACTTTCTCCTGATAATAAGAATGCATTTTAAATTCAAGACACACGTTTTGGTAATTGTAGCATATTTTCAGTCATGAGTGTATATAAGCCAATCTATTTTCTGGTTCACACAGCTTGGTGGACCAGGGTAATTTATGAACCTGAACCTGATGTGATAACATCCAGATGAGATATCATATTCAGATACCTATAGGACTAAGTGCAGCTTTTCTAGATCATTGAATTTCACCACAATTTCACCTCAAACACGTCAGTCTCAGTTGCAAAATACACTTAATTCCAATTTCCTCTTCAACATCCTCTTAATTTCACACCTTCTTTCACCGTCTATTCACAAGTTCACAAGTGTGTTATTATTTTCAATATGGAAACCTTCCCTACTAAAAGGCATACGTGTAACTCTCTTAGTAGAGTAACTTAAGTACTTTTTGGATAATGTTGTTAGTATAAAAATACCCTGCATTATGTAATTGTGAGTGTTTGACAGTGATTTATGCATTTGTAACACCCTGAGATTTTGCCATTAATGTATCATCCATGTCAAAACATAAAAAAGGTAATTACTTTGTGGAAAGAGATGTTACCCAAATAATTCCTTAGGAGTGTATGTTACTTCCAGTAGAACTGAAACTGTATGTCATTACCAATGAGAGCGTTTCTTACAGTTATTAATGCATAATCTTAATCTTAATGAGGTCCCAATCACATTTGGCTGTCACAGGCTTTTAAACATCTCTTTGGTCTGTTACTTGGTTTCATTAATTAGTATGTATATTTTCAAGAGCCTAAAATAGATATAATATTAAGTAGAACATTCAGAGATGTGTTCTTGACATCTTCTTTGGTTTTTACTCTATTCATAGGATGAGAGCCTTCTCTATTCTGATAAGAGACATGTTACAAGCACTTAGTAACTTTACAAGAAAACCTTATTAACATATTTTTTCTTTAACAGAAATTTTAAAAACAGTTGTCTTAAAAACACAATGTACACATTTTGGGTATATTGTGGAAGGGCTGGTTAGAGGTGGAGAGACTGAGGCAACAGTAATGAACTCTACCAATTTCCTCACTGGTGTGGCACAATTAAGAACCAACTTTGCTGTGGACTGAATTGTGTCCTCCTAAAATTTATATGCGGAAGTCTTAGCCCCAAATATGACAAGGTATTGGGAAGTAACTAGGTCATGGGGTTGGGGCCCTCTTCTCTTCTCTCTCTCTATCCCAGTCTCTCTCTGCACCATGTGAGGACTCCAGAAGACAGGAAGAGAGAGACCTCACCGGAAACAGAAACAGTCACACAGCACCTTGCTCTTGGACTTCCAGTCTCTAGAACTGAGAAATAAAACAGTAATATGTTAATTCTGTCAGAAGAGTTTATTGCAACATGGTAGGCAGTGACGAGGAGAATATTTCCATTTGATTTTTCAGGGGAGATGCCCTGGAAAATAAAAGCAGCTTAAAAGTCTGTCTCAGAGTCTTTAAGCTCCAATGACATATTTCACTTTTAAATTTGGCTGAGCATAAAGCATATAAGTAACAAATATGTGGTGGAACATGTCACTATAGGTCAGGTCTCTATGGTATGTTTCAAGAGCTAGTAAATACAGTAGAGATTTGTACATGTTCTGAAGCATTCAAGTGACTAAAATAACTTTTCTGTAGCCCCATCAGAGTCATATAACATGTTACAAATATTAAAGTCAGCTTATCTTTATTTAAAACAAATGTCAGTGTTTCTATGACATGCTTTGAAATGGCTGTCAAATATTAAATTTGTACTATATATTTCAACATTTATAAATAACACTTTAAATAACTCATGGCCCTCAAACAGTGCTCATTAAAATTTTTTTATCGATGTTTTATATAACTACATGACTAATGAATAAACAAACAATTATTGTAACAAATTTGAAGAGATTTTATTTGATGATAGTGACAGTTACTCCTCCAAAAATGTTTTTGGTTAAAATTACATATTACATAATAAGTTTCAGAATGTACAATTTAAAACTAGCAACAGTTTCAGCCTCCTGAATATCCATTTCTCTATAATGGGCAATTTTTAAAAATTCAATAAAATTGTATTTTCTACATCAATACTATGAGGCCATGAGGCAATGTAGTTGAGATTTGAGTAGAACCAACCAAAAAAAAAAAAAAAAAGAGAGAGAGAGTAAAGATAGGTCTCAGCATGGAACAAATTTGTATTCTTAAAAAAAAGTTTTTTCTAGAAAAATAAGGTTTTGTTATCTTGACTTACAGATATACAGATTTAGAGATGGGAACTAAAACATAAAGAAATTTTATTGATGCATTCATGTCCATTAGAGAGGCTAAACTTAGAAATATATATTTAATAAAATAAAACAAAACACCTTATAAACTGTAAAGTGCTGTTTGAACAAACCACCTAAATAATAAACAGTTAAAATCTTCTCCCTCTTTATTCTGAGATCCTTTTATTGGGAAGATCAAGTGAAACAGAGCTTTTTGTGTCTACAATTAGTAAAAAAAAAATAATGCTATGTTAAAAACTTACATAGGAGACCAAGTATTTGGACTGACTTCTTTCTAGACCAGGACATTAAATTTTTTCAGCAACCATTTGAGAATCCTAATTGAATTCTACCACTAATAACCTCAATGACACATTTCTAAGCAACAAAATTTTGAATGTTCACTTAACTTTAGACGATTCAAGTCAAGATTTTGTTCTGTGGTTAAATAATATAGTTGGACATGCAGTTTGTTCAAGTGATTAAAATGTGAATGATATTGGAATAATAGTTGCTTTTAGTGAAGTTGCCAATTACATAAACTTATTTTAAAGGATACAAATACCTCTTGTTCATGGGTCTTCTTTGATCTGAACAACGGTGCTCCATGATGTGATATTAATTCCTCTGTGAAGAATCAAGACTTTTAATAGATATGAAAACATTAGACTTGGCTGGTGTGGCTCAGTAGTTGGAGTGTCTCTAGGTAACTGAGGGTTATGTTCCTGGTTAGGGCATATGTCTATGTTGTGGGTTCATCCCCTGTCCCAGTGATGTAACGTGTGACCCCTGGTCCAGATGCATAGGATCCCTGGTCTCAGCTGGAATCCTCAGTCTGCATGCTTACGGAGGCAACTGCTCTATACTTCCCTTGCATCAATGTTTCTTTTACTCCCTTCCTCTCTCCTTTCCTCTCTTCTCTCTCTCTCTCTCTCTCTCTCTCTCTTTAGAATAGCAAATGAAAATCCCCTTGGGTGAGGATAAAAAAATTACAACATTAAAAATGTGTGAGTGGCTCTTTGGCAGAAGTTGGCATAAACTTCTTTATTATCAATGGCCGCTTGTGTGTTCGTACTTGGAGTATTTAACAGAATGTTCTCTTAACTGGGGAGAAATTAAACTGAGAATAAAGATAAAAGGCTTTAATATAAGCAGTATCCAATATAAAAATAGGTTATTTAAGTTTGTCTAATGCAACTTGGAGAATGTTTTCTAAGAAGAGTTATGCTCTGAATATTAAATAAGAGAATAAACCAGTTCACAAACACATACACGAGATACTAATGTGCATTCATGTAATGCACACACACAAACACACACTACACAAAATTTTCCCTTAATATACCTGAAAATTTGAACATAAACAATGGGAAACAAAGATAGGAAAGAAAAGATTTTTGTGCATCTTGAATCCTGATGCTGAGGAATATTTGTTTATTTTTAGAAAGGCAGTTGAACAGTTTTGTGAGTAATGGGGAACTTTTCAATTCCTTGAAGAGCTTAAAGTATTCTCTATGGTTTATCTTTTCCTTGATTAGGGTTATCAATAATATTAATATTATGTTTTATCAGCATGTTGTTTTTATTTGCATGTAAAAAGATTTTCGTGAGGCCAGGGGGCATCACAAAGCAAGCAAGAGGAAGAATAAAAGAGATTTACTAAGAACTATATCTCTGGGTAATGCAAGTATTTACTATGTTGATGTTATCTAAATTATGGGTAATTTACATTAGACAAGCAGAAACAAACATAACTAAAATAAAAGAAGCTATGGCCGCACATAGATTTCTGAGAGAGAAGTTGGCAGCAGCTGGTCACCAACTCTCTTGACCAACCAGCACATGGGACCAAGGGCCCAGAAGAATTGGTAATTGTCAGGATGCAGAGAAGACAATTCAGGGTGAAAAAGCCCCCCAAAGAGGAGTGGAAGCCAGTACTCAACAGGGAATATTTATTATTCTAAAAGAGGCTGAGTTTTCTTGTTCACAGGTAAGTATAATGTTGATGGTCCAGTCTTTATTATCTTTCTCATCTGTTTACCTTGTTATCTTTGGTCCTGTTTTAAAACATTAGGATTCTGAAAATGGAAATTGCTATTAGTCTATTACAAAGGAATAATAAAAGGTACATAATACTTCCCCTTGCAATTGAGATTTCAAAGTTCTGAACCAGATAAAAATGTGATTGCATCTCTACCTTTCGTATTTGAAATCATTTTTGGCACTGACAGCGCATGTCTGAAAAAGATGGCCCATCACCAAGCATTCTTTTGTACAAAAAATTTCATGTACAGCCACTTCTAATTAAATACAAACTGAAGGCAAGTTGTCCAAAGTATAACTAATATATTTTTAAGTTACGTTTTAAAGCATTTTTGGATGCAATAAAAAGCACTTGATTATATGAAAAGGATTTTGTACTTTATCAATAAAAATAATGTGTTTTTTAATATTTAAAAGTAGTATAGGAAGTTAATGCCAAGTCTCTTTTAGATTATTGTTCAATGTTACTATTTTTGACATTAAGCACCATTATTAGTTCAAAAATAGTTTGCTTCAGAAGTGATCTGCTTAAATATGGGTTAACATTACTACATAAATGATGAGTAGTTAAATTTATTATTAAGTGAAAATCCTACTATTGCACACACCACTTCTCTTGCAATCTTATATATTTTAAATGTATTCTTTAACATAATTATATAAAGACAAATTTAATCTTAATATGTCAGAATGTATTATCATCTTGCATGCAGTACTCCAAGGTTAATAATATCTGGGAATATAAAGTGTTTTTGACTGAGAGATTAGTCTTCTTATTTGAAAAGAGCTTTAAATTTCATTTCCAAGAAGATTTCACGCCCCATGAAATTTAAACTATGACATTTAGAAAACATTCACTTCATTATAATGCACTGAAAATTATAGTGCCAATGCTTCTTGTTCCTATCCATCAAAACTGTTGTTAGAAATGTAAAGGGCGTATTTTCTAAGGTAAAATTATGTGATATAATAAAAAAATGAGTGCCTCCTACCACTCATCTTAAAGTCAGATAATTAGTGCTTCATTTATGTTACAGAATGCTTTGAAATTAGGTCATACAGTTGCTTTCAGTAGAGATTAAGTTTAGATAACCATTTGTTCGACGAGTTTTTCATTACGTAATTCAGAAGTTTATAAAGTGCTCCACATGCTTTGAAAATAAGTTTTGAGGCAATCTTTTTATGTACTCTTAGTATTACTTCCACATCACAAACTAGTATCCAGATTGTAAGGCACAAGAAATGTTGGCACTTTTACATAATAATGTGAAGATTTCATTTGTCATCACACAATAGTTTTAGGTGTACTGGTAAGAGCTTAACTTTGATTTGAATGTCTTCTTCTAAATGTCCTTTCTTTTCAAAACAAAATATTTTTGAACAGTATCAGAAAATCTAAGAAATTCATATAGATTCCTATAAAATTTAGGGTATAATATTTTAATTTTTTATTATTTGATAATACAGTTATTATTGCATTTTATATCATATTCACTATGACCTAAAATTATATTTTAATATCCATTTGGATTTTTAAGAAATTTGAAACTGACCTAATTGCTGAGTATTTCTAAAAAGTTCCTAAATGATACAACTTATATTGTAAGAGTTGTACTGGAAGACAGCAGACCATAAGCATTAGCTGAATGAGTACATGGATGATGTTAAGGCAGAAATTATACTGGTTAGAGCTATTTTAGTGCCAAATAACAATGACTAGAACATATTCTAACAAAGAACATGTGTGCCTACATTTCATATCTATAAAAACATCATCTTAAATAAGGATTGCTTATTTAAAAACAAACAAAAAATAAAACCTTCTTTTATGTCTAAATTGAGAACCAAATAAAAAGCACCTCTTGGGAGAAAGATAAAAGATCAAAATGTCATCTTTATTACTGTTGAAGACAATCAGTCCATGGTGAGAAGTGTTGCTAATCTTTGACAATCCTAACTATTCTTTCCATAGGTTTTCAGGAAGAGTGGAACAACAACAAGACCTCACACTCAACACCTGTGAGCCTAGAAAAGGAATAAAGTATTGCCTTGGTGCTCACCAGTTCAGGTGAGAAAAACAGCCCTTAGACAGTAACAGTTAGATGGTCCTGAGGTTGCTTTGCAGCCCACATTTACATCAGCTGGGTAGTTCTAAAACCCAGGAGTGGAGCTATGAAGTTGTTTTGAAAAAGACCCAGACTTGTAGTTTTCCAAAACTTCTGTCAAAGCAAATGAAGATCTTATCTGAAAATATCACTTTTGTTCTGGGTATCCAAGATCCTCAACAAGTAATTTTTTAAAGCGCATAAAGCAGAATGAGTCAAAAGCAAAAAATCGTCGTCGTCGTCGGCAGCCGTCCGTCTCGAGAGACGATGGTGTAGCTTCTTAAGAGTCTATCTGCACCGCCGAGAATGGCTGTGCAGTCCGACTCGGGAGTGACACGGTATCTGTCTCCTCCCGTGTTGAATCGACATCTTGCAATGACGCTGGAGTGTCCTCTCCAGTGAAGCTGAAGCTACAGAGCCTGGGCAGGGTGATATGGAGGGTCTGCTGTTGCCCATGCAGCAGACCCCCCCTCTCTTCGCAGCTGAAGGGTCCAAGGGAAAGACGGAGTCAATACAGCTTGGCTTCAGGTGCGCCGCAGGAGTTGCCGGTGTTGACTACAACGTCAAACCGCCTTAGGGACTCCGGCTCCGGATTTTCTGTTGGGGTTTACTCCCTTAGCCTTTCCCCTGAAGAGGTATGCCGCAAGGCAGCGGAGGTTTTTTGGAGTCAGAGTTTTCCTTCTCTGATGTGCCCTGACTGGAAGATCGAACCAGCGACACTTAGCTCGCAGGCCGACGCTCAATCCACTGAGCCAAAACCAGCCAGGACAATTTTTATTATAAAAATCACTAAATACACAAAATAAAGCAAAAAATACACACATAGAAAAAAGGCACAGGGTAAAAATTTGCAGAAAATATCACAAGCTAAAATATACCCCCCAAACACTTAATGTATTAGAAGAAATATAAGCTACAGATTAGAAAACAGCTATTCCTTTTATGCACAGAGATAGAGAACACCTTTTCATGTATCTGGGGGCAGTTTGTATGACTTTTTGTAAGGTGCTCTGCCTGTTTTTAACTTGGGTTTTTGCTTGTTAGTGTTGAGTTTTATGACTTCTTTATATAGTTTAGACACTAACTCTTTGCGGAGCTGTTGTTTGCAGATATCACAGAAGAAAACATAGGCACTAAACTTATGGGTCTTGATTGTAGAAACTACTTCACGAATTTGACCCCAAAGGCAAGGGAAGTAAAGGCAAAAAATATATAAATGGGACTCTATCAAACTAAAAAGCGTTTGCACATGAAAGAAACCAAAAGCAAAACAAAAAGACAACCAACCAAGTGGAAGATGATATTTGCAAACAACAGCTATGTGATCTTATTGACCAAGGTAACCTCAATAATTTAATAAAAAATTGGAATGAAAAAAATAGAAGACAAACTTGTACATAGATGAAGACATCATAAAAGTATAAAAATACACCAAGTCAATTTGAAAAAGCATGAAATATAACTTCTAGAAGTAAAAATTACAACCACAAACATTGAAAATTCAATGGTTAGGTTACACAACTGATTATATACAACTGTAGGAAAATTAGACAGAAAAAAATGAGAAGAAATTACCCAGAGCCCACTTTGTAGAGACACAAGTGAAATGGTATGAGAGGTTGTGATGAATCATGCGGGTACAAATTCCATAAAGACATAAAGAATAATGAAGGCAGAGTAATGATTACGTTTAATCCTTCCATGTTTTCTCTCCAAGATTTTGGAATTATTGTCCTTTATTCCTTTTACCAGTTAACTTATAAATGATCACATCCATTTTTACTGTTCCTAATATCAATCAACAAAATGTGCACCTTCTTGGATAATACAAGGACTTTACACTTATTCTCATCCAATTTAAGCATTAATATTGTCATATATTTTAATTATTGTTTTAATTTATTATGACATTATTACTATTGATCATCCAAAAGAAGAAAAAAAAAGGGTTAAAAAAGAATCATTTAAGAAGCAGGGCAATTAGCTCAAAATAAGATGGTAAGCTTTAATACAAATAGATGATTATTTTCATTAAGTGTAAATTGCTTGACCCAATTCAAACAAAAAGATCATTAAGTAAAATCTTCTGAATGGAAAACATTATGAAAGACACATAAAAATAATAATATTAAATAAAAAGTTAAAAGCAAAGGGTGAAAAATACAACCATCAAAATAAAGTCTAAAACAAAACTGGTGTATTTATTTGAATATCAGGCAAAATAGAATTCCTGGAGATAAAAGTGGTCATTCTACAGTACTAACAGTTTCAATTTCTTAGAAACATAAACAAAATCCCAAAATACCCAAAGAAAATACAGAAATAAAAAGAACTGACAAATCCACATAGTAGTAGAATTAACAAATATCTCTCAGTAATTGATAGAAAGTAAACAAAATCAGTAAAGAATATAGATTATTAATAGGATGTGGTTAACAAATATTACTTAGTGGGTACAAATAAATACCACAGCCCATAACCATAGAATGCACCTTCTTTTCAGGCACATACAGAACACTTACAGCAGTTGACCATACAAAATTTAAACCATTATGTAGGTTTCCACACATTTCAGTGGATTGCTATCATGATAACTGTATGATTAATCTACACTTCAATTAGCAATCATAGTGACATTAAGTATAATATTTTCACATCTTTGGTAATTAAGAAATTAACAAAAATAATTTATATTATGAAATAAGTTATTACAGGTACAGAAAATGGTAAAAAATGAAGAAAATTATACAGAAAATACTACTATGTCTTAAACTATTAGAAAACAGCTAAACCATTACTTATGTAGGAAAGAAGTTGAAAATTAATGAACTAAATATCAATCTCATGTTACAAGAAGTCTAAAACAAATACAAATAGCAACATAACAATAATGTAGATAAAAGCAAAGATTATGTTACAGAAATAAAAACTAAGAAGTTTGAATAAAGCCCAAAGATTGTTCTTTGAAAAGGTAATAAAATTGACACAATTTTATTAATGATATTAATCAATAAAGTATAAGGCACAAATAACTAATACCAGAATAAAAAAGGAGGCCTAATTCCCAATGTTACAAAGATTTTAAAAAGATAACAAAAATAATTTATGAACAATCTTTAGACCAATACATTTCAAGAATTTCTATAAAACGGGCAAGGTCTTAGAAGAGATGAGGCTTACCAAATCAAGGAAAGAGAGAGCTGGAATCTATATTCAAAAATCTTCCCACACACAGATCCCAGGCTCTATGGACTTAAAATATGCTATTATTACAGAAAGCTATAATAATGGCAAAAAGTAATCAAAATGAGAAACTACAAATGAAGACCCTTAAAAGGCATTTCTCTACTTGCAGATGGTAAGCTCGGGTTGTGGTGAAGTTCCAGGGCCTTGGGCTGCAGAGAAGCAGATGCTTGCTGTTGGACGATGACCATCTCACCCAAGCGTGAACATCCCCATCCTCTGCATTTTAATCCCCCATCCTTGTCCTTTGTCACAGCATTCAGGAGCTAAATGTCAGGCCTTATGCATACTGGCATGCTTGCCTTGCTTTGAACCTTTATGACATAGATGTGTCATACTTAGCATTCAAGTCTGGCTTTGTGTGGACATTTGGACCACAAAAGGAATAAAATCAGCAGATTAGAAAGACACAAACATTCCTTCTAATCTTTGGATTTTAAAACCTCTGTGAATGATCATGGCGAATCAATTTTATTTATAGTGTGTCTGCTTCCAACAAGTTTGATCATATAAAGAAGGCCATAGGAGTTCTTTAGAACTTAAAAATAAGTGTATTGAACACCTTTCTGAGGGTCTTACTTTTAAGAATTCACAGAAATTCCCAAATGTAGCCATAAGCTTTCAAATTTTTTCCTTACGTTGAACTCGAATACACGTAAGATTTTACTGCTTCATTCTGTTTCACAAAGACACAATAATAAAAAATAGTCATGATTAAATTCATAATAATAATACTAGCAGCTAATATTTACTAAGATGCTTATAATTCAGCACTGTCTTAAGACTTTAATAGTAGCTAACACTTATTACTGAGTTTCAAACACTTCATGTGCATTTTAGAAATTTAGTAAATTGCCCATGTAGCTGTTCATTAGCCCAAATGAGATTCACACCCTAAGTAACTGAGTCTAGGATGGTAGTTCTCAGCTCTAATGCACATCAAAATAACCTGCAGGCCTTGTTAAAATACAAATTGCTAGTCCCATCTCCAGTAGGTCTAAGAATTTGCATTTCTGACAGTTGCAAGGTGAAGTGCATGCTGCTGGTCCACATTTAGGACCTGTGCTCTGAGCTGTGATGCTGTATTGCCCCTCTGCAGCAGCTCATTTAACCCTGTCAGTGACTGAAATTTAGGGACTCAGCTTCCAACAGCTGGTAAATCCATAGTAGGGTCAGAATTGTATCCATGTCTATTCATCTATTTGCCTTTATCCAGTTTTTTGAGGAATATGAGTGTGTGTGTGTGTGTGTGTGTGTGCTTGGTTTAAAAATAGTGTAATTATATTTAAACTTCAAAATTTGTGAGACCTATGATTCTTTGTGGAACTCTACCCAATGGTTTCTTGAAACATGATTTAAAAACCTCTGCAGAGCCCAAATTTTAACCGCCTTGTTTATCATATGTTAACAATAAACAAGACCAATCCATGTGTTCCTAGGAAACCACTTTCAGAAAAAACAACCAGTGACTTTTGTTTTTACTTCTACTAATTCTGGTTATATATTTTTAATTATAATGTATCGCATTTTCTGAGGTATTGTTTATTTTTAACTGTCTTTTATTAAAATGAATGGCTTTTAGTTTAATATTAAGAAATGATTAACAATAGTGGAAGAAATTTTTCTCTCCAAATTATACCGCATATCCTCTGGTTTAATGACAATTCAAAACAGTTTACTAAACTCAAAGAATTTCCTGATTAATTTAGAAATTCACAGTGTGGAAAAGAGCATCATAAAATTATAGAGTTTCAGGAGATTATGAATCTAAATTCTTCCATATTTCTTTGTCATTGAATACTTAAACCCTGTTTCTTATTTTTTTGGATATTCCAAAGTGACTAATTCATTAGGATCAAAGGTTTCCACATTGACCATTGCTGTTACCTATTCTTCAATTTTTTTAAGTATAACATTACTTCTAGATCAAAGCCTTCTTTTGGGTGTTCTTTCTGCTTAAGAGACAGAGATGGTGAGGTAGGAGAATTTTAAAACCCATGGGATATCCCATTTGGACAAATACACCTACAGGTAGAGACTTTCAGAGGATGTGAAAACGCTGTATCTAGAGTTCACAGTTACAGTTTATCTTGGTATTTGAAGATGTCAGGAAATAACTCTGACATTAATAGTGAATGGTTTACTTGTATTAATTCATATTCTCAGGAACTGCCTTTGTAAGTGTAGCAAAAAGGTCAGTGATATTACCTTTGTTACTTAGGCATAGAATGCTCTAGGCATTTAGCCCTGGGGTAGCCTTGAGCTAGCACAGTGAGCTTGCCTGGCTTCCTCCGGCATCTTTTCTCTTTGAAGCATCTTTTAAAATGAGCTTATTTCAGGGAGAAGCAAACATTACACTATACTATTAATATTTGAATGCTATTTAAAATATTTATTAGAATACTTTTCTTCATTATGTGTAACTTTTAGAAGGGTTTTTGTTTTCTTAACTGATCCAGTAGACCTATGGGCTCAATTTAAAATTGTGTAATTAAAAAATAAAAATATTATAATTCATATCAACAGTAATTAATTCTAGATAAGTCCACTTTATTTATTGAAGAGGGTAAATGCATTGTAGGCTCTGGTATAATATTTCTCAAAGCATCATGTGAAAACATTGCACTTCACTTTCCCCATATCAACTAGCCAGAGACTGCTTTACATGCAACATGAATGTGTCCTGTACCGTCTCTGGCACCATCATTAAAAAGGTCCTGAGGTTTATTCTCCCAACAGAAATAAAATGCTTTTTTACCCTTCCCTGAATTTTCTAAGAAAGAATGACAAATTATAGCAAGAATACACACTCTTAGGTGTTGAGAATTGTCAGTCTAACTTTTCTTGACACCCCCCCCCCCCAGTAAATTACTTCTCATGTTAATTAAGCATCAACATTGGAGCACAGAGAGATGGTATGTGGGGAACAAGATAAAAATGATGGGCCCTGTGGTCTCATGTTCTGCTGTGAGGTTGTGTTACAGAACCCCTGGGCTGCTCCAATTGAAAACAAACCCACGGGCTCTTTAATTAGGGGCCCGATTGCCCGCCGCCAGAATTATAACTCTCAATACCAGAGTTTAGTGAAAAGAAAAATAGTTTATTTAACAGTTATATAGATTTAGTTATTTGCAGATTTCTGTTGTTAAGTCTTATGTTCTTTAAAACACCCATAAACACATATTCTTGCCTCCCCCCTACCAAACCAGGCTAGTTTTAGAAAAGTTAGAGAAACCGTTTCCCTACTTTCCAAACACAGTTCAGCTTTACCAGTAGCTGCCGATCATTCAATCCTGATGGGGGAGACCTCGTCTGTGTTATGGGGTCCACCAGCTTTTAATCCAGAACCTTGTGGATTCTCAGCCTCCTTGTAAACTGCATAGTTAGTCCTTTTGTAATCCACATGGTCAGTCTGTTCCTTTTCAAAGCAGCAAGGTATGTCCCTTCCTTAAAACTGCATCGTCAGTCCCAGTTAAATTCACATAGTCAGCCTCAGCCTCAGTCAAATCCGCACAGTCAGCCTTAATCTTAGTCAAATGCACATAGTCAGCCTCAGCCTTAGTGAAACCACACAGTCAGCCTGGCTAAAATGCCTGCCGCTTATTTTTAAATCCCTGACTACGTCCTCTGACGCAGCGGGTGCGGTAACCAGTTCTGACCATTCACAGAACCTTATGCAGGTTCTGTGTGCTTTTTCCATACCATCCCCTGGTCCAAGCCCCCTCCCATCTACCTGAGGCTTTGGATGCATTAAAGCCATTTTGCATAAGAAAGACACTGGCTACCAGCCTCAGGCATGTGGAGGCATTCTGAAAGCTGCTTCCTTCTCCCCATCCCCCAGCCGCAAACTCGGGGTTTTTTGGAACACCCCTGTTTCTGTAACAGTTGTGCCCTGAGCGGTCTGGAAAAAGAGGATTGTTCTGCCATTCCAGGAATATGTTGTCTTAGATGGAAAAAGATTAAAGACAGGCTTACTTAAGGTAAAGATGGACACTTTTTCAAGGATGTTACAGCTACAGGCGCAGGACACGACTACCTGCCATGACTGACCTTTACTTAGAAATTTTTATGTTTGGAGCATACTATGTGGCTACTTTTTGGTCTCTGAGTTTGTAAGACTGTCATACAGGCCTCTCCTGAGCTTGTTGGTTTAGTGTGTGGCCCCTTTTTGGTCCACAAAGTAAATTTGAAGGTCTCACTGGCTTTATTAAGTGATTCATGGATATGGCGACAGCCAACATCTCATCTGGCAAGTAGAAGGGTATTCCGATGAGTTGTATCACATGGAAGGTTTTTATAGGCAGGAAGAGGGTAAGGTTCAGAAGTCAAAAGAGTGGATTATGTCAGGCAGAGCACCTTCCCTTTGGGGCAATTAGGGGATCTTATCAGGCAGATTATTTCACTAGAGTTGTCTAGGAAATTCCTGACTGATTGGTTTAAACTTTCACTCCTGGGAGAGGCTGAAATTGCAATTAGGTTAGTCATTAAATTTTGGTTGAGTGAGGTGGCTTAGCAAAAGTGGCTCTATTTTGTTCTGTTTCTTTTTTTTTTTTTTTTTTTTTTAACACCACACAGAGTGAGCACAGACCCCACACGTTAATGGTGTCACTGTAAGAATACCCAAACCTGTAGATAATTTTTATGAGTTTATTTGAGCCAAGACCAATGGCAATGCCAGGAAGCAAGATCTCAAATGCTTGGGAGAATGACAGTTTTGCAATTTTTCTTGTAGATTTGAAATTAAAGAGAGAAGGTAAGGAAGGTTATATGAAGGTTGGGGAAAGCAAGATGGGATTGGGTTATAGGATAGTTAACAAAGTAGTGTGCTCTCTTTGAGGAGTGTTACTTTTGATGTTTCAAAAGTGTGTTAACCAGGGGCACAAGAGCAATGGTCAGGGCTAGCAAAACTTTCCCTAAAGAAGTTAAAAGTCTAGGACATGATTACCCATCATGATCTGTCAAGTTAGGAATTTATGATCAGAATTTATGCCAGTTACTTTCCACAGAACCACCCCCCCCTTTTTTTTATCCACAGGTTCAACAATTTGTAGATGGACTTTCAAAACTCAGGAACACATTTTACTTACATTTACTCATTTCTTATAAAGGAAACAATGCAAAAACATCAACCAAATTGGAGTGATGCATAGTTCAAGCTATGGGGGAGAAAGTGTGCGGAGCTTCTGTACTGGATCTTCTCTGGGAAACTGTGCTCCCTCTCAGCATCTTGAAATGTTTACCAGAAGGGAAGCTCTCCAAAGAATCTCTTATTTGGGAGTTTTCATAGAGCTTAATCTCCATCCCTCCTTCACTCCCCAGAGGTCAAAGATGAAAGTTTCAATTTGCTAATCTCTTGGTTATTCTTGTGACTATTCCTCATCCTGAGATTAAATAGGTGCCCAACATAAATTGCCTCATGATCACCAACTCAGATGTGATCCAAAAGGGCTAGTTATGAATAACAAAAGTTTCTCCTTTTGCTCAAGAAATTTCAAGTGTTTTAGGACCTCTGTACCAAGGACTGGGGACAAAGATCAAATATATTTTTGTATTATACCACATTATGTTTAAACAGTACCACAGAAAGAGTTAATCTTGAAAGTCACACTATTACCTGTAAGAATAGGGCTCAAGAGAAAATGGTTCTCTGAATTTCAGTCCATTCTATAAATATCAAGATGTAGAATCTAGAGGGTTCAAGAGTTTAGGGACTATTCAGGATTTAATGTAAGAGCAGTGGTTCAGACTGAAATAATGTAATGGTTTAATTGGTTGGCTCAAAGGAGAAGAAATGGAGAAGATAGAATAAGAATTAAAAATGGGTATTTCCAAGAGGGCCCTGGCCTTGGACTTTTTGTAAAATTGAATCTCCAGGGAGCTGGGTGCTATCAGTTCTTCCAATAAGTCGGAAGATCCATGAGCAGAAGAAAATTTTATTCCAGTTTCTGCTTGGAACTTTGGAAGTGATTATTCTTACATTATTTTCTAAACTATGGTAAAAAGTTGAAATTCTTTTTTTCATCTCAACCCTACATCATGTGACATTTCATGCTTGCTATAAAATTAATTATCTGCCATTTCAATCTTAAAACAAATGGATGTATTTTTATATTAAATATATTGGAGAAGGCCTAGAAATGGTGCTTCTTCTGAATTCTGTCAGTTTTCTCATAGCTCCAGAAATGCTACAATTCAGGCTCCTTCTTTGAATACAGGGCTGCTAATTCCTGGTATTAGTTATTAGGGATAAAAGCAAAGGTAGTGAATTGAGAACAGATGAAGTGTCTTTCTAGAATAGTTTGGAAACCTTAAACCTTTGCCATGACAGAATTGTCACAGTGAATCTCTCTCTCTCTCTCTCCCTCTCTCTCTCTCTCTCTCTCTCTCTTATTGGTGTCAGAGATGTCTTATTATAATCAGTGGAATTTCAGAAACGGAGAAGTGACTTAACAACTATTATGAATTGCAGTAGACACATCACTTTTTGGAGCCGAAATTTGACAAAATAGAACCCACAGATAATGTCTTCTGAGTATAATTTTCAGAATATTTAATAATGGAAGGAAAAATCCATGGCTCCCTGAGGAGAAAAAAAATTTTTTCTGATATCTGTAATCAACTTCTTTTATCATATGCATAATGTTTCTGCATGTATATGATTCATATTTTGGATCTATAGTTTTAAGATTTTTGAAATTTTAAGAAACCATGAAAGTTAAGCACCATTACTCTGAATAGATTCTATAGAAAATTTGTAGAGTTTCTCAGGAGAATACACTTTATAAAGTGTATGAAAATCTTTCAGAAATAAGTTATGATAGCTTATGACAAGTTGTGCTTTCTGAGTTACATAAGTAAATAAATAAATAACCTTCTCTCTCAAATACCAGAGGGGGATTTTATACTTAAATCATTTTTTTTTCAAGTGTTTTTAATATTATTTTAAATGGTAGTATCAACTGGTAATTCCTGTTTAATGCTTAAACTTAGAATAGTTAGATTTCAGATTTTAAAAGGTATCTGCAGGATAGAAAATGACAATCTTCATTGAAGCTTTTAAAATGAGGCAAAATAACCACATTAGCTTTGGCTTCATAGAGCAGACTAGTTTTGGTAAACTCACTCATAACAAGACCATTATGGGACCTAAAAATGTTATGAAGTGTGAGATGGAATTTCCACATTCCAAATTCCTTAATGTAATAGTCTGATAGTGTCGTTTCAAGGCAATTTTCACATTATCAGGTACTGTCTGCATGGACCTCCTCCTCTCCCTCCAGGCTCGTGGTAAGCATGGGACAGAGCCAATGTGTTTTCCTTTATAGGGCAGCATCAGGAGTGGGTATTTGTTATAACATTTGTTCTGTCATGCCAACTTAGCTGAGTGTGCCAGCCAAGCTGATTACACAGCAATTTAGTGTTTTGGCACATTTTCCTGCCATTTGAGTGAGGGTAAAGGCGATATGCTTTGTATAAAACACCTTGCTTCGTACGTCTGAAGAGCACTTAGGCAGTTTAGATGTTGGAGCGTGGAGATGAAATCTTGGTAAGGACAGGCTCGTTGCAAATAGTAATTGTCAGCAGTCTGGCTAACTGCAGCTATGGTTTAATTTCTTTCTCCCAGATGTAATTAACTAGAGGCCCTCAACTATCCTATAATAAGGGAAAAAATACCCATGTCATAGATCTTTACATGTTATCAGGGTTTTACTGTCAAGTATGAGGGAGCGCTGAAAACACTCTCTTAGCAAGGCGATAGTAATTACAGATAGGGATATAAAATTAAGTATGCCTCAGTTTTCATGTTACTAATGAATGGAGGGAAGGAATTTGCAGGAACATAGTTTTCATGGAAGAGATTACATAATTTAGCACAACACTCAACAGTTTCTCTATTTAAGTAAAATGCCTAAACTCTTAGGTTATATTTTTTAATTTGTTGGTTTCTCTTTAAATGACAAAGAGAAGCATATTATAAACGTATTTTATGCTGGATCACAATAAAAACAAAAGTATTTAAGAAGAAGTCAGATATATTTTTTTTTTTTCATGTCTTCTTGAACCAAACTGAAAGAGGAAATGAATTAGCGGTAACTTTCTTGATAAACCTAAACGACACATAATGATAATGTTAATATCAGCAAAGATAGAATACTTATTGTGAACCCAGTATTGGCCTACTCATTAAACACATATTAAATCATTTAACCCTTCCAAGAACACTGTGACACTGTTAGTGTAATTATCCCCATTCTACAGGTGAGGCAATCAGGGGTTAAGTTACCAAATAACAAAGCAGGAAGTGGTTAGTCTGGGATTCCATTTTATACAGCATACCGATAGAATCCCTTGCTTAGCTCCAGTGCCACTAAAGTAATAATAAAGCTAACACTTCTTTCACACCTTCCCTACTAGAGACACTGCTAACACAATTAGTCTTCACAAAAACCCTATTGGGTAGGTATTATTACTATCCATATTTCTAAGAGAAGGTCTCTGAGACGCGGAGAGGGTAAGCGGCTTGTTCACATCAGAGCTAATAAATAAAGAAGCTGTGATTCATATTCAGAAAGTCTACTTGGAGAATCTGCCATTGACTATTCTATTTTCCTGTCTATTTTTTTAAAGTAGGCAATTCTTTAAAATCACCATAATCAAAATGTAGTGGTTTGTTAAGGTTGTGCCTTTTTAAATTTTACATCATTCATAAGGCTTGAACCAATGAGAAAACCTTATGCTATGCAAGGAGCAACGAATTTAGTGCTTAGCTCTATATATTTTCCTACAAATTTTCTGGGTTGGTCCATTGGGGTGATTAACATCACAGGATTACTAAATTTCTTCTGTTTCTTTTCTAAACTTTTTTTTTTTTTTTTTATTTTTTTTAGAGAGAGAGAGGGGAAAGGAGGGAGAAAGAGAAGAAGAGAAACATCAATATGCAGTTACCTCTCGCACACCCCCAACTCGGGACCAGGCCCACAACCCAGGCATGTGCCCTGACTGGGAATCAAACCAGCAACCCTTTGGTTCATAGACTGGCACTCAATCCACTTAGCAACACCAGCTAGGGCTCTTATTTTTACTTCTTAATGTAGATATAGTCATAATCTGCATTCACCGGTGATTAAAATCACTAAATTATTAAGATATACTTTAGTACACTGGTTAAGAGCATCAGCCCTCATGCCACACAGTCTGGGTTTGAATTTTCCACTGAACGGCTGTGTGATCTTGAGCAACTGGCCTAATTCCTGTGCCTCGCCTGACTCGCCTACGTAACAGCAATAGTAGCTCCTGTATCAGAGGGTTTTTGTGAAGACTGAGTGGGGTTTTCTATGTAAAGTGATTAGAGCAGTGTCTGCAAATTGTATTATTATAGATGGCTGATACTACTAACTCTCCCACACATCAGGCATAATCTCACCTCAGGGCCTTTACATGTGCTCCAGTTGCTACCTGAACCACTCCCACAGTGGAGTGAATGGCTCATTACTCGTTTCCTTTAGGATTTTAGTTAAATGCTATATTTAGTGTAGGCTTTCATTGGCCAAACTCTTTAAAATTATAATGCTTTCCCCAACCTCCATATACTCTTTATCTCCTTTTCTTATTTATTTTTCTTATTAATGTATCTTTTTATATTTCTCCTTAACATTTCTCCTACTGTTTTGTATTTTTTAGATGTTTTATGTTTTACTGATTTGTCTTGTTTAGAATCTGTCTCTCTTCACTAGGTCATCAACTCTATGAGAACAGAGAATTCTTTCTGTTTTGCTCTGGACTGAGTATAGTATATAGTAGGTGCTTCATCAATATTAGTTCCCTGCATGCATGTATGAGTAATTCCTCTCAATTTTAGGAGAGAACACCTGTCAGATATTATGTAATATCTTTGGTTTGTATTAAAAACAATGCAGATGCTTGAAGTTTTATAGAGCTATAGAATCTGCTGCTAGCCTTGCTAAATTGGGAAAAGATCCTGCTTTCTCCAGAATATAGCCCTGAGCTTGGGCATGTGACTTGCTTGGGAAGCAGAGGATAGATCTCAGGCTACCACCTTTTTTACCTGGTAGAGGTAAAAATTCCTTTTTATTGAGAGGATCAATAATATGATAAATTATAATATTTTAAAAAACCTAAAAATTGATTAGCAAGTATCTGTCTACCTATATACTGTCTACTAACTGTCTAGTTTATCAATATATGTATATCAAACATAGGATTATAAGTTTCTCTTCATCTGTTCTGGAGAGGTTCATAGTATTTATTTCATAACAATAAGTTTTATGTAAACCTTTTTCATTTATTTAAAATATTACAAAGAATAACTGCAGTAGAGATCACTGCGTTTAAAATCAATAAAAATGTATTAAAGTTTACTTTTGCCAGTAGGAATTAAAGAGGTCTTTTTGGTGTTTTAATTAAAATTTGCCTCATTATAACCTGGTTTTGTAAATTTTTTATTTTATTTTAAACCACTGAGAGAAAAGTTTAGACAACCTCTATAATAAGATAAACAATTTTTACCTAGAAAATTTAAAAGCAATATTTTTTTGGCCTCAGATTAGAAAACCAAAGTGGCCCTTGATTCTGTTTTGCAATTTTGCATGCATTAGAGTGCCTAAACTATATTAGTAATTAAAGATACCTAATATATATGTTTTTGTATGAATACATAGTTCTGGCTCTCTTTTTTCTGTTCATATATTCACATTTAATTTCTACACCTAGATATGGTTTTCTCCATCATCAGTTTGGCTCAGAAAAAAGTACTGTAAATTCCAATAAAAAAGGAATGCATCAATTGCATTGGCATGCTGGAGTGGACTCTTGTGCTTTTTCTCCAGCCTGAGCTAAGGTCTGTATGAAATGTGAGAAGAGATGATGACTAAACCCAGCATCTTAACCTGGATGAACTCAGCCTTCCCGGGTATGGTCCATTCAATCTTTCTCTGATGTGAAATTGTGATTTCTATCCAGTCGTCTCACTCCTAGACTGTCTCCCTGCAGTCACTTCAGTTGTACCTTATTCTAGTTTTCAAAATCAGTATTTTTTCTAACCTCTTTCTCTGTAACCCGAATGCTGTAATTCGCAGTTTAGGGGTCAGTGCAACTTGAGCCGAGACCTGCCCTTAGAATTTCAGCACAGTCTGGAGTTCAGATGCATGGAGGAAGGTTCACCTATTCTCACAGGGAGTCACAGAATGTTCAAAAAAAGGACACTGATCACACTGAGAATGGAAGGGTCAGTAAGAATAAATAAGTATGGATAAAGACGTGCAGATTAGCATGAGTGGCAGAGGGAACACCATATACTTTAGGTATTCAAGAGATGGGAGCTGGTGGAATATGGTATCAGGTGTCTTGAGGAGAGTGCAGAGAGAAGAGTGTACTAAGAGGTATCCTAATGGCTTTTTCAACTTAATTTGAATTGTATGCTGTTGGCCATTATTACTAATTTGTAACATAATCATCTAAAAGCTTATTTAGACTGAATGAGAGATAAAAATCTCATAATCCTTTCAAACTAATTACAAGTACCAAAGTATACACTTAATTTTCTTTAAGAAATATAAATTAGAATTACATGAAGATTTTATGTATACACATAAACATTGTTCTCACTTGCATTCTAGAGTATTTGCTTGAGGTACAGATTTACAATCAGTGATTGGGGAATTATTTTTCTCTCTGAGAATGCCCATGGGAGCAGGCAACTCTTACTAGTATCATATATTTTTAGTAGGGTATCTCTGAGATCCTCCTGAAAAGATCATAAGGATGATGAGGCTAGACAGGTTGGTTGAATCCTGATTTTGAAAGTTCTTGAATGGCATGTTAAGTAAAGCATCTGAGTGCACTAGAGAGTCATTTCCAGTTCAGATCCATATTGCTGGAAGAAGTCAGGCAGCAACGTGAGGGCAAGAGATTGGAGCCTTGCAGACCAGTTATAGGGAGGTTGTGATATTAAAGTGACTATTACCTGACACAAGTCATGTCAATGGGGATGAATAAAAATGAATCAATGAATCACTGCAGAGGCAGAGCAACAGAATGTGGCAACTCAATATTAGTGGGAAATTAGGAACACGGAGGATAAAAAACATGGGGTGGTCACATGATTTGTAAGATGATGATGTTATTGAGTACAGTCAAGCTCACAGAGATGAATCAAGTATTGGGGGAAAATAATAAATTCACCTCTGGACAATTTTGTACTTAACTTATTCCTGGGACCTCTACATGGATAGGCTTGATGAAAATAAAATAAATACGTATAACATTTATCAAGTACTTATTTGTTGCCAGGCTCTAGAATGAATGCATTTTTATTCATGTAAGCATGGTAAAAGGGAGCCTTCTGGAAGACAAATAGTTTGGGTTGTGACTAGTGGCTGGGAGCTGAACATAGACACCCTGGTTCTAAAGCCTGTGTATACATCTTTAGCCACTGAACCATACAGCCTCGGAGGCTTAGAAGGAGTGTCAGGAACTGAGATGGGGCTTTGAAAGCCATTAGTATATAACTGATCCCTGTGGTTGTAAAAGGAGATGAGTTTTCCTAGGGAGAGATTGTAGAGGCAGAATGCATCTGCACAACTTAAGCAGAATAAAGTGATTATAGACATTTAATGTCATGCAATGTTGTAAGACTGCTTTGCATTGATTTCCTGTTGTAAGTAAATGGCTTTCTGAGTGTAGTAATGTGCCTTTGTTTAATGCAGTTCATCTCTCATTTTTTCTTTGAGGGTAAAGTCAGTTTAACAATATGTATGACTAATTCTTTCCCTAAGAAATAGAGAGGAAGAGGTGACCTTCTGCACTGCTCTCTGATGGCAGGTTAAAATGGAAGGATTGGGGTTAGATGAACTGTCTCTATCTCTCTGTAAGGCTATGATTATTTTGCTTCTTTATTTCACTTGGTAGAGCTGGATTTATTCACTATTGATCAGCATGATACATTGGGGAGGAAACGATTGGAAATCATAACATAAAAGAAAAAAAAAAAACACCCAGCATTTTAATGTTACTCTACAGGTTCATAGAATTATTATTTTTAGTGCAATATCAAGAAGTAAAAATGCTTCATTGTTTCACAGGGTCCCCTCCGTCTATTTTTCAAATTTCTTTAAAAAATTATTTTATAGTCATAATAGGAGTGACAACAGATTTTAAAGTATCCAGAAGCCTGTAACATATATTGTCACAAGCCCTAGTCTCCAATACATTCTCTAGTACAAATAAGCTGCCTTGGGCAGAATTTTTCAGAAGGTCAAGAATATATTTGATTTTCCAGAATGAAGAAACCCTCCTTAAAATGAAAATAACTCTGGAAGGGGAAACACTATAGGTTTCAGCCTCTCAACCTTGATCACATGGCAGCGTCACTACCTCAGTGCCAGGACTTCAATGCCAGAAGATACTGATTTAACTGGACAAGGGTGGAATTTGAGCATTGATAATTCTTTCCTTTGTTGGTGTAAAACAGAAATTTATTGGCTCACCATTCTAGATGCTGAAAATTTAAAACCAAGGTAGGTATCAGCGGGCAGTGCTGCCTCTGGCGGCTCTAAGGGAGAACTGGCCCTTGCCTCTTCCAGCTTCTGTTCACTGCAGGTGTTCCTTGGCTTGGGGCTACATAGCTCTGACCTCTGCCTCCCTTTGCAGAGATTTCCTCTGAGTGTTTAATGTGCCTCAGCCTGTCTCTTAAAGGCACCTGTCATTGGATTTAGAGCCCATCTGAATAATCCAAGAAGATTTCAACTCTAGATCCTTTTATACATATAAGGTCATATTCACGGGTCCTATGGACTGGATCATGTCTGCTCACCCTAAATTCAATGTTGAGATCCTAACCTTCAATGTGATGGTATTTGGAGATGGGGTCTCTGAGAGGTAATTGGGCTTAGATGAGATAATGAGGGAAAGGTCTTCCTGAGGGGTTAAGTGTTCTTAGAAGAGATGCCACAGAGCTGGCTCCCACCATCCCTCTTTCTCCATCCTGTGAAGGCACAGCAAGTAGGCAGCCATCTGCAAGCCGGGAAAAGCGCTCTTGCTAGGAACTCAATCCGCTGGAACCCTCATTAAAAACTTCTAGCCTTCAGGACTCTGATAAAAGAAATTCTGTTGTTTAAGCCACCCGGTGGAGGTAATTTGTTATGGCTGCCCTCGCTGATGAAGACAGCAGGTTGCAGAAAGTTAGAATGTAGACACATATTTTGGGGGCCACTATTCAGTCTGATGCAAGTGGTATCACCTGAAGCTCTTTGTTTACAGTTTCACTTCTCCAGGCCAGGATTAAATAATAGAAAACTGAATTTCAACAGACTCTTTCCCTCTCTCTCCTATAATTACATACCTGAACCTTGCTATTTAAAAAACTCCACATGAGATTATAATTCACAACTGAGCTAACACACGTGATTGAACAGTCAAATTAGATTCTCATAAATCAGAGGTCTTTTTCATGATTTAGACCATTTGGAATCTCAGAAGGGACAACAACAGGATTGAGGACTTACAGGTGGATCCTAAGGTCCTATCTTCCTTTAATGTACATATGATTTTTACCCAGAATAATAGATTAAACTTCTATGTGGTGTTTTCAGACATCAAATTATTAAGCAGATCTGTTTTGTATGTTATAGAGCACATGTAATATCATCTATGGTTTATAAATCTTAGTTTCTTTTTAATGTAAGTTATTCATAGCCAGGGATATTCTACTAAGGGCATTTCAGAGAAAATGTCTGTTTTTCCTATTAAAGATCACTGGTCTATTTATCTGGAGGTCTAATAGACATGAGGATTAAACAATGTTACCTGCTTTCTTTTCATTTCCCCAAGGTGCCCCTTCCTCCCTTCATCCCACCTTCCTCACCCCCCATGGATCAGACAGAGGTTGGCTGCTTTAATTCTTTGTTCCTAGCAAACACGGTTGAAGTCCAAAGATTTAGTGGGAATTGATAGCTTGCTTCAGAGGTGTTAAATACTAGCAGAAAAGATGCAGATAAAATAGTACAATGAGAAACATTGCCTGTATCAGTATTATTTAAGGATGTCATTCATGTAGCAGACATTTATTGATCATCTGTTATATGCTAGACATTGGGGATGTTGAGGTAAAAAAGACACAGCTCCTATTGTGTAGACAGACAACAACTAAGTAAGCAAACGTATAAGAAAATCACTTGTGATAAGAGCTGTAGAAGGCTTAAGAGGACAATGGAAGAAACTAAGGAAGAACGCTTTGTGGTGCAGTCCAGGGAGGCTTCTCTGAGGAAGTGATGCTTGAACTAAGAATTAGAGCTGAGAATAAGCCTGTTACTTAAAGGACTGAGAGAACTGCCTCCTGGGCAGGGAAGGGAAAGGGATTTGTGTGTTCTTTCAACAAGAGTAAGGAGACCAGTGTGGCTAGAACACGGTGACTCACAGGAAGAGCAGGTGAAATTAGGCTGGAGAAGAAGGCAGCAGCCAGACCACACAGGGACTTGTTGGCCAGGGCTCCAGGTTAAGATTTTGTTCTTCCTAGCAATGGAAAGCAGCTGAGGGTTTTGAGGGCTATTTAAGTGGGAAAAGTGAAAGCAGTTCCTAATCCATTTCTCTTTAGTAGGTCCAAATGAAGTGAGTATTTATCCTTTGACTGAAGGCACATATCAGATATGATTGTGGGGAAAAAAGAACAGTTCCTTAACCAATGGCTATGGCTGGTGCCACAGAGTTTGCTGACTAGGAAAAAGAAAAAAAAAAAAAAACACATTATTTTTCAAGGGGAAAGCCTCGAGCTGCTCCATGGGGTAGGGAAGGAGGTTACTTTCCATATTGTGAAGTGGGGTAGATAACAGATTTAAAAAATGCTTGTGTTGGGTAAGAATTATATACAAGAACTCAGAAAATGGGAGAACATTTTGACCTATCTCTTATAGCTTACTATACAAAGTAAGGGAATGCATGCAGGGATTGAAAATATCTATCCTCTCATACATAATGCGATATGTTGGTTAAGTTCTTTATTGTAGTCAAAGCAAAAAAAATGAGATTACAGTACATAAGCCAAACTAATTTGCATAAAACACAATGGCAAGTGGCTGAGAAGAGGACAATTTTGAAAAATGATCTCTCCAGGAAGGCTGCCAAGGTAAGTGGCAGTAGATATTGATTGTATGGACCTGTCATGGATTGGTTTAACTGGTCATTCTGAAAATTGAATTGGATTTTTCTTCCTGAAATGATGTTTTTGAAGCCGTGCCAAATGCAATCTCTCTTCCCACCCATTTTGGTTTGTGTCCGCTTTTTAGACTTAATGGTGCTCAGACATTTATAACGTTGGTCACAGGAAAGGCTTTCTGCATGCCCGGAGCAAACTGATTACATTACATCATTTTACATGACAATTTCCCACACTTTACAAATATTACATATTCTGCAATAAAGATACATAATATGAGATGCAGTGTGGGAACAGGTGAAGCACAGAGGAGAAGGAACAGCAACAAAACGTGTAGCTGTATAAACAAGGTGACCGCATTCTTCACAACCGGAGACTTTTAAGAGTAAAAAGTGACGTTATTATTTACACTTGTACAGCAGGCTTGAACCGGACATGCCCTGGGCAAACTGGTGTGAATATTTACCCTGTAATGAGAGAAGGAGTGACAATCTGGATGAAAGCAAAATGTTGGTGACAGGTAGGTGTTTGTTTAGGGAACAAGGATCAGAACGAGGCTTCAGAATATATGGCGGATTGTAGAGCAGAGTGCATTGTAATCTGAAAGCCAATAAGAAAGGCTGGGAGCAACACCCTCTGTAACAAAAAGTTACCCAGTGTATTAAAGGAGACTAAGAAAAGATAGAGTTTAACCTTCACCTTTATGCAGAAACACCAAACATGTAAGTAAAAGATGAGTGAAATACAAACACTGTCCTGTAATATAGGAAAAATTAAATATAAATAAGTATACCAATAGGTGAGTGCCCACCATGAAACTTACAGGTACAGTCTGATATGACTTGAGAAGTTATATAGGTGACAAGTCATTTCACGTAGGTCCGGAAAGGTTTTTTTGGGGCGGGGGGAAACAGATGAGCATGAAAGATTGTCCAAATACAGAATTGTATGGTGCAAAATGTGTATAGTTAACCATTGGGCTCAAACATATGCATAAATGGGAGTTTCAGGAGATAATAGTCACCACCCCTAGGATGGCCCCAAGATTTAAAATGTGCCACCAGCTGATGACAAGTTATATATAACAGTGCAAACTGAAATTGGAGATACATCAGCTGAATCTAAAACTAAAGATGTTGACAGTAATGATCTGGTTCAGAAAGCCAAATTCTGACCCTCCTATTCAGCTTTATTAAATGTGTTTTTTGCCACTTATCATGAGCCTACTTTAAGCCTTAAGCTAGCTCAGGTCGCCTTTTATGGCTATTTGAGATGCAAGTAAGGCTGGCTCAAGCCTTCATCACACTTCCTGCAGGAATGGAGTGCTCCTCACGAACCTGGCTTAAAACCCTTGCTCCTGCCGAGCCTTCTCTCTCCTCCAGCCTGCTGACCTCTCAGCTCTGCACAGGCTCCGGTAGGAAACACAATCTCTCTCCCCATTTCCCTCTTAAAACAGTCTCCACAAAGCATCTCTGTTTGGAGTCTGTTGACAGCAGGTCATGCAGAGGCAAAGTCTTGGTATTCCATTTGGAAGGCGTTCCCAGGGAGCAAGAGTGAAGGGGTGGGAGGCGTGAGGCAGCGGAGGAGGAAAAGCCCATGTGAGGCATGCTGTTGCTGGTGGTGGTATGAACTTGGAGGTGGGCTCATGGAGTAGCCAAAGCAACCGGCGTGTATCTGCTGGGCACTCTTGCAAAATGGATCTGTTTTGGTTTTGAAAGAGGTTATGTTGCAGAGAAATTAGGATCACAACTTAAAATTAAATACTAGACATTCATATTTCTGAAAGGCTTTTGACCATGCCGAGTTTCTCACGGGATGTCTTATTTTGTAGGTAAATTGCTCTTCCCAACCTGCTGCTACCTCCCTGATCTCCGCAACTGCTGGGCGGCCTCCACTGGGGCCTTCTTATGAAATTGTCTTGATATTATCAGCCGCAACAGCCTACCTTGCTTCCTCTAACTAGAATCCAGACTGCATATTCAAAAACGCATTTAAATTCTTGTTGAAAACAGTCATCTACTCCCGGTGTTGCCCAGGAGCATCGGAGAACCCACCAAGATTTTGAAATGCCAGTCTTTTCTCATTGCATTCCCTTTCGGCCGCAGCCACAGGTAGGTTGAATGGAGCCGTGTAGAAATGTATTTTCCCTCTAATACGAATGAAGCTTCCCACTCTCTGCCTGGCAACATCCGAATGGCAGAAGGGCCAAGAGGCGGTATACATTTTAAATAGTTGCTTTTTCTGCTGAAGCACATGGAAGTTAAGTAACCTTAAGTAACCTCCAACTCACATAGGTAATGAGCTCTAGAGACGTGACTCAGATTCACTTACGTCTCTTTGACAACAGAGTCCCATACCAAACGTGTAAACATTACACCACATTGCCTCCTTAAAAGTAATGTCATGCTTACATTTAATGGAGCTATTAGCTTTTTCTCTTCTAGCTAGAACTGGCTGGAAAGCACTTAGTCGAAGGTGGAGAATTATAATGTCTAAATAAATCCAGTCTAGCTAATTATCAAATTCAATACTTTAAAATTGAGGAAAATTTTGTTTTTCATAGTTGACTTATCAATTGCCTTTATATCACCTCAGTATTGAATTCAGCTGCATTTTGCTTTTTAATGAGTTTGGGCGAATGGACTAAAGAGAAAATCCAATAAGTTTCCTAAACTACAAAGAAGTCAGATCAAGGGTGTGTGCATTTAAGTCAAATAAGCTCAGTGTCAAAAATAGCATAGGAAGAAAACGATCGATGTTATTAGATGGGTATTTAGCATAATTTGTCTTGAACTTGCTATGATAAAATTCAGAATAACATTCTTCTAGTTTCTCTTCCCCAGTTGATTTTATATATTAAACCTCATAATTATGTACATGCATATACATATCCTCATATAATTACACATAAAGTAGTTACATATTGACTGAGTTTAAATTTCTTTGGCTGCCTTCTGTTGTCAAAAAACAGTTTCCAGGACAAAGAATATGTACAGAATTTTAAGCTATATAGAAAACTTTATATTTTATTTCTGCATCACTGTAATTTAGCATATACATTCATGGATGAAAAGCAAGATAATAATATACATAATATTGAATATATAGTTATATCAAAAACACAGATGTACTAAGGAAAGTTTGGTATTATTATACAATCCAGAATTTCAGAATTGTCTTTAATCTTTTGTTTTATCTTTTAGCACCTATGTGCTAAAGAACTATGTAATAAAGAAATCCTGAACAGTACTGGTTATACATATAGTTGTTAATATGAAGCTTAATATCTTTCATCTGCGTTTGTCCATATAATTTGCCTCTTTGATTATTAGCATATTTAGTTAGTAAGTCTAGTTTTATAAATAAGCACCTCTCCATGAGTGTGTGTGTGTGTGTGTGTGTGTGTGTGTGTGTGTAATTCCTGGGAGAATTTAAAGTGTTCTGACCCAGAGTCCTTGAAATTAAGTCTTGACAGAAAAAGTCCTTGCTCCTAGAGATTATTCAGGCACTGACATTCTAAAGTCAACTTTTATTTTCGCTAAAGCAAAGTAATTGTGTTAATATTGAGGTGTCACTGGAGAAAAATAGGCTTGGTCTCCTAGAAATACAGTTTAATAATTTCCATTCCTGTCATTATAAGGACAATAATGCATTTAGTTTTTTGTCCGAAAAGGTTAAGGACACTGTTACATTATCAAGAGTAGCACTTTCAAAATTGCACACAATAATGCACATTCTTCTGAAGGCATTTTATCAATGACTATTGATTCAACCCAGAAACCAGATTTAATAATGACTGTTTTGCTAAGGATGTGTCACAATAAAGCCCCTGAGCCAGCAATCTTTGAATGAGGAGGGTGTACCTGCACTGACAGCAGGTCTTAAGGCTACCTCTTGAGAATTTTAGCTTATCAAAATAATGCTTATTTAAACTGGCAAAAGATGAACTGGTGATTTTATTACATCATAGCTCTTTTATTTTTTAAAGAGGAAATATATGTTGAATACATTATGATAAAAACAGAGATGAGCTATACAAGTTTTTATAAGACAGACCATAAATACATTAGAATTATAAATATGTCTCCCTATTTTTTCCCAAAAATAATGTGCAGAAATTTCTTATTTTACTAATGCATTATTTTAGTAGTGGTAGAATCTGTTTTATATCTATATCCAGGGAAGAATAAACCTTGGTCAGCCTAGCATAATATTAAATTACATCATTTCTAACACTCATTTTTGGCATATCTTTAAATTTATATTATTATTATCAGAATGATTAATAGTTTAATGAAGATTAGTTTATCCTTAGATTTTATTTTTAATTTTCATTATGTTTTAAAAGCAAAATTAATTTTTATTATGAACAAGTTATGAAAATTTTAAATAAAGACAGGATCTGACCCTTCATTTGCATGACCGATGGTCCCTTACTGTCTCCACCCTGACCACCACCCAAAGGCTGTTTACAAAGCCCTAGCATGATGCTGAAGTTTCACCAGCTTCTTGATTTATTGTTAATAATGCATGAAAACATTTACCTTGGTGCTCAGGAAGCATTGACACCACGCTGGCGCATGACTAAAATGCGTTTTCTTGATCTTTAAAAATATGTGTGTTTTATTTTCCAATTATGCAATTAATAAATTCATTTAGTAGTGTAAAAAGATTGAGAAATTTGGAGTAAATGTATAATCTCAATGATATTCTTTGTGTTTTTACTTCTAATGTTTTATATTAATTGTATAAATTTTTATTAACTTATATTTTCTATGCAAAACTTTTATTTTAGGAAATAATACCAAAGTAATAGAGCAAGTAATATTATCAGGCATAAATCCATTAAGACCTGTTGTTTCTTAAAATGACTTAATTTTATAGTATTGCACAGTTCTATTTTCAGAATAAATTTGCCATATTATCTAAAATCTCCTTTCATATATCACTAGAATTAATTCTTGGTTTTAAATTTAGGATTAATTAATTAAGCATACATTATCTTAACTAATCCAGTGGTATCTCATAGTTTAAAAAATGAAACAGATGGGGGATAGAATTGGAAATATACAGCTACTGATGGGTTTTTAATTTGATTTTGTACATGTCACTGGAATTTCTCCATTTTCTAAAATGATTTTAAGCCCTATGAGTTCCTATATAATTTTATTTCTTTCATAAAACCAAAATAAAGATTTCTTTGGCTTTCATGTCTTACTAAAATTATTTTAATTTTTTTATTTATTTAGTTTTAGAGAAAGATGAAGGTTTCAACTAGGGAAAATAGTTAGAGTCCCCAAATTTGCAATTTTAAATATAAACTTTGATGAGTTTTACTAAATTTATGAAATTGTGCAACCATCATTACAGTCCAAGTTTAGAACATTTCCATCATCTCCCAAAAGTTTCTTCCTGCATATGTCAGTCCTCACTCTCATCTTCCTCCCTGACAACCACTGATTTGCTTTATGTTTCTATAGTTTTTATGTTTTCTAGACATTTCTGATAAGTATCACCACATATCACTTTTGGTATCTGACATTGAACCTGGCATGTTTTTGAGATTATTCCACACTGTTACATGTGTCAGGGCTTTTTCCTTCTCATTTCTGGGTGTTATTCAAATGTATGGATGCCATTATTTGTTTATTCACTGAGCAGCTGATGTATATTATTGCTGTTTATATATTTTATTATGAATAAAGATGCTATAAACATTTGTGTTTATCTTTCTGTAAACATTTGTTTTCCTTTCTTACAGACCATATGATTTGTATTTTAACTTTTTAAGAGGCTACTCAACTGTTTTCCAAAGTGATTATAGTATTTACATCTTTTTTAACATTAAAAAAATGGAAATCTGCATCAAATGATATGTTTATTGATTTGAGAGAGAGAGAGAAGGAGGGAGGGAGGGGGCAAAGAAGGAGGGAGGGAGGAAGGGGGAAAGGGAGAGAGAGAGAGAGTGAGAGAGAGAGAGAGACTGAGAGAGAGAGAGAGAGAGACAGAGAGACAGAGACAGAGACTGAGAGAGAGAGAGAGAGAGAGATCAGTTGGTTTCCTATTGTACAGGCCCTGACTGGGCATTAAAGCTACAACCTAGACATTTACCCTGACTGGGACCTGAACCCCAAGCCTTTTTGGTGTACACCATGATGCTCCAACCAACAGAGCCATTTGAGCAGGACATAGTTTATATTCTTAGAAGCAACACATGAGGGTTACTATTTTTTCAAATCTTTGCCAACATTGGGCATTATTCAGCCATTCTAGCGGTGCATACTGGTGTTTTTTTAATAATAATAATGTTAAACTTCTTTTCATGTGCATGTTTCCATTTGTGTCTCTTCTTTGGTAAAACAATTATTATTCAAGTATTTTACCTTTTCTAAATTGAATTGTCTTTTTATCGTTGAGCTGTAAGAATTCTTCATATATTTCAAATAACTCCCTTCATCATATTACTGCCTTGTATATATTTTCTTCTCGATAGCTTGTCTTCATTTTCTTTCTTTTTTTTTTTTAAGATTTTATTTACTTATTTCTAGAGACAGGGGAGGGAGGGAGAAAAGAGGGAGAGAAACATCAATGTGAGAGAGAAACTTCAGTCAGCCCAACGAGGAACCAAACGTGCAAACCAGCATGTGCCTTGACCAGGAATTGAACTGACAACTGATTGCTTTGTGGGACGATGTTCAACCAACTGAACCACAGTGATCAGGGCTTGTCTCAGTTTTCTTAATGTTAACTTTTGAAGAGAGAAAGTTATAAATTTTGATGAACCCAATTCATGAATGTTTATTTCATTTTTCATTTTTGGGATCGGAGTATTTAATGTCCACTAGCTACAGTTACCTACATTTATCTTTACCACTGGCTCTACAACACTTCAATCTTCCTTTTCCTATACAGAGGGAACATGGGTAATCACATTTGCTTCATGGCTATTTCCCTCTGCCTTCTGGCTAACAAGAACTCTGTAACTGATGCAATTCTTATTATAGGTTACTATGTAAGATTCTCTTCCCGCATCCTTGATCAATATTCCTCTTTCCATCGACTCCTAGAGAGTAAACCATTTCTTTGATTTCTAGATTTTGGTGGAATTAGCTCATAAGTTCTAAGAAATTAAAATTGATTTGTTTAGTTATTATGGTCACATTATAGCTAGGTAAGGACATATTTTCTTGGTCTTAGCCACCTATTTTCCAAATAATGCTATGTAACAGAGTCATTCAAACATACTTTACCAAAAGACCTGCTTATTGGTTAAATTTATTTGATGCCATGATAAATTAAAATATTGTTAATTGGACAAATTTATATTATTCAATTGCAATGGATATTTCATGATTATCATTTTAATAAAAATGACAGTTTATCTGTATGACTCATTATTGTTTCTACTTCAAAAATTATTTCAAGCCCAACTCAGCTGACATTTTGCTTTTATTGTAGTCTGGTCTGGGGCTAGGGTTGCTCGCTCCCAAGACATCCTTCCAGATTTTTATCCACCACACTTGAATGTGGGACCACCCCTTCTACCGCTGCCACCGCCTCACCATGCCACACCATGTCTCCTTGCCTCTTTGCCTGTCTTCATGGCTCTACCCTTCCTACCCCTCTGGATAAATGTGGCTTCTTTAAATCCTTGGTTGTCAGACTTCCATAGAGTTTGATTTTCTGACAGTTCTGGGTGTTATTTGTTTGAGGTTTCATTGTTATTCTCCCTGTGGTTGCACAAGGAGGCGAAGCATGTCTACTTACACCCCCTTCTTGACCAGAAGTCCTGTTTTTCTATTCTTATGTTGTACTTCAGAAATGAAAACTTGTATGTATATTGGAGACCAAGTACTGCTTGCCAGAACTAAATCACTTGTCTGGAAGGGATGAAGAGACCTGTCATTCATAAATATTCTTTATATTCATGACATTTTTAAGGTGAAAGTTTGAAAGCAGTTATTTAAAACTAGAGAGTCAACATAGAACAGCATATTTTCAACCTCATCTCCTGTTATTTATTGAATGTCCACTGAACCAGTGGCCTGTGATTAGTATATTTCATAGGCTATCATAGGAAGATTTACCAGTCAACTCCAAATCCCTTGGTTCAGGTGATTAAATCTTTCAAGATAACTTTTGAATTTCTAACTCCTTTTTTGTATCTGGCAAGAATTTTATTTGAAATAATTTTGAAATAGGCAACGTTAATAGGTTATGTTTTTAAAGGAAATTGTAATAGCAAATGACTTCAAATAAATAAGAAGAGTCTTTACCTGGTATTTTGGGATTTTTTTTTCATATAGAAAGAATACAATAAAATGACAATAAATGCAGGACATTTTATTTTTTTATTTTATTTTATTTTTTAATGTGTTTTATTGATTATAATATTACATTTGTGCCAATTTCCCTTCCTTCTGCTCCCCTCCACCCAGTGGCCCCCCTCCCTCCAGTTGTCCCCCCCTTTTAGATCATGTCCATTAGTTGTGCATACAGTTCTTCTCAACCTCTCTCTGTCTATTCCATTCCCTCCTACCATGATCCTTAATTTTTATATCATCTCCCTCCCTCTCCCCATTCCCCCTCCCTGTTGACCTCCCCCCAATATGTTCCCCGTACCTATAGTTCTTTTTCCACTCTCGTTGCCTGTTTAGTTTGCCTTTGTTTCAATTCCCTAGCTTCTGTTGTTTCTTGTGATGCAGTTTTCATTTTAGATTTCATTGTCTTGATCCTCCTTTTTCTAAACCAGTCCCTTTAACATCTCATATAACAGTGGTTTGGATCTAATGAACTCTTTCAGTTTTATTTTGTCCTGAAACACTTTCTCTGTCCTTCTATTCTGAATGACAATTTCGCTGGATAGAGTATTCGTGGTTGTAGGTTTTGGATTTTCATTACTTTGAATATTTCTTGCCAGTCCCTTCTTGCCTGCAGGGTCTCCCTTGAGAAGTCAGCTGATAGTCTAATTGGGACCCCTTTGTACATAATTCTTTTCTTCTCTCTTGCTGCTTTTAAGATTCTCTCTTTATCTTTAATTTTTGACATTTTGATTATAATGTGTCTTGGAATGGTTCTCCCTGGGTCCAGTTTTTTTGGAACTCTCTGTGCTTCCTGGACCTATAAGTCTATTTCCTTCCCCAAGTCTAGGAAGTTCTCCTTTATTATATTTTCACTCAATTTTTCAAGTTCTAGTTCATCTTCCTCGCTCTCTGGCAAACCAATGATTCTTATGTTGGGCCTTTTATAGCTGTCCCAGAGGTTTCTGATCCTCTCATCGTTGCTTCCCATTTCCTCTCGCTGCATTGGTTGACTGCTTGTTCCTTCTCCATATTCTAGTTTGTTGAAATGAACTCTGGATTTTTTTTCCTCACCATCTGTCTCGTATGTGGTTTTGTTCCTTTCGTTTTGAGTGTTTTTCGCTTCTTTCTCATCTTTTTCCAGATCTTTTGTGAATTCTGTAAGCCACCTGATAACAATGGCCCAGAACTGAGCATCTGACAGGTTTCTTATCTGTTCATCTGTCAGGTTCTCCATCTGTTGCCTGGTGAGCTGTGCCACCGGGATTTCTATAGTTGTCTGCCTCATTTTGACAGATGCATTTTGTTTTCTTGGGCTGGCTGTAGGGGGCAGTACCTGTGTACTCCTAATGACCCGTTCGGCAGCCTTTCTTGCTGTGCCGTGGTGCTTTGTCGTCACAATCCAGCGACCGGTGCCTGTCCGCGACCTATTTCGCAGCCCTGTGGCGCTTTCTTTGGGGGCGGGGGTCCAAGATGGATTCACACAGTTATTCTGCTAGGAGACCGGGATCCGTCCTCCCGCCCCCCTGGGCCTCACTGTTCAAGGCGATGTGGTGGCTGCTTTCCCCAGCGTTGGGGTCGCGAGCTGCTGGGGGTTCGACTGCAGCCGGGGTTGTTCTCCCCGCCGCTGTCCCAGGTGCGACCGCAAACAGCACTGCCCCCTTTCGCTCTTACCTGCCCAAAGGGCGCCGCTGGTTTATAACTTCATATGTTGGGCTTCCGTGTAGTTTTATTTTCTGGAATTTCTAGTTATCCTTTGTTTTGAAGTAGTTGTATTCCTCTCTAGTTGTAGAGGGAGACCTAGCGCGTCCGTCTAAGCCTCCATCTTGGCCGGAAGTCCCCCCAAATGCAGGACATTTTAAATAGGGTTTTAAATTCTTGAACCTGCATACCGTACAAGTGTTTATGTCAGTAATTTTCAAGTGGAGAAATAAAGGATTATCAACAACTTCAGGGAGCATTTAGAAATGAGCATCTACATTACCCTTAAGATGTTAAAGCCCCTTTTGTTCTAGGATGGACAGTGGTTGGGACCCATGGCTCTCCATCACATCATGTTTCTGTGAGAGAGAAAGGCACTTGCAGAAACAGGATGAGGAAGCAAAATGCATAATATTTAACCAAGGCAAAACTCTAGGTCAGAATATAAATGACTCAGTGGAATAAAGTAGAATTTTTTCTCTCTAGGGAAATTAAAAGTAGGAGTGATTGTTGTTATTTGAAATCTATGAGTTCAGTTTGGGTGAAAGAGAGAGAGGTGGAATTAGGCAATTCATGAGGAATTTATAACAAACTCGATACTTTCAATGTCCTTGCTTCCAGAATTTAGTTGCTGATGCTCTTTTCTATCAGTGCAACATGAATATATGTTCTTAAACAAAGACATCAAAAGAACCTCTTTTGTCTGAGTTTCTGAAATTCTGTACCAGTTCTTTATTTTTACCTCTTTAGGTTGCAGCTAAGAATGAGCCTCAGACTTTGAGATCCCTTCTTAAATAGAAGCAGAGATCAAGAAAGGCTCCATTTGGCCAAGGTAGAGAGGTGGGAGAATGAAGAGAAATATAACAGCACAGGATGTCTGGTCAGTTTTGTAACCCCCTCCTGAGTGACATCTCCTTCATATTCATCAGCTGAAAGTCTACAGAGGAGCTTCCATGGAAGAATGCCCGAGGCAAGTCTTTGGAGAGAGTGTGGGAATAGAGAGAGGCACTTTTATGAATGTAAAAATATATTAAGAGCCAAGAGCAAAGGAGACAGGAGTGGGACCAAATAGAGAAAGAAGAAATTGTCTTTAAATAAAATGTTTTCAATACTCATAGGTTTTATAAATAATGTTATGGGTGTCCTGGAGAAATGGGAGTCCATCTAACAAATTTCATGACTTATGATAGGAACAAGAAGATTAAACAGGGAATGACTAGGAAAAAATAGTAAATGGGCCCCTTTGGCAAACATCCTTCTTTTAGTGAGACTTAAGAGAGACTGAGGCCTTTATTTATACGAACTGAAATGTGAAAACCAAGGAAAATAACACTTTGAAGTTAAGTTATCCCAGGCCCTCCATCATAAAATAGGTTATAGATCAAAACCAAAACTGCGTCGGTTTACATAAACTGTGTTGGCTAGAAACAAGCATTTAAGTGTCATTTCTGAATTTTGATTACTCATGTCAGCAGATTATGAGTAGGTAGCCTCTTGAAACTAAAGACCATTTCGCAGTCTACAAGATTTATTATTTGTGAGGGCAACATAACAGTAGACGAGTTAGCAATGCTATTGATGGCAGTCTGTGTGTGCTAGGAAAATAAACATCAATCTACTAAGCAGGATGGCAGCATGAGGTACCAGTAGACTGTAACAATAGTCTTAACAGTAAGAAAATGCAATTTCCCCTGCCACGTTTTATGGCTAGTTTTATATGACTACTACATTATACAAATTAATATTTAATGCAGTTCAACATCACACTTGTCAAACAGTAGCACCGGATATAAACCATTGCAAAATCACACATTTTCTGTGTTTGACAGAGGGTAATGTCACGCTTTTTGTTTGTTTTTCATTGCAGCTGCTTCAAGCTCTGGAGCTGTCTTACTGACCAGGAGCCCAGGAGCCCAGGAGCCCAGGAGTCCCCTTTTGCAGCCAGTATTGTTATGGAAATCAAGCTGACCCAGTCAAAGTGAAAGGAAAGCAGATTTTGTTTTCAACTGCTCTGAGAAATAATGCCATGAACTATTTGAGAGTATTCCTTATATGGAAGGATTGAGATAACATTAAAATGAAAACACTGACCTCTTATTCTGTCTCTAATTTGAATTTACATTGAGAAATATGACTTCAGAAGACAGAGTGTATAATAACCCAGAAAGACTTTCCAGGGCTTGTCTTTACTCCTTTGATATGCATGTGGCTTGATCAGGGGACAGGAAAGTGGGTAGGTCAAGGAAAGTATTGAGTAAACTCCCCTGACCTAAAGGGGAAGACACCCACTGTGAAGTCACACAGAACTAGGTCACGATTTACAACAGCTTGAGACTAACCCTGCTATACTTAGGAGATGGATGGTAGCCCCATCTCTTCTCAGGCCCATAGGGGAAACAGATACGGAGTCCTCCTTAGCGCCTATCTTTTCTTCATACCTGCATCCTCTTGTTGGCGAATGCTGCCATTTCTAACAATATACCCCAAATCTGCTACTTAATATCACCTCTGGTGCCACTTTTCTTTCACTTGGCCTTTTGCTTTAATCTCCTGACAGCATAATTCCAAATGTGGGTAATACCTTCCCTTGGAAGCATTTTTAAAACTGATGGAATCATATTTATTAACCAGATGAGTTGAAGAATACATTAGGCCTTTAATAGCCAGGGGCCAGTGATGCTAGATGCCTTTCAACAGAGAGCAGAATAGTCCTCCATAAAAAACAATGATCCTTTCTCCTGTTTTATTTTTAAATGTCCCACATGTGAGGTCATTTCTGAGCCTAGATGTTAATTCCAATTAACTAACAAAAACAAAGTTATTTTTTTTTAATGTTCATGGAATTTCCAGGTATGTGTCTTCTGTGTAAATTGAAAAAAGGTTATACTTGCTGTTGTTTGAAACTTTTAAGATTTTTTTTCATCACTTTAGAAAATGACATCATCATTGGCTATGTTGTTCTTGGTCTTTGAATTGTCAGTATAAAATACCTGTATTGGTAGAGGCCCTTTTAGCGTCCACATTTACAGTAGGCATACAAAAGGGCATTAAAATCAGACCATTGGACATTGTTTTCTAAAGTATTCTTGAAGAAAAAGACATTAAAATACATGGTTTTTAAAAGAAATTATTTTCCATTTATTGCTCTTTGGTATTATAAATAGGGCTTTTGCAATTTTGAATTATTCTAAATGTTGAGTTATTTTGATCATCAACTGTAGATATGATTTAGATATATTTAGAATAGTAAATTGCTTGATAGGATTGAGAATCACTCTCTTAACTTGTCTGCTCTTTGCTTCTCTACCATCATCTCTTTCCACAGCAACCAGTTACCCTATTAATGCTGGAGAAGACCTTGTTACTTCTCTTCACACAGCTCTCAGAATCCTTAACATCACTTAGAATAAAGTGTCGGATGAAGAGCTGTGTGATTTGTCCCTGATGATGTCTCTGCTTCACCTCCTACCACCCTGCCTACTGCCACACACCTGATTCATTCTTCTCTAGCAAGCACTGATCTCCTGGCCTTTCTTTCTCACACACTCAGAAAACACCCACCTGAGATCTTTGATCTTCTTTTGCATGACATGCCCTTTATCCAGATGGCTCTATGGCAGTGCTGCTCTTCATTCAGGTCTCTGCTCAGATGCCTTCTTTTCCTCTCTTGGACTGCCTGCCTTCATGATCTCTTCCTTCACCTTGTTTTTAACTTTTTAAACTATGTTCATTAGTTCCTTATATACTACACACTTATATTTTTATTGTCTCTTCCCAAAAATATAACCTGTATAAAAGCAGAGTCATGGGCTGCTTTGCTCCTGCTTGAGCTATAATGCTTAGAATGACACCAGTGAATAATTAGTCAACCCGTTATATTGAGTGAATGAGTGTCTGTGTTTTCAAATTTCATAGTTGACTACTGAGAATGGCATTGAAGTGTAAGATCATAAGCCATCAGTTTTTGTTGTTGCTGTTGAGAAAAACAGGTCTTTATTTACAATATTTCAACCTTGGGGGGTGGCTGGGAGCACTTCAACTTGGAGCCCTGTTCTCCCATGAGACCAAGCACTTCTCTTGCTCCCCAAAAGGCTGTTACCCAAAACCAAACCCAATAGTTCTCCATCCCTTATCTGTCATATAAACAACCAGCTTTAAGAACTCAACTTCCGCATCTCATTTAAGATGCCTATTTCAAAGGATTCCTATAGAGCAGTGATTTCCAGCCTTTATCTTACGGCATGCATAAACTAATTACTAAAATTTTGTGGCACACCAAAAATATTTTTTTTTTGCTGATATTGTTGTGTTGACGTGTCATTTTAAAATTTGATAATCTAAGAAAAAGAAGTCAGTGCCCTGATTAAATAGTCAGGTATTGAACGTTTTAAAAATTCTTGCAGCACACTGGTTGAAAATCACTGCTCTAGAAGATAAGATGATTTCTGTAAAGTCTTTATAAAGCACATAGAATATATACTCCTCTGATTTAAAATATCTATCATCTAATCATTTATTTATCTACCTTCATATCTACCAACACATCTATATAGCTATGTATCTATCCATTTATCAGATTTATGCATTCAACTATGCATTACTTATCCATGTATTTTCTCTCTCTCACATCTGTCTCTTTTATTTTAACAATTCAGAGTAGTTAGATTAGCCCAAGTGTGCCTTTGGTTATGCAGTTTTTGAGATTTGTATATCTTATCAGTATGGGCAGACTCTGAAATTTAATATCCTGAAGAAAACAGAAACTTTAATGACCTATTAGGACTGATGGAGAAATTGATATAGAAAAACTCTCCGGGCATATATAATATTGTATTATTAGCTTATTTTAGAAAATGCTTTTACCTAAAAGATCTATTTTACTGGATTTCACCTTTTCTCTTTTGTCTGCAATTATTACAGGAACTTAATTCATGGAAATATGTTAGCTTTAATTGCCATATAGAAAAGAATTAACCATGATGTCACTACAGATTTATATAGGTACCTTTATAAAATTACTCACACAGCTAAATAAGTGGAATTTTAGTAAAAACAATAATTAAATTGCATTTATAAGAAATTTAATTAAATAAGTTTGGTTTTTTTTAGAGACACAGTGATCAATCATACAAGTGTTTCCTTTAGCACTTTTACTCTTTATCTTTTCTTTGTAGATCATCCCGGGATTTTGTCTTATATTGGTCATTAAGGTAAACAGTAACCTGTGGGTCTACTTATTTGTTATATGCAGGAAATCTCCTGGTTACTAATTAACCAATATTGTACTCTTATTCTCGAAGTTTTTTGGGGGGGCATGCATGCTCTTTTAAAAATATACAATTAAAGATTAAACAGAAAATGCAATAAATATTACATACATTGACTGATTTTTTAGAAATGATTTTAAAATCAATTGCAGCATTGTTTGAAATAACAAAACATTAAAAATAATTCAATTCATCAGGAGTTTGGTCAAGGGAAAAATGGCATGGCTATATACATATAGAATTTTGTAAATTAAAACACACTCATTTACCTAGAAGAATATATATCAAATTATGAAGAGTGTTTTTTCTTTGGGATCAAAGTTATGACATAATTTTACTTTATATATATTTCAACTTCTTAGAGTTTCATCATCATTTGATAATAGTAATAATAAAAAACAATGTATATTAAAATCCTCTGATACAGCTAAATAAACTTAAAAGAAGCCCATATATGGTATTAAGTTTTTTTTGTTGTTGTTTGTTTCTTACAATTTAGGAGTGAAGAACTTATATATTCAATTTGATGGTTCTGTGGAAGAATGTAATTTGTAACCCACCTACTTGGAAAAGTTACTTAACCTTTGTCAGCCTATTTCTTCACTTGTAAAATGCAGATAATAAGAATAACTACCTCAAAGACAGTAAAACTGAATTGGAGAATTACCACTCACATTACAGGCTGTGTCAAAGGAAACTATTGGCCTGGCTTTAAATCAGAACAAGAAAGCTCTTCCAGGAGAACTGATGATATAGAAAAAAATACTGATTGTTAGTGACTGTAGCCTTTGACTCCCCTCCAGAACTTCATGTTCAGTTCTTCTTTCACATATTCAAATAGAAATTATTATTCTATAGCAGCTTTCCCTAAGTTCACTGAGAAAAAAATATTTTCTATTCAGGAGATTGAAGAATTTGTCTAATTTTCCAATAAGACTTTCAGAAAGGTTAAATAATGTAGCTCAAGCTCATGTCATCAAGGACAAGACTTGGTCCCAAATATGCAATGGAGGGATATGTGTCTGACATTGAATCATAGAAAAGACAGAAATTGAGGTAAGTTTCTATGTGTATAACCCAGATCTCCACAGCTCTTGAGCTTATGTGACTAACAAAAAATAGTCACATTAAAATTAATGATTTTATACTCATAAAAAATATTCAGGCTCATTTCCTCCTACCCAAAGATAAATAGGGCCTTGACTCCTATCCTCCCTAAAACTTCCTACAACTGGGAGTCTCATTTATAACCAGCTTCTTATGTTCCACTGTTAAACAACTTGTTGACATTTTCTAAGTAACAAGTTGAGACAAGCACCTTGTGGTAGCTTTTGCTGCAATGATGCTTCATGAAGCTGGTGCTTCTCTTCCAGGATCCTGCCTCTTGAACTATACAAGATGTGAAGTCTTTGAGTTGTCAAATGGCTGTATATTCCTTTATTTCTTATTGTGCCAGAACAAATCTTAGTAGAAATATCTCTTTCCCCAAGTGTGAGATGGAAGTTGCTCAAAGACTCCCAAAGCTTTGTGAAATGCTTGGATCCTTGAATGTTGCACACTTCCCTATGCTGCTCATTTTATTTCAGTTCCTGGCTCCCCTCCACATGATTTAAATCTGCTTTCGGTCTTGGGGATAGATACCATATTGCCTTTTCCCTGCATTGACCTCCAGGTTCCTCAGAAGACATTGGTTTTTCTTCTAGGTTCTTCACAAGAACTTTTCCGCTGACAGGTATGGACAATGACCCACGAATTCAGTAGATAAAACCAGATTCTTCAGGCTAGGCTGTAAGATTCATCTGGGAACCTAGGTATTTGTAGATATGAGAAAGGAACGAGAGCTAGTATCTTTGAGGGCCTGTTATATACTTCATCTCATTTCACAATTGACTTGTGAGTTAGCATGCAGTCCTGGATTTTTTCTGCTGGCTAAATTCTAACCCATTCTCAATCATTGCACATGTTCCTCTTTAGTGCAGGGGCTAGAAGTCATGGAAATACATTCTCCAGACTCAAATTTTCTTGCTGTCAGATTTTGAGTGTTATTTAAGTTTTGCTGTTGAGATTTACATATGCAAGATTTGGAAAGAGAAAGGACACAGAGGTGATTTTTCCACCTTCAATGGTGGCAGCTGATTAGTAGACTTCTGCAGACTTGGATTTCATCATAGCTAAACTCAGTGCCACACTGCCTGGTTCCCAGATTTTGGGCTATGGGCTGTTGGGAAATTGGCAGCGCTGTCATGAGGCTTTCTCACCTCAGGGTAATATCAGCAGTTTTATGGTATCTTGCAAATACAATAGCATGACTTGAAATCTAATCGCAGCCCTATTGACTGTTATAGCTGTCTCAGATAAGTGGATTCATGTGACTGACTTCTTTCACTTAGCATAACGTCTTCTAGACCCATTTATGTTGTTGCAATAGTGAGATTTCCTTCTACTTTAAGGCTGAATAATATGCTATCATATGTAGTGTCAATGGACACTGGGTTATTTTCATATTTTTTGCTGCTGTGAATAATGCTGCCATGACCATGGGAGTGCAAATATATTTTGAGGTCCTGATTTCAATTATTTTGGATATATACCCCAAAGTGGGATTGCTTGATCATATGCTAATTCTACTTTTAATGTTTCTGAGGAACTTCCAGACTGTTTTCTATAGTGGTTGCAACATTTTCCATTCCCTCCAACAGTATATAAGGGTGTAATTTCTCCACGTCCTTGTCAAAACTTTTCTTTTTTTTTTTTGCAATAGCCATCATAACAGGTGTGAGGCCATATTCGTTGTGGCTTTGATTTGCATTTTCCTGATGATTAGTGATGTTCAGCATCTATATATATTTGTTGCCAATTTATGTTGTTTTTTTTCTTAGAAATTCTATTTAATTACTTTGCCTATTTTTAATAGGTTTATTTCTTTGTTTATTTTTGCTATTGAGTTGTAAGAGGTCCTTATATATTTTGGAAATGAATCCTATTCTAAGTCCTTTGATTTGGAAATATTTTTTCCATTCCTTAGTTTGCCTTTCACTTTGTTGATTGTTTCTTTTACTTTTCATTTTTTGAGTATAGTTTATGGAAATTATCTTTTGATGATTCCATTTCATTTGTTTACAAGGAAATTATTTCTATTCTTTAATGAATATGGATACTGGACATTCAATAAGATAAAATTACCATGATTTTATCTGCAGTAGATAGCATTAACTTGATGATTTACATTCATTATTATTTTTTAATATAATTGTGTTACTCTTCTATTGTTCTTTTCTCTTGAGATGAGTCACATTTCCTTATTTATTTTTTAATGCTGAATAAGCTTAGGTTGTACCTTGAGCATTATAAATATTATGTCATGGAGGCTCTGGATTCTGTTATAGTCATCCAAAGATTGCTAATTTTTTAGCAGATAATTAATTTGGATAATCAAACCAATATTTTGTGTAGCACTTCAAATCTCAGCTCAGTTATTTTATTCATATCTAGATTGTTTTTAATCTGCCATTGAGTGTTTAGTTCAAGGGTAAGCCAGAGACTTTATACAGAATTTGTAACTCCCCATCTGTGTCTTTCTTACTTCTAAGATTCCCCTTTCATCTTCTAGAATTCTGCTCTCTGTTTAATGAGGCTAGAAAGATGAGGGTTCCCTGGCAATTTTAACCACCGTGCAGAGTGTCAACTAGAATACAGTGTCAACTCATTCTGTTGGCTTCTTTGATAGTTGACTCTCTTAACAGATTCTGCTTGTTTTTGTTCACTCTCCAGGGTCTTTACTTACTTGTTTATTGTATTTTGTTAGAAGTTGTAGTTTTTAATCTGTGAGGAGACTGGTCAGGTAGATTAGTCTGGTATATCAGATATGAAATGTCTTTTATTATTCTCAGATTATTTATTGCTCATATAAATTCCTAAAAAGTGACTCCTAATAAACATCTATCCATGTGATTATTCAGGGTCTCAGCTCCTTCTGTCTTGGGATTCTGCTCCTCTCATGAGCAATAGATAGAGAAAAGGCATGGAACACCATGCATGTGAAGAGTGTATGGTCAGACAGCAATGCAGCACGCTACATTTACACTCTCACTCTATTAAATAGAAGTCAGCCACATGGCCACGTCTAATTTCTGTGGAACCTAGAGAATGTATTGTAGCTGTGGCTCAGAAAAAAGAGAAAATGTTTTATAATCAGCCAGCAGCTTCTGACATATAGTCTTCATCATTAATGTTTTCAGTAGAATTACTGCAAGTTGCATATTCTGAATTTTAATATGCTCATATATTTCTCAATATCCATTAAGAATTTGCTGAACTGCAAATAGTATCTGCTCATTATCTTCATCTCATATCATTTGTAATATACTTTTATGGAAATATTATTCACGTTAAGATATGACTGTCATACACATCTATGAATTCATTTAAAAACATTATTGAACACCTCCTATATCCAAGATTTATGAGAAATAGTCATTATTGCAGAAGAGCACTTTATGGTCATTAACTTAAGAAAAGAAGAATAACAAAACCAATTCTGCCAAAATACTATTATAGGGCAATCTACTTGTGTATTTTATACTTCAATATATGAAGCCATAACTCATTTCTGACAAGAAATAATATCTTTTATTTACTTCCTTTTATTAATATGAATAACATTAATGTGGCAAATAAGATGAACTAGCAAGAAAGAGGTCACTAACTTACTATGAGCCAAAAAAAGCAAATCTCATATTGGAATATGATGCTAGAGATAAAAGAATGAGAAAACTCTTGTTATATCCATATTTTAAAAATAAAGAAACAGAACTCTCTAGTTCAGCAACTTTATTTCTGAGACAGATTCAGTTCTTTGTTTTTTTAAAGGCCATAGACAGTAAATTGTTTCCTGTAATAATCTCTTTCTCTCATCTTCTAAAATTGGTGTGTTTTTATTTCTATTTGGAGAAATGAAGAACTAGTGTTGCTTTCAAATCTTTTTGACCTTCTGTACCTTGAGATGTGCTAGCAGGTGAACCAAGGTCAATGAGATTGTCATTTTCTCTACAAAGAAAGGAAGAAACTATACTTGCCTATGTCATGGTTTTCCTTTCTCTGTAGTTGTTTGCTAACTGCTGTGAATGCAGCAGTTGGGAAAACTAGGGAACGATAATTGCTGTACATCTCCTTTCATTTTTTTCTTCGTTACCAGGCTATAATCCTTCTCACAATTTATTTCAAGGAAAATTGGCTTTCGCAAAGCTCAGAAAGAAAACATATAGGTATACACGGATTTTATTTGGTATTTTGAGAAAAAGTGGGAACTGCTGGAAACTTCCAAGATGTTTAAAACCAATCACTACATATATCCATAACTATGTAATGAAGTGATCATATTTTCAATCAATTTAGAATGTGGGATAAATATCTAGGTGTAAGGCATCAAGAAGGGAGATGATGATAATAAGCTCTACTTATCACCCTTTCTCATAACCCAGAACAGGTGTGATTTGAGATATGAATCTAAACATTCCCTTAGCCTTGTGATCATATTTCCCCAAGCTTTCAGGGACCAAGCTCTACACACATAGACACATTGTCGTTTGCTTTACCACCTGGTAACTCACAGCAAGCCCACCTCAGGCAGACTTTTGTATGGAAAGTAAGAGTCAAGTTCAGAGAGTACAAGCATCTGGGCCACTATTCTCTCATCATCCATAGACATGGTATGCAAAGAAGTTGGAGGTCTCCAAGTGATTAATTTGAACCTGCATTTCAAATTCACTCTTAACTGTGTCTGTCCTCTCACACATGGTGAAATCTAAGACAAACAGTTCTCATTTTATCTACACCCCCATGCAGGGGCACTGCTTCTCCCAAGCAAACTCAAGAACAGAATTTTCCTGGAGCATGCAGTTGATCGCTCAGAACTATGAAGATCAGGCATGAGACCAAAAAGCACAATGTTCATTTTTAAAGGAGGTAGAGATAAGCCAATGTAAAACTAATTATTCAGATCTTTAATTGCATAATTAAGGTGATTTGTGAGTAGTCATGTATATGGCTCATGGTAGTTAAGAACTTTATTACAATTCACAGAGAAGCATAGGGGGATATTTCTATTTTTTCATGTTCAATGAGGTCAAATGTCTGCCAGATAGAAGAAAATACTGGCATTGTTTCCCATCTAATTATTCACTGTTCTTACAATTATTCACCATGACTTTTTATGTTGATTGGTCACATGTTAAATATGCATATGTTTTAGAAAAGTACACATTTTATTATAATTATACATATTCTTATAATGTACATTGAGGTCAGACTTTGGAGTAGTGCCTAAAGTCTTATGCATAATACACATTTCTAAGTTCTTGTTTTTCATCCTACAAGACAAAAATATTTGAAGATTCTTGGCAAGTATGATTAATCTAATATACTCACATAATTCAATGAATAATACTGAATCAACCAGAGAAGACATTTATTGGAATTCAGATTCCAATTTTTATTTTATTTTCTTATGACATTTTTATTTCTTAAATAATCCTTTTTTTAAAAATAAAAGACTTCTTTTCATGAAGTTTAATGTGTTTTGTGCTAAAAAAAAGAGGAAAGTGAGATTGTTTTTCTTTCAATTTTTATATTTGAAATTCTAAGATTCTTTGTGCATAGAGGGTGCAAGAGCCAGACAGAGGAGTTTCAGCTCTAGATTGGTTAATGTTTTATTAAAGGCACGCTACTTGCTGGGCACTTGATTATCCCTCAGAATTGGCCAGCATATTTTGAAAACAGAGCTGACAGTACTTGTATCTTTATTGACTGAGTCTAATGAATGGAGAGAATCAAGGAGTTATCTTTGGTTTCTAGCTGGAAAAATGTGTTAAATCAGATATGTATTTACTTAAAAAATGTGAAACTGAGAAAGTGCATTGGGCTGTTGTGAACTGAATATTTGTACCTGCTGCCCAGTTCATATATATGTCCTAATCATCGATATGACTTTTCAGATGTAATTAGGTCATGAAAGTGGCGTCTTCATTAATAGGATTAGTGCCATTATAAGAAGAAATATGAAAGAGCTTATTTCCTCTCTGTCTTCTCTCCACCACGTGCAGCTATAGAGAGAAGACAGCTGCCTGCCGACCAAGAGGTAGGCTCTCACCAAACATCAGCTATACTGATGTCTTGATCTTTGACTTTTGAGTTTCTAGAACTGTGAGAAATTAATGTTTATTGTCTAAGAGCCCTCCCACCCCTTCCAACCCAAATTGGTTAGCTTCAGGAAAGACAGTCTTTCTTTAGCCAAAAGGTTCTTTAAGATGTCCAACATCATAATACATAAAAAAAAAAACATATATACAATACACAGTAGATAAACCAATGAGGCAGAGATGCATATACTTTTTGCAGGAGGCCCTGAAAAATCATAATGCATTAGGTGGGACTGTATAATTCACATACAGAGAAGTGGAGCAAATATTTGGGAACAAGAATATAATCTATCACTAGAGCTATAGACAATTCACAAAAGCATAAATAAGAATGACCAGCAACATACACCCATTTAGCCAAATAAAAAATGTAAATTAATAACATAATGGTAATTCCTGGTATAGTAGGAAAAATACATTATTTTAACTTCTCTGATGATGATTTGACCTCAAATAACAGAACCTTTACTCTCAGCATCTCATCTTGATCAGAAGTTAAGAATGTGATAAAATAAATTTCAAAAATTACCATAATTGCATTCATCACAGAGTCAGTTGGAGCTCCCTGTTCATTTTGTGAAGTTACACACTTGAATGCATTGAGGCGCCCATTATATTACCTGTGATTATTTTGGGTTGAGTAATGATGCCTTCTTCTTTGAACCGATTTGCATTTTTCTAACCATTTTATAAGTAACAGACATTGTGTGTAATTTAAAAATGTATTTTTAAAAAATGGAACAATGCAAACCCATACTTTTTAGTAGACATTCCCTAGAGAGGATGAAGCATTTTGTCTCTGTGCACAAATCTAAAGGAAGACAAGTTAAAAACAGTTGTCAAAGCCGGGTGCTCTGGGTCCCCACTTCTACGGCTCTGTCCAATGAGACATCCTTGGACATGTCAGACACACACACTGTGCACCATTCCCTTGCTCTCTGTCACAGCCTCTGTGTCCTGTAATTTTAAACTCTAAAAATACTCAGTGGTGAAATAATGATTTCCTCTCTAGTCCCTGGTCAGACTTTTGTTGGATGCCTGGTAAGGACTGTACTCTGAGAAGAATCCTACTTGACCCCATTCTTTGTCCTTTAGTGAAGAAACACATTCTATCTTTATACTTTCACCTCGGGCAGTCTACATCTTTTTCTTGACGTTGTGTTGTATATTCAAAGGAGGGCCACTGTTTTATTTAAAAAACAGCTAATGATAAATATCCAACGTGTTTACAGGCAAATGCATATTAACAAGGCAGTAACTATATTTGTTTATTTGTAAGTAAATTACCATGGATTAAACTAAACAATGTTTATAATTTTGTAATATTTCAACTGAATATTAGTTATAACAAGAAGCTAAATTGTCTCTCTGAGAACAGGAAGATTTATTTACTAATTTTTTGATTCATATATAGTATATTATATATTCAGTATATATATAGTACATTTAGTATATAGCTGGTGCATCATAAAGAGAAAAAAGACCTAGTAGCAAACACAAATATATGTGAGAATTTAACATATAATGCATTCATTTATATATTTTCTCAAAAACTATCTTATAAAATTATTATTAATTAATGCTTATTAATTTATTAATTAGTGGGGGACTATAAGACAAAGTCAATTATTTCAAAAAGTAGAAAGAAGTAATCAATTAATACATCATATTGGGATAATTTTGATAAGCCAAACCCAGTGTCACTGAGGCCAAGATGCATACACTTTCTATAGGAGCTCCTGAAATCATAAAACATTGGGTGACACAATTTAGGATAAACTGGGTTCTAAATAGATTAAAGCTTTAAAAGTTTTTATAGAATAACATAATAACTATGTTTTAACAAATTTTGCTACAGATAAGAGTCCGTAAAATAAATCCTCGTATTATTTGGAAACCTCCAAAGATAGCATGCAAACTTTCTTCAAAAATAACAAAAGGGTAAAAGTATTAGTTTTATGCCAAGAGAAGGATTACAACATCTCAACCACATGATATCTGCTTGAGTTAGTGTTCCACTGGTACTTTTCTTTGATCTATTTGAATTTTTAGCTCTTTGCAATTATATCTTGGTAGTCAATAACTATAAAAATTAACACATTCATCCCATTTCTTTCTGCCCATGGCAAACAGAAGGTTCTTCTGGATCAAGATTTTTTTTTTCTGATACCTAAATACTGCTTGATTTCACATTTGTAACTAAAATTTCCATGATGTCTCATTTGATCTGAGATTTTATGATATATATTAGAGATAAATTAAACTTTATTTGATATGCATTAGTACTATGTCTTATGGGCATTTAGAGAGAATTAGGAAAACTTGATATCTAGATAGGTATTTCACTCTTAAAATTTATTAAAAATAAAGTTTTACCTCATGTGACAACAGCTAATTCTTTTTTTCATAAATTATTAAATTTTAAATTACATTGATTCATTTTCGTTAAGTAATGCTTCTAATTTCTATTACTTTATTGAGTATATATTTTAAGTAAAACTCAAAACAATGGATGTAAAATTAGAAGCTTCTAAAGACTTCGTAATATACATTACAGTGATGAATAAAAATTTAAACTGGTGTATTAGTTTAATTTAGGTAAATTTTCAAAGAAATAGAACTGTTTGCAAATAATTTATTTATTTATTTATTTATTTATTTATTTTTAAAGTATTAAAAAAATTTTTTTGAAATAATTCAAACCTTAAAAACATTTTGCCAGTATAGGACAAAATATTTTTTCAGAAACATTTGTGAATAAATTGTTGACATTTCTTATCACCTCGAAATATTTGTGTGTATTTTTTACAAATAAAGACATTCTCCTACATGGCCACAATACCATCCAAATCAGGAAATAAACATTGACACATTACTATCATCTTATCTTCAGACCTCTTACAAGTTTTGCCAATTGTCCCCAAAGTGTTGTTTATAGAAAAGGATAGAATTTTATTTAGTTGTCGTGTCTCTTCAGTTTCTTTCTTTTTTTTTTTTTAATTTTGGTTTTTCAATTATAGTTGTCCCCTTTTCCCCTAATTTCTCTCCCCCACCCAGCCCACCCCCTCTCCCGCAATCATATCCCTCCCCGTTGTCCGTGTCCATGAGTCTTTTATACGGGTTCTTTGCAAATAATTTAAATTGAATGTAAGATGCAAAAAAGGGGGACTATCCCAAACAGTATTATGTTTGATTTTTAATCACTAAATGATAGGAAATGTGGAGAAATAGAACATTATTTGAAGAGTTATTGTTATTTGAAGTGTTAAAACCTAATTTTCTAAAGAGAATATTTTAAAGAGTTTTGGTCTTTTACACAAATTTTTTGAAAGTGGACTATTATGAAAATCTCTTTTTAAAAAATGTAGTGATATAAAATGTTATTTATATTTGCAAGAAAAATTACTCTTCTATGTGTAGATACTTCATACTTTTCATTATAAATTATGTAGCAAGATAGCTAAACCTAATCATTTATACTGAATATCTTCATCATAGTATGTTTTAAAAGTTATAGATTTTAAATAATAATCCAAGAATTGCAATGGCTGCTATCGCTGTGGCAATTATTTTTGCTTTTTTGAGGGGCAGAGGATACCTATGATCATAATTAGAAGTTCCATTTTATTACTATATTGTGAAACAAAGCAAAACAAAACATTTTCATAAATCAAGTTTGAATTTTATTAATACTTTTTCAGAATATACTGTGATGGTGTTTTTTTTTCTTCTTTTTTTTCCTAGTAGTATAGTAATATTGATTGATTTTCAAATATTAAACCAAATTCTTCCTAAAATAAACTCTACTGGGTCTCACAGCATCCATACTTTCTATTCTGATGGATTCCGTTTATATGTTGGTTACGATTTTGCTTCTATAATCATGGGAGAATTTAGCATGTAATTTTCCTTTATTATAGAGGCCATGCCATGTTTTGTTCTTAGGGTTTAGTTGATTTTATAAAACATTTGATTCCTCTTTGGAAGGAAATTTTTAAGGAAAGACTTTTTATTATAAATACATTTAAAATATATAGCTACTCTTATTTTATGTTGATTCTTGTGTAATGTGTTGTATTTTCATTATTACAAAAGTTCAATTTCTAATTCCCATTTTGGTTATTTAGAAGTATATTATTTGATTTCCAGATATTAAAAAGGTAAATTATCATTTTATTATTGATTTTTAATTGCATTGTACAAGTCCATATCTTTCAGGGTATTTTTGTGTTTGTTCTATCAGTCTAAGAGACATATGTTAAAATTTCTAAATAATTATGTATATGTATCCATTAATATTGTCTCTTTATTTTCTGCTTATTTTTAGCTCATATGACTATATTTATACTTATTCACAGAAGTAATTAAATGCTAATTAATATTTATTGGATATTAAAAATACTTGAGATTTTTGCCAAATATTTAACTTTCCCATTCAGTGTGGAATATTAGTACAATTTTGTACATTATTTTAGAGAGTAATGTGTTTGTATAATAACATATTTAAAATTTTTATAACTTTAAGTATATCATATACACTAAAGCTTTGTAAAATATGTGAACCCCTTTTCCAAAAAATCAATAATCTAATTACTCATTGCAGGCACTTGCTCAGATTTACATATGAATAAAATTCTATGACCCTTCCTTCTTTACAGGTAATATTTTGATCAGAGAAAGTGTACCACAAGTGACCTCCTGTTTATATGAAAGAAATTAGAGCTTTTAGATTTCTAATGCTAATGGAAGAAAATTTGATTATATTAAATATGTTGAAAATTTAGCCTTGACATCTGCAAAAGATAAATGTAATCCAATTTTGCCACTTGAGTGATTATTTAAGTTCCTGCTTGGGGTTAAGGTAGACCCTGAAGACATTAATTTCACAGATTACCTGCATTGCTCCTGCATGCTTCCATACATACTGGGAAAATTGGCTCAGCACAGATAATTTATGTGGAATGATGTTTCTTATATATGATGTACCTGTCACTAAATTACACCAGGAAATTTAAAAAGCAATTCAGAAAAGATTAAGTATATAAATAATTTTAGAAATCCTAGTGGTAAACAGTTTAGTTTCACTGGAAATGTTATAAAATGAAAACCTTAAGTATAACTTCTTGAGCAAATTTTCAGATATCCAATTTTAAAAAATTGCCAAAGAGCAGAGAACTAGAGTGGGAATCATGTGATAATGCATATACCAAAAGAATAAGAAAGTTATGTGATTTTCCCCCTCTGCTTTGGATATCATAGAAATTAGTGTCTTGGTTTCCTATGTAAATGTATGCAACTCATTTTTAATGCTTAAATGCTAAATGAATGACTCAATTCATGTTTCCCTATTGAATTATCATAATAATTGATAGGCATTTTCTTTCAACTTACTAATAATAATCAATGTTGATTGAATACATCTCTACTGTGTGCAAGGCACTGAGGGAAATGAACAGCTAAAGAATGCACAGGATCTGCTTTTAAGGCATTTTAATCTAATAGAAGACAGAAATTGAACACTCAGGAAAATATGGATCATGTTCCAAGTACAGTAGGTCCCTCTCTTATAATGGTTTGACTTACAATTTTCCTACCTTGCAATGGCATAAAAGTGATATTCATTCAGTTAAAACCACACTTCAAAGTCTGAATTAGGATTTTTTCCTGGACTAGCAATATGAGGTCTCAGGGTGCTGGACAGTGGTAGAGAGCTCAGCTTCCAGTGAGCCACACCATTATGAGGGTAAACAACTGATATTCCACAGGGTACTGTGTTGCCAGCTTTTCTTTGGATATTGTGTTTTGTCTTTTTGCATTCTATTATATGTACAAAATGCCCATTTGTGTCTCTTGTTTCTGGTGAGAAGAGGAAGGCAATTACTCTTGAGATAAAATTCAAGATAACTGCCCAACTGTAGGTTAATATAAGCATTATGAGCACATTTAAGGTAGGCTAGGCTAAGCTATGATATTTAGTAGGTTAGGTGTATTGAGTGCATTTTTGACTTACTATATTTTCTATTTACAGTGGGTTTATCAGGACATAATAACCACATCTTAAGTCAAAGAATATTTGTAATAAACTATAGGCCTTCATTAAGTAATAAAATCACATGAGGGAACTCAAAACACAGAGTATTTTTAGCTCTGTTAGGTTTCTTTTGTTGCTGTTTATGATTACTTTTTAATGGAGGTCATGAAGGTAATTATATTTGAACTGTCTCTTGGAGAATAAGTAAGATTTGAATTGATGTAAATTCCTGGGAAACTTTTCCACAGAGGTGTATTAGTAAACATGTACATAAGAAAATACAATTAGGTTGACTGGGTAGGCTGCAGATGACAATTCATGGACAGTAATGAGAAAACTGTTAAGGGATGTTGAGACCTTGTTTATAATGAGCATTAAATGCTGTGCCAACAATGTAACTTCAGAAGTAACGCTAATTCTCCATTTCTCTGACTAGAAAGAGAAACACACCAATTTCAGAAGATGAGAGCAGGAGAGTTTTACAGAAAATAATCTACAGTGTCTATTACCCAACCAGTGAGTCTCCTTTTATAATCTACAGGGCAATTTTATGATTGAAACAGTGCTCTGATAGTCCTAGAAGCATTGCAGAAGGCAGCAGTGAAGCAAGAAGGTCATAAAGATGCTGTTAAGTGCCTAATCACCACATCTGAAGATAAAGGAAATGGGGGCAAGGGCTTTTGCATTAAAACTATTTGTATAAAAATGAATAAACATACACAAGTCTGAATACACAACCAGAAAAGGCAATACAAATGAGAATTCCCACCATATTGTTTTTCTTATAATGTGGAATTTTGGAGCTAAATCTTTGCTGAAGGAAAGTATTTGTAGTTACCAGTAGAGCTATGAATATTGAAGCCTAGGGGGGAGGGAGGCAGGCTTCTTACAGAGTTCATATAAGATGAAAAGAGTCATATAGTAAAAACTATATGCTTAGTGCATGGCCCCCATCAATTCTATAAAGAATCTACTAAAGGACAAGGGAATGAGTTTTCATATCATTAAAAGGAGTAAGAGAAATGGAGTATAACTGAATTAAATATAGTTTTAAAAAGAAAAGTTGATAGTTATATGAGGTATAACAGAGAGACAGACAAAAGTGAGAGAGTGGTAGTCAAGAATTCTAATGTATAGTAAGTAATGGGGCAACTGGGGGATTTTAAGAGTGCAGTTTTCAGAAAGTGAAGAATTAAGGGGAGTACATGTATAATTAAGGAATGGCAAGTTATCAATGTTGGCTTTTCTCCATTCAGTCATTCACAAATATATGTGAAGCACCCGTGATGAGTTTTAGGTATTGGGGATATGGCAGTGAACAAAAATTTTTTCTCTCATGGTTCTTATATTCTACTGGGGAAACTGTCAGTAAACACGTATATATCAAGTGATTATAAATAAGGAATAAAAATAAGAAAGGATGGAGATAGCTATGGGATTTATAGTCCCCAACTTAAAAGGAGATGCTTTTCTTTACTCATCTATCAGTGTTCCATCATGGAGTCAGACTCAAGTATGACCACAGGCTTATTTCTTCAATTAAAAAAATTGCAAAATGGCAATGGAGAATGGAAAGGGTCACTCCCTAGTCTTGTCCTTCCTTACAGAGCACACCCCTTAGAATGTATAGGACTCTATTCATGTAGTTTATACATGAGAAGAATATCTCTTTCTGTGAAAATTTAACAGCTTTTTAGATGTTGTGGGTAGTAAAATCAAACGAAATATATTAGCAGTCCCTAAACATCCTTTTCCCTGTGAGTATCTTAAACAGATCTGGAAGAAGGTTAAGTAACTTTAATTTAAAGAATCAGTTAACTTAAACATATTAAGGGTCATGTTAACACATGTGCACATGTCTCCTACTGACATGGATTGAGTGTATTTGCAACTAAATCTAATGAAATTAACAAACACTAAAACTTCTATAATAATTCATGGTTTCATTGTTGAAAGAGTTATAGCCTCCAGCATGTACAAATAAATTCATAAGCAAGTTTTGATTTAATTTAATACTTTCACAAGATCAGGTTGTTTAATTAAGTAAACCACATTTCAAGCAGGGAGAAATCAAAGCTGAGCACTGGGGAAAAGACCCTTTCACTATCTTGATTAGCCTTGCACTATTTTCTGAAGATGAAAATATCTATAAACACAGAAGGTAATTAAAACTGTCTATATATTGTTTAGTGGACAATACGTAATGATATTCTGTCTTTATTTAAAATGACCTTTGGTATTAAATGTTGTCCTACTGAAAAAAGTAATATAACAGAATGACTTTTATTATAGGTGGTAGTTTATAAAATATGTAGCCAATGGAGCTGATGTCCAACTTTCATCCCCAAGCTTTATTTGGTTTCATTTTGCTCACTGTTTACCAATGTTTGTTATAGCTGTAGTCACTCTCTCAGCTGACATTCTGCCTCTTTATATATTTTAAAGTGGCTTTATTTTTTACTCTCATAGAGCACTGGAGCTAATTACAGCTGCTCACTCTTCTATTTCAACCCTCAGTGCTCTCAGTTTTTTCTTGATTTTGCTTTCACGCACAGTCACAATATTTTTTTCCATTTTGTGTCTGATCCTCTTTCATATGCAGCCAGAAGAGGAGCATCATTTGCCACAGAGAACAAAAAGGCTTTTTAGAACTAATTTTCATTTTCTGTGCAATGCCCATGGCATTCTCAGAGTGTGTGATGTGCTATTATCAGGTTTTGATTATGCAATTGAAATGCAAAAAGTTTAAAAGCTCAGCTTTATTGGCCTTATCAGCAGTTTGCACTCTTCCAAAAGCTCTTTTATAACAAATACATGATCAATTTTGGTCAAAAATTACCACATGCTTTAGGAAAAAAAATCGACTAAATAGATGGTGCTTAGAGAAAAATCGACATTTAAAATGCTATACTATATTTTGTACCAATTTTATTAAGTTTTTTCCTATTAAAAACTAATTGGAATATAATTGAAATTTGGGAGAAGTACCTAAACGAACCTTTTTTTCTCAATTTGCTGTCAAAGACCCAGGAAAATAGATCTTTATAACAATATCCCATGTAGAAGAAGGAAATGCAATGAAAAACTTGTTCATATTTTTTTCACCTTGCAAGTCTTCCTTTTTGAGTAAGCCATTCCGAACTGAAGTGGACCTTGAGTAACTAAAGAGCAACGCATTCTAGCCTGCCTCGGGAAGGACCCCAAACTCTGCATGTGTATGTGTACATGTGCATGCACATGTGTACCTAATTCTAGAATAGTCTAGAAAAGACCCTAATAAAAAGTAGAATTAGAAAAAGGTCGATTGGGTTTCATGAATCTTATAATTTCATCCTTGAGAGACTAGAAGTACAAAATGAGTTATATAGTGGGAAACGTGAGCTGGTGTATTTTCTCTTCCTCCACTGTTTCAGATATTGCTTGGAGGTTGTGGAAGCTAATGCAGGGAAAAGACTGGACTGCACAAAAATAAGAGATAGTTGTATTTCTTTTCAAAATTTTTGAGACTTTGATATTCACATTAAAAAGATGTTGTTTGTGGACATTTAAGAAACAGGAGAGTACATGCTGAATTACAGGATTACTCTCTTACTTTCATATGAGACATCATGCACAACCTTAGATCTCAGAAGAACCTGTATAAAATTTTATTGGATAGATTAAGCACTCTTGGAAATGACAGTGATCAAGTTATCCTCCTATGAAGCATGAATATACACATACATGCTGTTTTAGATTAGCAATGTTGACCTCACTACATTACATTCTACTCATGAAAATGAGACCTGTATGTGACAAAGTATTTGCACCAAGGAAACCTGGGGAAGAAAATAAACTGCAGATTCCTTACAGAATCAGAGATCAAAAGATCTGTTCCATCAAACTTTAAACCACAGAAATTCATCTGTCTGTCCCAGTGCCTGGTGTCAATCAATGACTCAGCTTTAGCTGGATTACAGTTAAGCCTGAATGGTCATGCAAGGGAAAATTTCAGACAACCAGTCTCTGAAGAGGTTGCTATTCTGACTCAACATGAAAGAGAAATAAGTTTAGGTTTTTGATGTATAGCAAAAAAATCTTATCCACATTTCAAAATATAACAAAAAAACTATATACCATATTTGTCATACTCACCTATGCACAAAAATAGGATAATCTTTAGAAATGTGACACAAATGGATATTTTATTTTATATTTCTTTTTAAGGATTTGGGACCTTTTCCATCCTTTTTAATTTGCTTAGTATACTTTAAACCAAGATTCCCAAGGCTATAGAGCTAAGCAAACTCATGAGGTCCTAAAATCTCATTGTATAGCTATAGCTTTTATAATTATAAGCAGTTTATTGAGAAACTCCAACTCATTAAAATATTAAAAAGAAACTTTTTCAGGAATAATCTCCTACCTGTGCTTTGCTAAAGTTCCCCTTTCTGACAATTAGTCAATTTCTTTGCAACAATTTAGTCAAGTACTGTAACTTTTCAGTTGTCTCATTTTTGTTATTAAAACCCAGTCACATTCATTAGAAAAATTTAATATCATATCAGTTCCAGTGTTATGGTTCACTTTGAAAAAAATGCAGATTCACTACACACTGAAATTCATACATGTTAATGACATCAATTGAAAAGTTCATAATGCAATACAAGTTGAAAGTACAGATAAAATAAGGTCTGAATTAAAAATATTTTTATTTTAATCTTAACATGAAACCAATGAAATAAATTAACATATTTCCTGTTGTTTAGTGGCAATTTGATTTTTCACTTTTCTATCAGCAGAGAAATTTAATTTAGAGTATACACTAACTCTAAATGAAATGAATCGAAGGAGAAGAAATTTCAAGATTTGTGACTCCTGGGGCCATAATTACATATAAAATCATTGAAATGTTATTAAGTTTATTTTTAAGCAGAGTGTAGGGGATGAGTCTAAATTGGTATTTTTTGAATTTACACACATTACATTTATATCTTGACTATAAATTATACATAATTTTATAGTGAATTAATGAGAGTGACATGTCAACCTTTTAGGTATGATCAAATTTTATTATAAATACTTAGTGTATAAAATATTAAACTGCATAACTATTTAAAAATCTGGATAACTTTTACCATTTGAAAAGTATTTGAAAAAAGTAATTATTTTCTAATAGAATGCTGGTTAAATACTAACATTTTTATACTAGTTACAGAAACATCCATGAGATGGAAAGCACGTTGACCTGAGCTCTTGATCACGGCTTAGAACAGAAAAATAGGTGAAGGATAATGAGAAACCATGGTGAGACTGAAGTGCCATCTGTGTATCTCCACAGTGTCTGTCACTGTGACACCTGGACGTGGCAGGGAACTATGCCTGTGCACATTCGTAGGACAGCTTTTGAAGCTCAGAGTCCTGGTGACCTCAAAGATCTGAGGCCTTGGAGTGGTTTTATAGACTTCCCTTTCTAGTCTCTGGCTCAACTTCTAATATAACTCGTTAACAAATTGTAATCACTTGGCTGCTTATAACAAAATGACCTTCTCCACTTTATGGCTTCTACCAGACCAAAAAGTGCTAAATGTCAAAGTAAAAATATAGTTCCTCTTTATTGTCTTTTTGCATTTAAGTGATGAAACTGTGACTGATGTTTACAGCTAAGCCTATTTATTAAATAATAGCCTTACTTTGAGCAGTGAAAAAAATTGAAAGGGATTTTGTGATGAAAAGCATTGCCTCATTTTCTTCCCATCAGTCCTGTGCTTTCTTCTAAAGAAAAAGACGTTTCTTGGCAGCCCTGTCATCTTCATCTGATTCAGCATCTTAATTATTTTACTTTAATGGAAGAGACTGATAACAAATTTGTAAATAAATGCTTATTAAAATAGTCACTTATACGTACCTCTTTATAGTCAGTTCAATTGGATTATGATCCAGGTTATAATGCCTGCAGTATGTTAATTTAGTTATCAAAGAGCAATAATCAGGAATGACTTGTGTTGGTGTTTTGACCTTCCTTCTAAAGATTTAATAGCACCTTCAAAACAACACACTCATAAAAGTATAGGTGAAGTGCACTTGAGCACTGTATAGCACAGAAAAACCTACAATTAGTATTAGGCTAGAATAAAATATTATAAATATAAAGTATAATTATCTGCTCATATTTTTGTTTTGTGCAATATCTGTTTTGTTTTTAAATTTTAATTTTTTAAATTTTCTTTTTTAATGTTGACACTATTTGCAGATATTCCCATTTACCTCCTTCCCTTTTTCTTCCTCCACCAACCTGCACCCCGGCTTCACCACATTGTTATCTGTGTCCATGGGCTAGGCACATATGTTCTTTGGCTAATCTCTTCCAATCCACCCACCCTCACCCCTCTGAGATCTGTCAGTCTGTTTCATGTATCCAGGCCTCTGGTTGTATTTTGTTTGTCAGTTTATTCTCTTCATTAGATTCCACATATGAGTGTGATCATATGGTATTTGTCTTTCTCTAAAACTGGCTTATTTTAAGAGAGACACAGCAAATGTTACCTCTTTAATATAAAATTTAAAAAACTTCCTTAAGAACTTATTCTGCATCTGTATAAGTTAAAAAATATAAACAAATAAGTTATTGCACATGGGAAGAAATTGCCTTATTCACTGGGACATAGAATGGCTGAAGACTTGGTTAGCAGGACAGCTGATCAGGCCTCACTATCTCTTACACTTATGTTAGGCATGGCCATTGACCTACTGTGGCCAATGAAATATGAGTAGCAGTGAAGTGTGTCAGTTTCTGGTAGGAGGATTTAATTGTAGGCAATTGGCTTTAAACTTTTTTCCCAGGTGATGATTGCAGTAGCAACGGCTGAGATGGAGCCTCCATGAACCTGAAGCTTTGAGTGACCATTTATGCTGCTCCATTTGGACAGTTGGAATAAGTGAGATATAAACATTTGTACTATTAAGCCACTGAGAATAGGGTGGTGCCTGTTATTGCAGCCTGACCTAGCCCATCCTGAGTAGCAAAGACTGTACCTTGAAGTGCCCTATATACTAAAAAAGGACCATCCAAGAACTCACATTCCAAAGTCACTCAGTCTCTTGTCATAAAATTCACACAGTGAGGAAGGGACCACAGATCTGCCAATGGTGGATCAGACTCCTTGCTGGTTGGTATTAAGAGAACAACTGTAATGCCCAGGGAGAATGTGTGTGGGTAGTCATCTGTCTGCAGCCAAGTGAACATGCTAATGTTCCAGGTCTTTAGGCAAAAGTAGAAAAAAGATGACAGCTTTTGGCTCAACACATAATCTCAAGATGACAAAATCTTTTTGGCTGTAGTTCTTATTTTTCCAAGAAGCCCCAAAATCCATAGTTTTCAATCACTAGTAAATAACTCTATGTAAGCATAAATTTATTTTTATCTTTTTTCTTGTAATAAATGTTTTGGAGCATTTGATTAGCCTGACCATGCATATGTTTAGTGAAACATTTGCATTGTTACGATAATGTCAAAAGTTTTAGTGTGTTCATTTCATGTTGAAAGAGAAATACAATATTGTGGGAATTACCCTAAAACTGTTTCATACAAAGATGAATATTTAGTTCATTTTGAATATGCTTAATCTCTTTATTTTGAACAATAGCATTTAAAATGATTATTAATTTAATAGAAACTGTTAATGACTAGTGCTTCATAATTATTGGTCATAGAATTGGAATGTTTGTTAATTCCATGATAACACAGACTTTAGGATATTGTAATTTTAGTTTTTTCAGACTAAAATTAATGTGTTATGTATAAAGTAGTGTAATGCAGTCATTAGTCATAGTCCATAATCACTTTATCAGCCTACCTATTTAAAATGACCTGGGTTATCTTTATGTTTTATTAGAAAAGAAGAGGTTTTGAATTTCCCAAAGGATACTAAAATATCTAACTTCTTTCTAATACCTACGTCAAAGTCAATACATATTTACTATGAACACATTCTGTGTCAAACACTGTGCTAAACACAAAGATGCATAGTGAAGAGCATGGATAGGACCTGTTTGAATGTACTTTACAAACTATATTCAGATCAATATTAAGCAAATAATTATACAATTAATTTGTTATGGTCTGATAAGTCCTACAAAGGGGGATAAGCAAGCTTTTGTGAAATAAAGTAATAGACATATTTTCATCTGGAGTTCCAGAAAGTTTTTCTAGAAGAATAAAAGCTAAGCTAAAAGACCTTATGTATTAAGCAGGCAAAAGAGCAGGAGAAGAATCTTCTAGATAGTGGAATCAGCTTTCCAAAAGCTAGATAACAGGAAGAAGTAGATTCACTCAAGGATAAAATAAGTGTACAAGAAAAAAAAAAAAAAAAGAGCAGGGCGAATGATGTTAGCAGACTGGTTGGGAAATAGACCTTTGTGGATCACGCATAAATTTTCTTTGGGATCATCACCATATTTCATCCATCCCGCCCCCCCACCTATCACCTCCCCCGCAGCAGCTGTCAGTCTGTTCCATATATCTGTTCCTCTCTTTCTATTTTGTTCTCTAGTTTATTATGGTCACTAGATCCCACCTATAAGTGAGATCATATAGTATTTGTCTTTCACTGACTGACTTATTTCATTTAGAATTTATGCAATGGAATACTACACAGCAGTAAAAAAAGAAGGAACTCTTACCTTTTGTGACAGCATGGATATACCTGGAGAATATTATGCTAAGGGAAATAAACCAGTCAGTGGTTTTATTATTTAAAAAGCAGAAGTCTAGATTATGTGAAATCCATCAATTTTAAAATTAAGACATAACTGTTAAAACCATACAAATATTTTCAGTTAGAAATGATGATATTTAAGTTGTCTTACACCAAGATTTGTAAACCATAGCTATTTTATTTAATCACATATATTGAAAATTAGCAAAAATTCTTGGCCATAATTCTTAATTTAGTAGGTAATGAAATGTTATATAGCCAGAAACAGGAATGTACTGAAAAGAGGAAATCTATTGAAGTTGTACAACCAGAAATGTTCAATTTAATTGATAACGCATGGTTGAAGGGCCTACTCTATATATGAGAGCATTAAACATAGTCATAGTCTTAAAACTAGGAAACGATGTATATATAAGCAAGAATAGGTTTTATTATATGTTATTTTGCTGCTTTCTCTACCTAATGCATCAGAAAACCTCTTTCATTCTTCCCACTTCATCAGACATACTCTTTCAGTACAAGAAAACTTGTTGACACCTTTGATAATGTAATTGTTATCTTCTCAACAAAGTGGCCAGTGCTGCTGTGCACAGCCTGCATCTCTACAAGGGGGCACTCCAGGGAATGCTCCATAAATCTACTATTGGATTCTGTGCTGCACTGTATATGGTGGCAGCACTAGTTCTGTAATGGCCTCAAGAGAATTATGACTTCTTCTCTGGAAGTCCCCAGTATTTATTCATTTACTTGACATTAGACTTGTAGCTGTGTGTGTACACTGGCTCTTTTCTCCTTGCTAAAATCTGAAATCACTTAAAAGCAGGAGGGAAGCCTGGCAATATGTGCTTATGTTAGAATTGGAGGAGGCTGACAAAGGAAGAATTTGAATACAAAAGCTGACTATTAAGCCAGTATCCATGTCAAGTTCAAGATAATTTTATCTCTTCTAAAACTAGACTTGAAATAATTGTTTAAATGTTTTTAGCAGCTCTAAACAGACTGCTCATTACTTAGGGCTTGAAAAATTGTAACTTTTCTGGATTTAAAATTACCTGACATGTATTAGTGTCACAGAAGATAGAGATGAGGAAAAAAATTGACTATTTGAATCTTTTTATATATTACATTCACCTCCTGAAATTATAACCTAATATTTGATGAGCATATCCTTTTGTTTTTTTACTTTTTAATATTTATTTCCTAATATTCATGGAAACAGTAAGAATTATGATTACCAGAGTCCTCATTTCCATAAAATATAAATGTTTTCAAATGAGATTTGACATTAAATTAAAATTTCTAATGTCTATGTTTCAATTATTTTCATATCAGTGAAATTTGAAATAACTTCATTAAATTGAAAGGTAAATAAATTGAATTTGCTGACAAGTCTAAAATGTAGCAATGTATATAATGAGGTCAGTGGAGGCTAGATTATTTTTCATACATCATATATAATTAAACAGGTGACATGTTATTATGTCATTAAATATAATATATAACCCTTATTTCTACAAGATAAAATGTCCCAAAACACTGCCGTACATCTGTGGGGCATCCGTGACGCTAGTTATGATCAGCGCTGGTTTGACCCCTTAGAAGAGTGTCCTAGTTCCTCATGACTAGTCCTGGTTCTATGTGTTTTTCTAAAAATTTGTGTTTGGAGAAAGAAGGGAATCTTTCTTGATATACAGTGCTGTTAGAAGGTAACGTAAATACAATCTGGTTGAGTACAGACTGTCAACCAGCCAACAGAAATACCGCAGTTCTTTCAGGCATGGAATCTGTATCAGGCAGGAGCCCAACTTGGTAAGTTCAAACCAGAGCGCTCAAGTGAAGGTAATTTTTGAAGGAACTATGTATTTTTTAAAAACCATGAACAGCAGTGAAGAAACTCCTTAAAAGTACAAAAAAAGGTTTTACTTTGGTCCACAGAGCACACTGATCAACACGTCTCTACGTGAAAGGCGAGCCATTCCTGCGAGTTCTTCTGGGTTCCGGCGGAGCCCGGATGTTCACGTCCCGCCTCTGACGCAGACCGGCTTCCGACGACGCCCGTTACGTAGGCTGTTGCTGAGCGAGGTCGGGAGGAGAGGAGGATTTCCGGTGTTTGCTGAGCTGTCCTCAGAGACCCGCCATGACGGCGAGGCAAGAAGCCATAGGGGCGGGCGTTTGACTTCCACCTGAATGAAGTCGGATTTTGTACATAAGAAATTTGCTCTACAAAATCACAGCTGAAGAAATATATATTTGGGAAGTACGGACCTAGTCGTTCAATCAGAGCGGGGGGCTATCCTGAAACTACAGCAATAGCCTCTCTGGTCTATGAAGCTACCTCTGATGCACAAAGCGCGTGAGAGCACCTGTCAGGATTTGCTGTCTGTGACATACACCTTGTGGTGTTGAACTATAATGCTAACAGGGCATTTCCGAAGAGAGACACAAAGAAGAAGGATGAACAGCTGAAGCGTCTCAAGGAGAATTAGGGCATCAGCACAGATCCACCGAAGTAAGCGTTTTCTGCATTTTCGTTTTGGACTGAAACCCATGAATCAGCGCCACCGCCCCTTTTCAGTTTTGGATTAATACTGAATATTGTGATTTCTTATTTGAGATGCAAAAGAACAAAAAGGAATAGAATGAGGCATCTGAGGGTGTAGAATTTTAGGAAACTCTCACCACTCTCAGTGTAAAAGGGGCAACACTGGGGGTTGGGAGATAGTGTCACTCCCGGAGCCCGGAGGAGATGGAGCAGCTGAAGAGGGAGCTGTGGTCACAGAGAACATGACCTCATAGGGAGGCCCGGGAGAGGAAGCACCCTGTATCTGTCGCCTCCCACTCGCTGATCTCCTGCTTATGCCTCCTGCTGCTGCTGGTGGACTCAACAAAAGTCAACAGGACAGCAGCCCAAGTGCTACGGTCCGCAAAGCCCTGAGCACACCCATCTCTGCGAGGAATTATTGCCAATTTTTTATAGATAAGAACCTGCAAAACAAAACAAAACAAGAAACCCACTGATTTTTGAGAGCTTAAAGAAACGTAGTCAGGCTCAATTCTCATCTTCAGCTGAGAGCTTTCCTTTACTCTGCGTTTCTCTTTGACATTTGAAAAATGTTTGCTTACCTCAAAGGAAAATAGGTAGCAAAAACCCTTCATCTTCTTTCCTGGGTGTAGCAATGGCCGCTTCTTTCAGCAGGATCATCACTGAGGCTTTTTACTTCAGATCTTCTAACTCGGTTGCTATTTCAGATATGGCTTCAACCCAGGCCTAGTCATCTCTTTTACTTTTTTACCATCTGGTCTATTTCTTTCTTATTTTATTCTGGCTCCAGTTCTACTTCTGGCAAGAACAAACAAACAAACAAAAAATCTGGGGTTTGAAAGAAGTCTGGGATCAAAGAGGAAGGGAGTGAAGGAAAGATTGGAAGTAAAGGAAAGGGTGAGAAACCAGAAGAGTTGACAGTTGTTTTGAAGTTGGCGAATGGAAACCAAGCTGCCAGTGAGGCTGGGCTGCTTCTCTGAAACTTTGGGCTCTCAGAGAGGCCTGCAGAGAGCAGGTGTCTGCTCTAGTGCCTTGTTCTGAGTTTAAATATCAAAAGAATTGGAAGAGCGGAGCATGAGTGAACTGAAGTGGAACTGGGAAGAGTTACACTTCTGCAGCCAACACTTTTGAGTACTAGTGGAGTAGCTATTCATTTCTCAGCTGAATACTTTTCTGAGAAAATGGGGAAGATTGAGCAGGACCTTCCTTGCTAAGAAGTAGAAGTTACATAAAAGGTGCTTTCCTGATTTAGAATGCTATGAAAATATTGAAACCTTGCTTTACAGTCGAATCTATTAAATTGATACATTTGTATCACAAATATGTTATCTCTCTTTGATGCCTCCACTTGCCTTTTCTGTTGGCGCAAATGATGATTTTCTTGAAGCTAGTGCGGATTGAGTTTAAGGGCCTCTTTCACTTGCCTGGGCCCCTCCCAAGACCTTCTGTTTAATTTTGTATTGTGATTTGTATTCTTTTTGTTAAAAGGGGCTCCTCAAGGTTTAAAAGCTTCAGGCCCCACAAAGAAAACCTGGTTGCTGAGGGTGGAGTGGGGTTTGGAGTTGAGCCACAGGAAAGAACAAGTTGTGGGAGAGACTACAAATCCTTTTACCACCAGTTGGCAGATTCTCCACTCTTTGGTAGGAATATTGTCAGAATTGTCACTTTCAGCTTCACTTTTCTGCTCCAAGACACATCTAAAAAAGAGTTAAGTCAGTGACAGATTCTTATGTGATAAATTGCCTCCAAGATCTTTTTCACAGCACTTAAGCCAACTAGTAAGCTTCAGACATTTAATGCATGCACGAATTAAGTGCCACAAGTCTTCAAAGGAGCTTTCAAACCAATGAACTCTAAATTGCATGGAAAGAAAATGCAGAGTGAGCGATTGTATCTGATGCATTATTGCTCTTTAAAAATATTACTTATCAGTATCTTTGGAATATTGCTTTCTTTATTTTTTATATATATTCACCTTATATTTAGGGCATGTCTGTGGGCACAAACATGCATTAATAAAGAAGCAACACTATATCCCTGGACTCTGCTAACTTTTTCTATGAGAAGACAGTGAGGAAATACATTCGGCTTTACGGGCCACTTAGTCTCTATAATAACTACTCAATTCTGATGCTGTAGCGTGCACACAGTCACAGACAACAGTTAAGTAGATGGATGTGGTGTTGTACCAATAACACTTTACTATGGACAGTGAAGTTTAAATTTCATATTATTTTTTTGGGTCAGGAACTCTTCTTTTGTATTTAAAAAATAATTTTAAAATGTAAAATCAATCTTAGCTCCCAGGCTCTACAAAAGCAGAAGGAAGAGTAGATTTGGTCTATGAGTCATTGTTTGCAACCCCCTGAAATATAGTAATAGTGGAAATCAGACTCAATTTTTGATTTTGATTCTGTCACTATTAAGTAAATGAACTTGTACATTAGTTTACCAATTTTCCAAAGCCTTAGCATCCTCCTCTATAAAATGAGGCTGCAGCAATACTTACTTATTTCAGAGGGTTATTAAAGTTACACAAAACACATTATGTCAATATACCTATCAGCCTATGCAGAGCAATAGTTAAAATCAATATATTTGGATTCTCTTCTGTTTTATTTTCTTTTTAAATTACTTCAGATGTACAACTTAATGATTTGGTATTTGTATACATTTCAAAATGATTACCACAATAAATCTAGTTAATATCAATCATCTTACATAATTACAGAAAAATTTCTTCTGAAGAAAGCTGTTAAGATTTACCTTCATAGAAACTTTGAAACTTATAAATACAATATGGTATTAAGTATCATCATAATGCTGTGTATTACATCCCTCTGTTTTCTTGTTTATTTAACTGACCTTACTAGTATAAGTGCCTTGAACATATTTTTTACAGCCATGAAAATGGAATAAAACATGTTTTGAAATTGTACATTAAAGTAGTTAAGTTTTTAGATAAATAATGAGACAATATGAAGAAAATTTTACTTGTATTCAAAATCAAATTTGTATTACCATTATTTTAATATTGCTCTTCAAAGGCATATAGTTTTCTTGGCACTATTAAGTTTTTCATTTTAAATGAAAATATGTTTTTTGAATTTAATTATGTTTTAATAATTTGGCACTTCTCCTATGAAATCTTATTATATCTGCTCCAATGGACTTACCCTGTATAATTTATGGCCAAGAAAACATTGACAGCAATGAACTACAAATACCATATGCCACTTTTCTAAGGTATGTTTATATATCTCTGTGTGTGTGCATGTCAGTGATATAATTCTGCAAGTATACACTGAAATACACGCTGTTGACCAACGTCACAAACACCTTTGGGAAGAATGGATTTCTTCTAGACAATCTATTCAATTCTCCATATGATTTTTTAAAATCTTTTTGGTT